>NC_138182.1:199345892-199669994 GCF_964194105.1 Spermophilus citellus | reverse complement strand
GAGAGAGAGAGAGGAAGGAGAGAGAGAGAGAGAGAGAGAGAGAGAGAGAGAGAGAGAATCTTTGTATCCCTTTACATCTCTATCTAGATATAAAGTCATATATATCCAGATGTATCTAGATGGATCTCTCTCTTTTTTGAGAGAGAGAAGGCAAGAAAGAAAGAATGAAAGAAAGGAAGTCAGGAAGAAAAGAAGGAAGAGAAGAAAGAGATATAAAGTCCCTGCTTCCTGAACGCATTGCCAAAAAACCAGAAACTAGCAAATTCTGGATGAGGAAGGGAATGGAAAGTCCCTAGCCAACATTATACTCAATGGTAAAAAAGTTGGAAAGCTTTTCCTCTAATATCAACAAGAAGGCAAAAAATGCCCACTCTTGCCACTTCTATTTAATACTGTTCATCCTAGCTAGAACAATTAGGGAAGAACAAGTGAAAAACTATCCATGCTGGGAAGAAGGAAAACTATCTGTAGAAAACATGGTATTGCATGTAAGTAAAATAAAATAAAACCTAAAGAGTCAACAAAAAATAAAAATAAAAAAAGAGTAGAACTAATAAGTGAATTCGGCAATCTGTAGAATACAAATCAATATGCAAAATCAATTCTATTTATATATACTAACAATGTACAGTCAAATTGTAAAAAAATTCTATTCATAATAGCATAAAAATGGAATACTTAAAAATAAATGTAGTGAAGGAGGTAAAAAGACTTGTATGTAGAAAACTTTAAGATGCTTTTGAGGACCCAGGGAACAGCAACCTCCCCTCACCTCCTGGCTCCTGCCTCTTGCTCCTTCTGACCTGCCTGGTACAGCTGCCGAGAGCACTCAGAAGCTCCTGGGCAGCTTGTAAGTACTGAATAATCTCTTCTGATGTGAAACAGATGAGTACTTTGGGATTAAAAATTATGCCTCCTAAATTGAAGCACCACCTAAATGATGATGATGTCATTAATTCTGTGAAAAACTGAAAAGAGAAATATTTTCAAGGATCGTTCAGGTGAGGACAATCTAAACCAAGATTTGGACCTAGAAATGATAAAATTAAGCATGTTGAGAATCAAGTGGATGAAGTTACTGATACAAAAGAGCAATAAACTAGATTAACTTACAGTAAAAGTCAAAAACCTTACCAGATAGGGCAATTGCTTTCAACAATAGAGTCAAACCATTTTGAAGGTTAAATGTGGTGGCATCAATGCATATTCTTTAAATTGTGAAAAAGAGTACATGATTTGATGACAGAGAGCTTTGTTAAGCAATATCTGGGATAATAGTGATAATAACAATAACAAAAACAATAATAATGATAAAAATAATGCTGTATAATTTAAAAGAAATATATGCATATAACTTCAAAAAGTTGTTTTTTCAAGAGATCAAGGCAAGTATTACTTTAAATTGGAGTATTAAGAATGTCCAGTTAATTTCTTCCATTTTAACAAAATGTGATTGGAATAATTATGTTTCACAGCAAAGATAATTCTATGTTGTCATGTTCCAAGGATTTAAATTGAAACTATATACTGGCTGGTTTATTATTTGTGTACCTAGTTACAATAATGATGACAATGTTTCATATTAGTGTTTTGGTGACACAAAGACTTGCATTATTGCATGGAAATGGGGTCAGCCAGGGGTCAGAAATCCTGAGTACCCAAAGTTTATACTAAAAGATGCACAACCATTCCATCAACACTTGCAAGAATGTCATTCTTTACATATTACAGTTGCTTTCAAAGAGTTTCCACATGTTTATGGGTGTAACAGAAGCTAAATGTTGTAAATGTTTCTGCCTTCAGCTATAACTAGAATATTCCAGTAAATTTACATTTCACTGTAAAATCAAAACAAAACAAGAAAACAAAAACAACCAAAAGCAATGTTGAAAGAAATTTAGAAAGGCCTACAATAATGGGAATGCAGTTTCCTGGATTGGAAGACTAAATATCATTAAAATGTTAACACCATTCAAATCCATGTATATATTTAATTCAAATGAATTTAACCAGAGCCCCAATGATTTTTTTGTGTAAAAATAGAAAAATCCAGCATAAAACTCACAGAGACTTTCAAAGGACCCCCAAATGGCTAAAACACTCTTGATAAGAAAGAAAAAAAAATGTTGATTCAGATTACTGCAAAGTACAGTTATCTAAACATTGTGGTACAGAAAAAAAGAAACCAGTTGGAAGAGCAGAGAGAGCCCAGAAATAAACCTTCTAATATACAGTGAAATGATTTTTGGCAAGGGTGCCCCAAACCATTCAATGGATAAATTGGATAGTCTTTCCACTAAATGATGTGGAGAAACTGGATATTTGCAAAAGATTGAAATTGAATTCTCAATTAATTCTTACACAAAAATCAACTCAAAATGAATGGGATACCTAAGCGAAAGAGCTTAGATCTTAAGGCTTAGATGTGGGGAAAATCTTCATATCATTAAATTAGAAATAATGCCTTGGATAAGCCACAAAAAGCATAAAAAGTAAAATAAATGAATAAGACAATATCAAAATTAAAAATGTCCTTGCATTAAAGAAAACAATAGAGTGAAAAAGAAGCTCTCAGAATGTGAGAAAATACAGTTAGCTTAATAATGGGCACATGTGCCAAGAACTGTCTCAATAGATGCCTTTGTAGTTGTGTGAACACTGTAGAGTGTACTTACCAAATTATACACAAAGGATATATTGCCCAGCCTATTGTTTTTAGTCTTCAAAAATTTTCAGCATTTCCATAACAAAATCTGTAGATACTTTTAAAATTGTAATTTTTGTGTATTTAAACCTAGAAATGTATGACAAAAATATTAAGCAGTAGAAATTTTTAGCCCCATTAGAATTTTATGGGACCATCATTGTATGCACTGCCATCATTGACTAAAATATCATTATGCAGTACATGACTATTTGCAAATCCTATATCTAATAAGTGGTTAATATTCAGAATATATAAATTACTGCTATGTCTCAATAAAAATAATAACACTCAAAACCAAAATTCTGACTTAAAAATATACAAAATAATCAAATTGACATTTAAAAAAAATATCGATGGCCAACAAGTACATGAGCAGACATTTGACATTACTAATTATTACAGAAATGAAAATTAAAACTATAATGAGATTCAATTTTACATCTGTTAAGGTATCTACTATTTTTAAAAATGGGGAAAAAAATTACAAGTGTCAGTGATGACATAAAAATAATTGCAATCTGTATCCATTGTTGGTGTGACTATTAAATGGTATAGTCCCTATGGATAATTTGGGATTTCCCTAAAAAAAAGTCAAAAATAGAATGATCATATTATCCAAAAATTCCACTTTGAGTAGCTACTTCAAGAAACTTAAAGAGAGTTTTATCCATATTCATAGCATTATTATTTTAAATAGCCAACAGTTGGAAATTGCACAAGTGTTTATCAATAGACGAATAACAGAATGTAGTGTTAGTGTAAACAAACAATGGAATAAACTTACATGAAAGAAAGAAATTATGATGCAAGCTACATATGGATGAAACTGTAAGAAGCTATGCTAAGTGAAATATGACAATCAGAAAAAGGCAAATTCTATATGACATCACTTACATGTGATACTTAGAATAGTCAAATTCACAGGGTCAGAAAATAGAATGGCTGTTAGCAGTGGTTAAGGGTGAGACGGAGTGTGCTACTTTTAAATGAATACACTTTCAGTTTTGCAAATGTTCTGAGATCAGTTGCATAACAATGTGAAGGTACTTCATGCTACCAAAATATATACTTAAAAATAGTTAAGGGGGGCTGGGATTGTGGCTCAGAGATACAGAGCTTGTCTAGCATGTGTGAGGCACTGGGTTCAATCCTCAGCACCACATTAAAAAAAATAAAGATATTGTATCCACCTATAACTATAAAACAAATATTAAAAATATAATTAAGATGGCAAAGTTGATACTGATTTTACTATAGTTAAGTAAAACCTGTTATTGAACGTTTTCTATGTAGGCAATGGTAAATTGACAAACAAGTTAGAAAATATTTCTTTCATGTTTATGTGAAAAAATTCAATATCCTTAGCACATGGTAAAAACAGAGCAAATGGAAGTTGGTCTTATTTTAAGTACACATAAAAATGTTGTGTATTTTTATATTATGTTTTTTCACACTTAAAATTTATGATAAATAGGCATTATTTTTAAATCAAGAACACACAAATATGCTATTTTTGAAGGTTTACTTTTATATAAGAGAAAATTTTCACCTAAGAGGGAGCTTAGTAAAAATAATTTGATCATAAAAGCTTCTTCAATGCTTTTATTCTAACGTTTTGTCCCTTTATTGCTCTGGCTCAAATTCTTCCATTCCCTTTGTTACCTTGAACAGTGTGTATCTTTATGAAATCATATTATATGAACTTACTTTAATTTAATATATGAATGATGCAGTTTCAAAGTGGTACAAGTAAAGTGAAAAGTGGTACAAAGTTAAGTGCAAATGAAAATGATGACATGATTTTAATAAAGCTTGCTGGAATATTTGGTTAAAAACAAAAATTTCATTTTAAAGTTTAAAACTATGTGACTGATATAGTTATGTGATTTGTCAAAGCTGAAGAACTTACTGGAAGAACACCAGGGAGAAAAAATAGAATCCTTCAGTATTTTTCTTATCATAGTAAAAGAAATTTTATTACACCCTGATTCAGGTAATTATAACTCAAATCTTTATACACCTGAGAATCTGCAGATATAAGATAATTGTATCTTTTATTTTTATGTGGTGAATGTTTTGATATTATCAGTTAGACTATGTAAGACCATTTTGTTTCTCATGAATGATGCTTTTATTTTTTTTATTTTTTGTACTGGGGATTGATCCCAGGGTTTCTTTACCAGTTAACTACTTCCTCAGTCCTTTTAATTTTATATTTTGAGAGAGGGTCTTACGAAGTTTCTGAGACTGGCCTTGAATTTATGAGCCTAGTGCCATAGCCTCCCTTCTCTGGGATGACAGGCACGTGCCACTACATTCAGTGATAGTACAAATGTTTTAGTAAAAAATTTCAGTTTCTTTAGAAAACATTTTTGTTTTAAGCAAATCTCTCTAATTTATGAAAACTTATAAACAAGATTTAAACATATATTTTCCCATTTTTTCTATTATATTATAATAATTGTTTGATAAAAATAATATTATGTATTATTTTTATACATAATATTATGTATAAATGAAGGTGCTATTGCCATTTAGATATTTTTCCATTTTGTGTTAGTTAGAATTACTGTAAAGAATCATGACCATGTGTCTTTCAATATTCCCAAGTAAAAGTTTTCAGATTTCAGCTATCCACAAAATAATTTTCTTATTTATAATGTGGATTATTTGTGTGTTTTAAATAATCATGTGGACTGGGTAAAGACATGAAAGTTGCATATATAAAAGTTTGTGTGTACACACACACACACACACACACACACACACATAGTGGTTAAAAGTGTGAACAATTTTTCTCAGCTATCCTAGACTTGCTTTATTGACCAAAATGTTTCTAAATACTATGTCTTTAAGTAATAATAAAGAGGACAACATCTACTCACACAAAAAAGGCCAACTTACCCCTTTCATGTAACTCAGGAATTCCAAGAGTGTTTCTCCAACATCTGAACACCATCTGAAGCCGCATGTGTAATAAGGATATTGCCCTTTTATTGGTTAAGTTGAGCCTGTGGGTGTAGTTGATGATTCTTTTTATAAAGATTCTGTGCTAATCCCACACCCAGATTGACATACCATTTTGATAAATTGCAAACACTTGGAGAGCAGGAAACCTGAAGAAGCAATGACTGAAATAAACTGAACAGAATATACTCTTCCCTCACAGAGCTGCTCTGGTCTGCAAGTGAGAAATGGTGCCTGTAACTTTGAATAAGTTGTGAAGGTAGAAAGAACAAAAGGAAAAAGATCTTGGTTCAGCCCTTACGGTAAAAAATGATTTTGACTGGGAGAAACATGGTCATCAGTACTGACAAGAGAAAAACATTTATTAAATCTACTAGTGTAAGTGTAATTCTAAGGTCAGACAAATGATTTTTAACATCTCTGTTTAATGGAGATGAAAAGAAAAATGAGCTCACTCTCTTTGGAGATATTTGAAAAAGCAGATGTTTCAAAATATGCTATTCATAAGATATTAGTAAAAAGGGAGATTAACCAATATTTGCTATTAATTTTAGCAAAAATAATAATTTTTTAGGGAATTTGCATTGAAGGTGATTTTTATTTTATTTTATTTTATTTTGGTTTTTTTTGTTGTTATTTTTAATTTTTTTTATTGGTTGTTCACAACATTACAAAGCTCTTGACATATCATATTTCATACATTAGATTGAAATGGGTTATGAACCCCCAATTTTACCCCAAATGCAGATTGCAGAATCACATCGGTTACACATCACATTTTTACATAATGCCCTATTAGTAACTGTTGTATTCTGCTGCCTTTCCTATCCCCTACTATTCCCCCTCCCCTCCCCTCCCATCTTCTCTCTCTACCCCATCTACTGTAATTCATCTCTCTCCTTGTTTATTTTCCCATTCCCCTCATAACCTCTTATATGTAATTTTGTATAGCAAAGAGGGTCTCCCTTCATTTCCATGCAATTTCTCTTTTCTCTCTCTTTCCCTCCCATCTCATGTGTCTGTTTAATATTAATCTTTTCTTCCTGCTCTTCCTCCCTGCTCTGTTCATAGTTGCTCTCATTATATCAAAAAGACATTTGGTATTTGTTTTTTAGGGTTTGGCTAGCTTCACTAAGCATAATCTGCTCTAGTGCCATCCATTTCCCTGCAAATTCTATGATTTTGTCATTTTTTATTGCTGCATAGTACTCCATTGTGTATAGATGCCACATTTTTTTTTATCCATTCATCTATTGAAGGGCATCTGGGTTGGTTCCACAGTCTAGCTATTGTGAGTGGTGCTGCTATGAACACCGATGTGGCAGTATGCCTGTATCTTTTAAGGTCTTCAGGGAATAGTCCGAGAAGGGCAATAGCAGGGTCAAATGGTGGTTCCATTCCCAGCTTTCCCAGCAGTCTCCAAACTGCTTTCCAAATTGGCTGCACCAATTTGCAGTCCCACCAGCAATGTACAAGTGTACCCTTTTCTCCACATCCTCGCCAGCACTTGTTATTTGACTTCATAGTGGCTGCCAATCTTACTGGAGTGAGATGGTATCTTAGGGTGGTTTTGATTTGCATTTCTCTGCCTGCTAGAGATGGTGAGCATTTTTTCATGTACTTGTTGATTGATTGTATATCCTCCTCTGAGAAGTGTCTGTTCAGGTCCTTGGCCCATTTGTTGATTGGGTTATTTGTTTTCTTATTGTCTAATTTTTTGAGTTCTTTGTATACTCTGGATATTAGGGCTCTATCTGAAGTGTGAGGAGTAAAAATTTGTTCCCAGGATGTAGGCTCCCTATTTACCTCTCTTATTGTTTCTCTTGCTGAGAAAAAACTTTTTAGTTTAAGTAAGTCCCATTTGTTGATTCTTGTTATTAACTCTTGTGCTATGGGTGTCCTATTAAGGAGTTTGGAGCCCGATCCCACAATATGTAGATCGGAGCCAACTTTTTCTTCTGTCAGACGCAGAGTCTCTGATTTGATATCAAGCTCCTTGATCCATTTTAAGTTAACTTTTGTGCATGGCGAGAGAAAGGGATTCAGTTTCATTTTGTTGCATATGGATTTCCAGTTTTCCCAACACCATTTGTTGAAGATGCTATCCTTCCTCCATTGCATGCTTTTAGCCCCTTTATCAAATATAAGATAGTTGTAACTTTGTGGATTAGCCTCTGTGTCCTCTATTCTATACCATTGGTCCACCTGCCTGTTTTGGTACCAGTACCATGCTGTTTTTGTCACTATTGTTCTGTAATATAGTTTGAAATTTGGTATCGCTATACCGACTGATTCACACTTCCTGTTTAGAATTGCTTTTGCTATTCTTGGTCTTTTATTTTTCCATATGAATTTCATGATTGCTTTATGTATTTCTACAAGAAATGCCGTTGGGATTTTGATTGGCATTGCATTAAACCTATAGAGAACTTTTGGTAATATAGCCATTTTGATGATGTTAGTTCTGCCTACCTATGAACAGGGTATATTTTTCCATCTTCTATGATCTTCTTCTACTTCTCTCTTTAGGGTTCTGTAGTTTTCATTGTATAAATCTTTCACCTCTTTTGTTAGGTTGATTCCCAAGTTTTTTTTTTTTTTTTTTTTTTGAGGATATTGTGAATGGAGTGTTTTTCCTCATTTCTGTTTCAGAAGTTTTGTCGCTGATATACAGAAATGCCTTTGATTTATGCGTGTTGATTTTATATCCTGCCACTTTGCTGAATTCATTTATTAGTTCTAGTAGTTTCTTTGTAGACCCTTTTGGGTCTTCTAGGTATAGAATCATGTCATCTGCAAATAGTGATAATTTAAGTTCTTCTTTTCCTATTTTTATGCCTTTAATTTCTTTCGTCTGTCTAATTGCTCTGGCCAGTGTTTCGAGAACTATATTGAATAGAAGTGGTGATAGAGTGCATCCCTGTTTTGTTCTAGATTTTAGAGGGAATGCCTTTAACTTTAGTCCATTCAGAATGATGGTAGCCTGATGCTTGGCATAGATAGCTTTTACAATGTCAAGGTAAGTTCCTGTTATCCCTAATTTTTCTAATGTTTTGAACATAAAGGGATGCTGTACTTTGTCGAATGCTTTCTCTGCGTCTATCGAGATGATCATATGGTTGTTATCTTTAAGTCTACTGATGTGGTGAATAACATTTATTGATTTCCGTATATTGAACCATCCTTGCATCCCAGGGATGAATCCTACTTGATCATGGTGCACAATTTTTTTGATGTGCTTTTGTATTCGATTCGCCAGAATTTTCTTGAGGATTTTTGCATCTAGGTTCATTAGAGATATTGGTCTGTAGTTTTCTTTCTTTGAGGTGTCTTTGTCTGGTTTCGGAATCAGGGTGATGTTGGCCTCATAGAATGAATTTGGAAGAGCTCCCTCTTTTTCTATTTCCTGAAATAACTTGAAAAGTATTGGTATTAATTCTTCTTTAAAGGTTTTGTAAAACTCCGCTGTATACCCATCCGGTCCTGGGCTTTTCTTGGTTGGTAGTCTTTTGATGGCTTCTTCAATTTCATCCATTGATTTTGGTCTGTTCAAATTGTGTGTATCCTCCTGACTCAGTCTGGGCAAATCATATGACTTAAGAAATTTATCGATGTCTTCACTATCTTCTATTTTATTGGAATATAGGTTTTCAAAATAACTTCTAATTGTCTTCTGTATTTCTGTAGCGTCTGTTGTGATATTACCTTTTTCATCCTGTATGTTAGTAATTTGAGTTCTCTCTCTTCTTCTCTTTGTTAGCATGGCTAAAGGTCTGTCGATCTTATTTATTTTTTCGAAGAAACAACTTTTATTTTTGTTAATTTTTTCAATAGTTTCTTTTGTTTCAATTTCATTGATTTCCGCTCTGATTTGAATTATATCTTGCCTTCTGCTACATTTGCTGTTGTTTTGCTCTTCCTTTTCTAGGGCTTTGAGATGAAGTGTGAGCTCATTTATTTGTTGGTTTTTTCTTTTTTTTGAGGAATGACCACCAGGCGATGAATTTTCCTCTTAAAACTGCTTTCATTGTGTCCCATAGATTCCGATATGTTGTGTCTGTATTTTCATTTATCTCTAAGAATTTTTTGATTTCCTCCTTTATGTCTTCTGTAACCCATTGATCATTCAGTAACATATTGTTCATTTTCCATGTGATGTAGTATTTTTCCTTCCTTCTTTTATCATTTATTTCCATTTTTATTCCATTATGATCAGATAAAATGCAAGGTATTATCTCCACCCCTTTATATTTACTGAGGGTTGCCCTATGGCATAATATATGGTCTATTTTTGAGAAGGATCCATGTGCTGCTGAGAAAAAACTATATCCATTTGATGATGGTTGATATATTCTATATATGTCAGTTAAGTCTAGATTATTGATTGTGATATTGAGTTCTATAGTTTCTTTATTCAACTTTTGTTTGGAGGATCTGTCCAATGGTGAGAGAGGTGTGTTGAATTCACCCATAATTATTGTGTTGTGGTCTATTTGATTCTTGAACTTGAGGAGAATTTGTTTTATGAATGTCACAGCACCGTTATTTGGTGCATAAATATTGATAATTGTTATTTCTTGTTGGTGAATGATTCCTTTTAACAGTATATAATGTCCTTCTTTATCCCTTTTGATTAACTTAGTCTTGAAGTCGATTTTATTCGATATGAGGATGGCCACCCCTGCTTGCTTACAAGGACCGTGTGCATGGTATATTATTTCCCATCCTTTCACCTTCAGCCTGTGTATGTCTTTTCCAATCAGATGTGTCTCCTGGAGGCAGCATATTGTTGGATTTGTTTTTTTAATCCATGATACCAGCCTATGTCGCTTTATTGGAGAGATTAAGCCATTAACATTCAGAGTTACTATTGATATATGGTTTGTACTTCCATCCATGTTTGATTATTTATCCTTTTTTAAGAAAAATTTAGTTTGTTTCTCCATGATTAGCTTTCCCCTCGCCCTCTGTCTTTACCGAGGCACTTCCTACTGATGTTTTTGGTTATTGTTTTTCATTTCTTCCTCTTGTAGTGTTTTGCTCAAAATGCTTTGCAATGCTGGTTTTCTGGCTGCAAATTCTTTTAACTTTTGTTATCATGAAAGATTTTTATTTCATTGTCATACCTGAAGCTTAATTTTGCTGGATACAGAATTCTTGGTTGGCATCCATTGTCTTTCAGTGTTTGAAATACATTGTTCCATGACCTTCTTGCTTTCAGTGTCTCTGATGAAAAATCCGTTGTTAACCTTATTGGTTTACCCCTGAATGTAATCTGTCTCCTTTATCTTGTAGCTTTTAATATTTTCTCTTTGTTCTGTATATTGGATATCTTCATAACAATGTGTCTTGGCGCTGGTCTACTGTGATTTTGTGTGCTCGGTGTCCTGTATGCATCTTCAATTTGTATATCTGTTTCCTTTTTTATTTCTGGAAAATTTTCTGTAATTATTTCATTCAGCAGGTTACTCATTCCCTTGGTTTGAATCTCTGTACCTTCTTCTATCCCGATGACTCATAAGTTTGGTTTTTTTATGTTATCCCATAACTCTTGGATGTTTTTCTCGTGATTTTTTACCAGCCTTTCTGAGTTGGCTAGACTCTTTTCAAGAGGATACATTTTGTCTTCATTATCTGACGTTCTGGCTTCTACTTGCTCCACTCTTTTAGTGATACTCTCAATTGAGTTTTTAATTTGGTTTATCGTTTCCTTCATTTCTAGAATTATTGTTTGATTATTTTTTATAATCTCTATCTCCTGATAAAGATGCTTAACTTCTTCTTTTATCTGTTTATGTAATTCATTCTCAATGTGTTCTTTCGCTGCTTGAATTTGCTGTCTTGTATCCTCTTTAAGGTTCCATTCCATCTGTTTAAGGTGTTCCTTGAGTTCTTTATATGACCATTTTTCTGATGACTCTAGGTCCTCCTGAATATTTAGGCTGTCCTGCATTGTTTGTACTCCTTTTCTTCCTTGCTTTTTGAAGCTGCTCATGTTACTTCTTGTTCTGTTTGACTGATGAGTTACTGTTTACTCCTGTAGCCACAGGTTTCAATGAAGTTATCTCCTCCGCCGCAGTCTGATGATGTCAGTTCTCTGCCATGGTGGTATCTCTTGCAAATGGTGACAGTTCATTTCCCTTTGCTCCATAGGAGCATGTGCAACTTATTTGTATATAAATCTTACTGTATGTTCCCTGCTTCTACTATTTAAAATGAGGATAATACTACAATATGTAATAATTAAATCAAAGAAAACTTTAAAAGTACCAACGAAAGTAATGAACTCACTTCAATTTAAAATTATAAAAAAATAGAAAATTCTTGGCTAGCTTCACATTCACTCTGAAAAGAACCACATTAGGCAAAAATATTTAATCACAAATCTCTGAAAATTAAAACAAACGGTTTTGAAAATAAATGAGCATAAGCACACAGAAATGGAAAAGTTGGCAGGCCAGAAAGATTTAAAAAAAAATCTTTTGTACCAGATGTTTCTATGACAGGATATGAGCATTTTAACAGAGCCAGAAAAAAGACCCTTTTTCTTTTCTTCTTAGTGAATTGAGGTGAATTTGTAAATCACAAGACTGTACACATTCATAGGAAGATAACACAACCAGTATGGTTAACAATACACAGGATATTCAATAATCTCAAAAGAAGAGATAGAAAACATTTGTATTTCTTTACTGGAAATGGGAGAACAAAATACCACAGACTGGTAGCTTAACCAAAAATGAATATTTTTCCTCAATTTTCGATGCTAGAAATCCAAGATCAAGGTGTTAGCAATGTTTCTTCTGGAGTCCGTCTCCTTGGCCAGTCTTGTCCTTGCCTTCCACATTGTCTTCCTTGCATGTATGCTTGTATCATAACCCACTATTCCTATAAGATCACTAATCATATTCGATTAAGTCCCACCCTTTATATATCCAATAATGATTAATCCAATATGATTGATCCAATATGATTAGTGATCTTATAGGAATAGTGGGTTTGGTCCATATATATATATATATACACACACACACACACACACACACACACACACACATATGTTCTAAATGGACACAATACCTTTATTTTATCTATTTATATGTGGTACCAAGGATAGAATCTGGTGTCTCACAAAAGCTAGGCGAATGCTCCACCACTGAGCCACAGCCTCAGGCCTAGGCCCACCCTTTTGACCTAATTTCAACTTGATAACTTCTTTAAAGGCTTGAGGCTGAAGATAGTCACATTCTTAAATACTAAGCACTATAAAGTGGACATGCGACTCACAAAACCCAGTCTTTGCACTGTAACATAGTTAGGGTTCATAGTTACATTCTGAGGTATCCACATTGGAATACACATATAGAGAATTCCCCAACTTAAGTAAGTTCAATTTAATGACTACTCAACTATGGCATTAGGGATTTTGATTTGTTTTCAATAGTCACTGTACTTTGAAATTTGAATTTTTATCTTTCCTAGGCTAGCAATATGCAATATGATACTCTCCTAGTGGCAGCATACTGGGCTTCCAGTAAACCATGCAATCATGAGGGTAAACAAAGGGTACCTACTTACAGGTATTACAGTGCTAAATCATGATGTTCAGAAGATTGGATATATAAAATGCATTTTTACTCAGGATGTTTTAAATATACAATAGATTTATTAGTATGTAGTCTCATTATAAGTGAAAGAAAATTTGTATTAAGTAAGAGCAATTTAAAGATCTGAGCAAAGCATCCATATTAATTTTGACAAAAAAGAAAAAAAAAAGATGTGTGGCATATTAAAATATAAAAGCCAATTTTTTCTAACTCTACTGAAGTATGATTTATGAATAAAAATTATATTTATTAAGTGGTAAATGTGATGTGTTGATATAGGTGTACACTGTGGAATTACCACACTTGAGCTAACATATTCCATTAGCTAATGTAGCTACTTTGTGTGCATGTGTGATAACACTTGGATTCTACACTCTAGCAAATTCAAGTATACAATACATTATTATAAACTGCAGTCACCAGAGTGTACTTTAGGTTTAAAGTACTTGTTCATATCATAATTGAGAATTTGTATCCTTTGGTTAAAATTTAAATAAATGAATAAATTAAATTAATAAAAAAGCAAAATAAACTAGAAGTTAGAAAAATAATTTTAAAAAGTTTAAAGACAATATGTAAATAAAGAGAAAAAAAGAAATTTTTTATGAGTGAAATATATAACAAATCTTAAAAACACAGTGAATAAAATAAAACTAGAGAGTAAAAGAAAAAAAATATCAGATGGAAGTGAGAGTTTGAATAAAGAAAAAAAATGAAATCTCTTAATAACATAACAGAGATTTTAACATAACAGAATTAACAAATACATTAGTTTAAACAAATTGCATAGTATCTGTCTCTGTAATTATTATTCTGATATTAAAGAAATGTTTAAAATATTTGATGTAAATTTGAAATAGGGGAATATGATTTAAATAATTAGAAAAAACAACAGACAAAATGATCCATGGTTAGAATAATTAGCAAGCACATCATAGAGAATATAACAAATGGAATGTGTCATAGAATTTTTATATAAGAAAAGAAATTCTCTGAAAATAGGAATGACAATTTTACTGAGAGTTTCCATCATTCAAGGATTCATACACTTTTTTTCTTTTTGAAACAGAACAATCTGGCTCTAACTAGCACCATGTTGTATAGCTGAAAAATCCTCCTTTGGCTTCATTGAAGCCCTGTCTGACCACTGAATAAGTTGGTACCAAAGGATTCAAGAAGATGTGATGTGCACAATAGTAAGAGCACATTTTCATAAACAATATTTTAAATTTTCCGTTTGAAAGCTCAATAGATGGAGTAAATTAGGGAAAGTTTTGGCCAACAATAGAGAATGCATGCTGATCCATCAATAAGGAAGTTTTCAAAACTCACTACAATGTAAGAGAAAGATAGAAGCATATTTACAATAACTAAAGCACAATTGTACAATCTATCCCTAAAGATTGTGTGCCAAGTTTACTAGAGGACATTTACTGTCTTTCTCAGTGTAAACTTGGCACCCACAGCAATGAACAAAAACTAGAATTTCAATGCAATAATGACCTTGTGAAAAATTATTGTCAACTGAAGCTAATAACAAAGCAAAAAGTGAAGCAATCTGAGAGAGAGCGAAAAAAAATTTTGGAATATTAGACAAGCTAGTGAATTGTGTGAATTGTTTTCTCTGAGTTAAGTCTATATAATCTAGATTTATAGAAATCACTTGCTATTTAGCTCACCTTTCTCAAAAATGATAGAAGATAGAAGATGTCATGAAGCTGGGTGTTGTGGTGCTCTCCTATAATCCCATTGACTCAGGAGGCTGAGGCAGGAGGATTACATATTTAAAGCCAGCCTCAGCAACTTAGCAAGACCCTAAGCAACTCAGAAAGATCCTGTGTTAAAATTTAAAAACGTGAATAAAAAAGGGCTGGATATGTGGTAAACTACCCCTGGATGCAGTCCCTGGTACTAAAAAAAAAAAAAAAAAAAAAAAAAAAAAATGCCATGAAGGAGCAACCAAAATTATATTTTGCTGGAATATTTTCAAAAATCAAAAGCATAAATCAGAGGATGGTATTATAGATTAAAAATAAATAAATACTTGGAATAATCAAATGCAGTGTGTGAATTTTTTTGTTGTATTCTGACTTAAAGTGAATAGAAGAAATATATTAGCAATATATTGCAAGATACATGCAATTGTAATATACAATATTGTTTTTGTGCTATAAAAATGAGATTGTGATTATGCAAAAGGTCTTTATTGTTTTGCAGGTGCATGTTTAGGAATTATTATGATACCTTCTCTTAGCCTATGTTCTTCAGAAACCAAGTTGAGGCAAAAGTTAGTGAGCAAATGCTTTATAAGTGGTATGATCTCAAGAAAGAAAACGTGAGCAGAGTGGAAGCAGGGCAAAGGAAATATGTAAATTGCAAGAATACATTAAATATTTGGAATATGAATTTGCAAAAAGACAAGGGTGATTGACTGAACTTTTAAGAAATGTACAAAGAGACTGTACAAAACCTGTATTTCTTGGAACAGTCTCTTGGGTTGTGAGAAGATAAGCTATGTATCTGTTCCTATTTCCTATTTCTCATCTAGTATTTGTCAAAATCTAGCATACAGGAAGTTAACTCTCTTGATTGTCCAGATTGTGTCTCTTGTTCCCAATTCCAGAGAACCAAAGAACCCCTAAATCAGCAAAATTATCTGTGGGTCCAAACCAGGCAATCCTGGACATGGATTTTTTTCTGTCTGTAGGTAATGTCTATGGAGGTCTTTGGTTTGTGATGGAAGCACTCACTGCCTGTTAGAGTCTGTAAACAAGTCAAGATGGCGCCTGGCATTTTGCAGAGGGACTGGTTTGTGAATTAACGCCAGTGAGCCATTAAGTGTGGAGAGTCCTTATTGGTTGACTGCTGTATCTAGTTTATGTTAATTAGATAAGCTGTGTGGAATGTATAAATACCCCTCCTGTCCTACAATAAACGGCTCCTACTCCTGCTGTATCAATGTACACAAGTTGTTCGTCACCCCCTGGTTATTTTGCTGCAGCTGGACTGCGGCAACTGCCAGCAACATACACTGAGAAATTAATACCACTAAAATAGTAATGAAGTACATTCTAGCAAGGAAGCAAAGCAAGCAGTCTGTCTATGGAAGGTAATATTGGGAGGAACCAAACAGATATAGGGAGGTTAATAATTTGGGCATGTTTTGATAAACAGTTGGTGCCACTAAAAGTTACTTACATGATTTTATATTGTCCAGAGTTTCTCATATGAGAGCAATCTCCATTTGCTTCTATGAGAAAGGAGAAGAAATAATGTTTTTTGAACTGAGGAGTCTTTGAAATCACTGAAAATTAGATTGCACAAGAAGTTTTAACAAAGATTTGTTTTTGTGCTGCAGCTGGTTCTGTAAAGATTTTGATATTTTTCTCATCCTATCTCCTTTTTCCATTCTATATTTTCACCCTGTTTAACCAGATTTTCAAATCTAGGTGGCTTACTTGCTGAGATGTTTCAGAGTTTCTTCCCCCTGTCTTTTAAACCTTTAACTTCTATTAAGAACCTGTGATTTTTATAGTTGTGCATGTAGACCTGCCACTGGTCATGTTCCAAGTGAATCTATCACGTTTCATACACACTCTTTGATGATTTGCAGTAGCAAACTTTTTTTTTCATGAAAATCATGGTTAATTTCTCTAGGCAGTACCAATATTGTTGACATTACTTGATAACTCAATAGGAAGAAAAATTCTTAAGTGATTAGTTAGTTGTAAAATTTCCAGTTGGTTAAATTCTTACTGTATCTGCTGGCAGAAATGCAATCTCTACTTGTAAACCAGGATATCTAAATCAGCATCACACACTTTTCATTAAAGAATGACCAATTGACAGGGACAATGGTAAGAGAGTTCAATTCTACTTTTATGCCCTGATATAAAAACTAGTGTATTTTAGCTATTGAGGACATATCAGCATATTTCTTCTATTGATTAAATGCAGATACCAAAATCAGTAAGACTAAACCCAAAATGTGCAAGGTGGTGCCTCAGGTAGAACCTAAGCTGTAAGATCAAGAGAACATTCCACTATTTTTTTTCTTTAAATCTGGGATTTAAAGTATAATAGTAAAATCAGTGAATCCTATGTTCATGAGCCAACTGGTGCTTCATCTTTGTCATGAAGAAGCCCTTTGAGTTGAGGCATTGCTCTGTGGAATACAAAAGGATATGCCTGACATTATAAAAGCTCTCTAATGTTCATACTGTCGAAGAAAACCCAAATCTAGAATAGATGATTGATTTCAATAAGATTGCATTTTTTCCTCTCCAGAGTAGAAGAGATTCAATGAAACTGTCCTGCTTCTGGATGAGTAGCTTGTACTGTTGAAAAATTATCAGGATCATAAAAATCAGTCTCTAATGATAGACACATGGGAATGAGCAGGCTCTATTGGCAAGCTAATTCATACTATTTTCCATGGATGGCCAAGAAAGGAGAACATTTGAATTGAATGAAATGGCCCTATCTATTAGATTGTGGTATCTTTCTTGAGTAAGATCTCTTTGGTGCTCACTAAAATGAAATAAAAGACGAGTATATACATTCCCTATTCTCAAGTCCATATATATGCATGTGTTCCAGAGAGATGGGGAGCTTTCAGATCTTTTCTATTGACTACTTTTCCCACTCATCACTTCCAAGCAGTCAGCCCTTATTTCTGCCTCTTCTCTTAACTACATTGAATTTTCTTCTCAGAGCTCTGAATTCTGAATAATTGTCTTCCTCTACTGCTCTACATGGCTAATCCTGACTGGAACTGTGACCCAGCTGCAGTCTATTTCTGGCTGGGGTTAACCTATCACATCTTAACCTCTGTGATCCAGACCCAATTTCTTTTCTTGGGTGCAATTGATCAGAGAGAATGTCTTAGAAAAACAATGTGTATTCAGGAAGCAATGCAAATAGGTGGCCAGGGAATCCAGGCCATTGATTCCTCTTTAATTTTTCCATGTCATCTGCACAGATTGGTGTCTGATTCTTTATTTTATATATATATATATATATATATATATATATATATATATATATATATATATATAAAATAAAGAATAATATAATATATATATTATGACTAATTGACTAATATATATAATACATATTATAATATATATAAAGAATTATATATATATATATACACACACACACATACACACACACACACACACACACACATATTATGGTACTGAATATTGAATCCAGGAACATTCTATCTCTGAGTCTACCTATGTTGCCACGACTGGCCTCAGCCTAATTTGCTATCCTCCAGCCTTATCCTCCTGACATTCTGGGATTTAGAGGTATGTACCATTATGCCCAGCATCCTATTTTTACTGCCTCATCTCCTAAAATACACTTGACTCATTTGATCTAAGATCTAAACAGCTCATACTAGCTGCTTGGACTTATAGCTACTAATTTTCCTGTATACAACTCTCAGTCTTTTAGAGCCTAGTATTATACCAAGAGTGGGGAGAAGCAAATCTCTTTCAAAGCTGTTATAGAAGAACTGACATTTTCATTATGCACCTTGAAGTTGACAAGCAGCTGTCATCTTCTCTTCACTGTATCTTGAAGACTTTCATTGTCACCCAAAAAGTCAAGTTGTACTAATATCCTTGTAATTTTAATTTAGTTAGACCAAACATATATAGTAAGCACTTGATCATGTCTTAATCCATGCTAAAAGTGAACCTCAGAATATGGGGACTTTAAAAAGAATATAGATTTATTTCTTATAGTTTTGAAGGCTGAGAAGTTCACGATCCAAGGGCCTACATCTGGTGTTATGGAAAAATTGCAATAAATCACTGAGTCCATCTTTAAGCAGGAGACAGAACCATCTTTATTAATCAGATGTTGGGCCAAGGGGCAGGCTACAACTCAACACCCTTTGACCCCCTCCAAGGATTACAATATACCTTTATAGTCAAAAACCACATTAATCATTAAGTGGATATTGCTATGATTCAAAATCATAAACAAGCATCTTGAGATCTACCAGAAGGGGAAGTGGATCAAAACCCTAGTTGAGTACAAGTTAAAGGATGGTTACTAACATCTAATCAATCATTCTTTGACAGGGTACATTGTCCAAGAATAATGGGGACCAAAAAGAGAACAATTTTACATTGTATAAAAAAAATAGAAACATTTGCGTTTCTAAGCAGGGTTTGTTAATCAGGATCAGGGTGGCAGTTTTCTCATGGGGAAAGCATTTCTTACATGACATGAGGTCTCAGGGTAAAATGGAGACTTTTGATCATTGCCCATATAGCCTGGCCCATAATACTGGCAAAGAACTTTATGCCGAGTCATCCCATAGTGTAAGGAGAAAGGTCAAGAGAGTGCAAAGAAATAAGAGATGACAGAACTCACTTTTTATAATAAAACTACATTTGTGGTGGAAAGTCTACTCCTGTGAAAACAATATTAGGGCATTCATGAGGGCTTAGCCACTTAAAGGTCCTGTCTGTCAAAACTGCTGCCTTAGGAATGAGATTTTCAATACATAAACTTTGGAGGATATTCAAACCATACAAATCTCCCACTACACAGTTTCCATATATAAGTCACAATGATGTTGCTGCATGTCAGGGGTGATTACCTTCCCTTTTCCAACAACTGTGCATCTTTGACTGTCTTCGTACCGGGAAACAATCCAACTCCCAATTCCAGCCCCAAGTGTCTATTTTCTTATGACTAACTTTCCTTGTGTCAATCCTACCAATTTCTAATTTCCTAAAATCAGATTCAGAGAAAAAGACATAGTATGAATGACCAAGTGGGGCATAAATAAAGAAATTATGCCAGGTTGCATTATTGAGCTCACCAAAGTTTTGTAAGTGGTTGTTTGGATTCACAGGCCATTTCCAGATTGACTACTAATTTGCTGCATCTTCAAGCAGTTTTCAACAGAAGAAAGGAAGGAGGAAAATCCATTAATCAATTATTTCTCTATTCCTGTTCCTATTTCTCATCAACAGAGTCAACACTGACCACCAGGTAGCATATGGTGAGGCCAGATTCTTTATAGTCCAGTGCAACAAAGGAGCAGTTATAGTACTGTGTTCTGAGACTCCTAGGTCTATGTTGGAAGTAAAGACAGCATTAATATCTGCAATATTACAAATTTCAAAATGGCAATGAGGTTTTGATGAGAGTATTCTGGTGAAAAACCCCACAAACAGAAGAGACCAAGAAAGGGGAAAACTTCTAAGATGGTATGTAATCTGAATATGCAACTTCCTTTCAAAAGGTTCTGGAAAAACATTTATATATATATTATTTGGGCAAATAGTAACAATGGTTAATTCTAAAGGAGGGTGTATACATTTTTCACACAGTCACACATACAAAGATTTTATGTAAAGGACAAAAAAAATATTAAAGTATGATTTCTGAGAAAAAAAATGGTTAAACTAAAATTTTAAGAATTTTCTCATAAAGAACTGAAATATCATAAGGAGGGCAGCTAAGAACAGAGCAGGGAGGAAGAAGATTACCATTAAATACGGACGAGAGGTGGGAGGGAAAGGGAGAGAGAAGGGAAATTGCATGGAAATAGAAGGAGACCCTCACTGGTATACAAAATTACATATAAGAGGAAGTGAGGGGAAAGGGAAAAAAAACAAGAGAGAGAAATGAATTACAGTAGATGGGGTAGAGAGAGAAGATGGGAGGGGAGGGGAGGGGAGGGGGACAGTAGAGGACAGGAAGGGCAACAGAATACAACATACACTAATACAGCAGTATGTAAACATGTGGATATGTAACCGATGTGATTCTGCACTCTGTATACGGGGTAAAAATGGGAGTTCATAATCCACTTGAATCAAATGTATAAAATATGATATGTCAAGAGCTATGTAATGTTTTGA
The DNA here is from genome assembly GCF_964194105.1 of Spermophilus citellus. Classification (NCBI taxonomy): domain Eukaryota; kingdom Metazoa; phylum Chordata; class Mammalia; order Rodentia; family Sciuridae; genus Spermophilus; species Spermophilus citellus. The sequence goes on along the minus strand of NC_138182.1, from coordinate 199,648,818 downwards.
ACAACTAATAATTAAAAAAAAGAATCGAAATATCACCACTCTTGAAAATATTAGATACGCATTATCTGTTTATAGATTATAATATTTCTTTTCCTGAGTAATTAAATGACGCTTTTTAATGATTTTTTAAATATTTAAATGAAAACATTTTAAAATGTTTTACTTAAGACCAAGAGATGTTACATTGTATTTTAATATAACCAGTCCTCTACTCTTATCTGCATATGTAATGCATAAATGTGGAATTCTTTCAACCAGTCTTTGGTCAAATCATGGGGGCAGTAGATGCCATTGCATTCTACAGTGAGTGGTGAAACAGACCACAATGAAAACTTCATAACAAATTTTCACAGACATGTTAATGGACTCACTAACTTGAAGAGAATTTAACAGTTGTTTTTTGGGAGGTTGAGAGTTTTGGAGTTTGAGGAAAAATTTTTGGAAATGACTTGTGAATTATTTTGGAGGGTAGAATGGAGTTAACTGCCCTTTACCTCAAGTCCATTTGAGTGGAGTTTCTTCAGGAACATGTTACATGTTCCTGTGTTTAGTGGACACCATGTTCTGAGGTATGACTCACTTCTCAGTAAACTAAAGAGGAGAGACTGGCTAATTCAGCCAGTACAGTGGACAAGGATGGATTACCTGTTTCTCTGATGATGTGCCAAATGTGTGGGACCTGTGGTTAGACATGAACTTTTAGCTTGAGGTGATTTAAATGTGAATTAATTAAGATCAAGAACTGCCTGCAAGATGGGAGGCTGCAGCCAAAATTAACCTCACCCAGAGAAGACAAGATTATTTAATATTACATATGTTTGACATTTTGGTTATTTCATGGAACTAAGCTTTCTTTACTTCATTGAAACAATTTTGCTTCTTACAATGGTCACAGCAATTTATATTACCTTTATAGTGAGCAAAGTAAAAAAGCCTTACATATGTTATAATTTAAAAAACAGAAATTAATTATTACTTATATTAAATTCTCTTCAAGTCAGTGAGTCCTTTAACATGTCTGTGACAATTTGTCATGGAATTTTTCATTGTGGTCTGTTTCTCCACTCACTTTAGAATGCAATGACATCTACTGCCTCCATGACTTGACAAAAGACAGCTTGAAAGAATTCCAAATTAATGCATTATGTACATATATGCAATAAAAATAGAGGACTGGTTATATTTAAATACAATGTGACATTGTATTTTAAAGGACAATGTGAGAAGAAAATATAATAATATTATTTGATGCTATGGCCCTTGTTTGTTCAAGAAGACTTTTACACAAACATTAAAACATTTGAATATTTATTTAATAATTATCATGTCAATTTTGCACAGATATATTTGGTTACTTTTCTGAATTTCATGAAATTAATTTGCAAAATTTTGTATATGGCAGTTCTAAAATAAACACATATTACAAGATAAGTATAATTTTACAATATTTAACTCGAACCCTTTCAAACTAAATGTACAACTATCATTTTTTCTGGGGTTTAATTATATTTAAACATTGAAAATTATTACAGATATTTATAGTCACATTTGGGATATTTTATCAAAAATCTTAAAACTATTGAAAAAATAACAGCTTTCCTTTAGAAAACTGCCAGTCACTTTTGAGACATCATTTTATGATTCCAGGAAGGAAAGGAAGGGGCAGCCTGCTCCCTGCATCTGGAAAGAAGTTGGAGATGTCAATAGTGGCAAAAGCAGAAGTGGTCTCAAGTAGCAGGAGAGTATATTTCTCTCAGCAGCACTTTTAGATTAAAGAAAAAAAAAAAGAGGGGATTACACTTAAGTATTTAAAACCGAGATGCAAATTCCTGGTTTCTCTTTGTCCTGTGAGAAAGACCGACATTTTGAAGACTTAACTCTGGCTGCTTGGTAGAGAGACATATCTGTTCCACACAGAAAGTTCTGACTAGGCTTCTCCCCTTCCCCATTAGATCAGAGACAGAATCTCTGTTTCTTCTCTTATTTCCCCTCAAAGAGCCACTGATTGATATCGAGATTGAGATACTCCCAAACACCACAATGACTGAGTTCAAATTTTTACTTACCTTATTAATGAAGTACAGTGATACATAAAATTGGAATTCATTTTGACATAATCATATGTGCATAGAATATAATTTGCTTCAGTTCACTCCCAGTACTTCCTCTTTCCCTCCTCTTTTCACTCTGTGTATGCCCTTTCCTCCATTCTACTGGCTTTTCTTCTATTTATTTATAGGCTTTTAAAAAATTAGTGCATTATAGGTATACATAAAGATGAAATTCACTATGATATATTCATATATGCACAAAAATATCTTGGTGTTTCCCTGTTTCTCCCTTTTCCTGTCCTACCTCTGTTCTCAATTCTTTTCCTCTACTTCACTGCTTTCTTCTATTTTTCATAGAATTTCTGCCTGCTTTTTTATTGTTATTATTTTCATGTAGCTTCTGCATATGAGAGAAAGCATTTAACTCTTGAATTGTTGGGTGTGGCTTATATCACCTAGCATGATGTTCTCAAGTTCTATTCATTGACCAGCAAATTCCATAATTTCATTCTTCTTTATAGTTGAGTAAAATTCTATTGTGTATATACAACACTTTTTCTTTAACTATTGACAGGCATCTGGGTTGATACCATAACTTGGTTATTGTAAATCCTGCTGCTATAAATAATGTGGTTTTATCATTATACTATCCTGATTTTAGATCTTTTGGAAATGTTCCAAGGAATGGGATAGATGGTTCCTATGGTGTTTTCATTCCTAGATTTTTGAGGAATCCGCAAATGGCTTTCCACAGTGATTGTACTAATTTACACTCCCATCAACAATGTATGAGTGTACCTCTTCCCTAATATCCTTGCTGGCATTGATTATTATTCCTTTATTCCTTTACTGGGTGATTGCCATTCTATCTGGAGGGAGATGAAATCTCTAGCAAGTTTTTTTTTTTTTGAAGGGTTGGGGGTGTGGGGTACTGAGATTGAACTCAGGGGGCCTTGACCACTGAGCCACAGGCCCAGCCCTAGTTTTTATTTTATTTAGAAATTATCTCACTGAATTGCTTAGCACCTTGCTTTTGCTGAGGCTAACTTTGAATTCCCAATTCTCCTACCTCAGCCTCCCTAGCTTCTGGTACTACAGGTATGCGCCACCATGCCTGGCTCTCAATGTAGTCTTGATTTGTATTTACCTAATTTCTGGAGATATTGAACATTTTTTAACATATATTTGTTAATATATATTTGTAGTTCTTTTGCAAAGTGTCTGTTTAGATCTTTTGCCCATTTATTAATTGAGATATTTGGTTTGTTTGTTTTTTATTTGTGTGTGTGTGTTTTGTTTTTGAGTTCTTTATATATTCTGAATATTAATCGCCTGTCTAAGGAGCTGGTGGTAAACTTTTTCTCCCATTTTCTTCATACTCTTTTTCCTTTGCTGTGCAGAAATTTTGGAATTTGATGCTGACCCACTTCTTGATTCTTTGTTTTTTACTTGAATTTTAGGAGTCTTGTTAAGGAAATCAGTGTTTGTGCCAATAATTTGGAGTATTGAGCCTTCATTTTCTTCTAGTAATTACAGAGTGTCTGGTCTAATACTTAGGTCTTTGATTTAACTTCTTTGTGTAGGGTGAGAGTAAGGGATCTGATTTCATTCTTGTGCATGTGGACATCCAGTTTTTGCAACACCATTTGTTAAAAATTATATTTTCTCCAAATACATTTTCGGCACCTTTATCAAGTATCAGATGCATGTATCCATGGCGGTTTGTCTCTGTCTCTTCTATTTCATTGATTTCTGTGTTGGTTTTGATGCCAATATCATGCTGTTTTTGTTATTATAGTTCTGTATTATAATTTGATGCCTCCAAGATCTCACTTCTTCAATATTGCTTTGAATATTCTGTGCCTCTTATTCTTCCATATGAATTTTAAAACATTTTTATAGTTCTATGAAGAATACCATTGGTATTTTGATGGAGATCGCATTGAGTCTATAAAATTCTTTTTTTCATATGACCATTTTGATAATATTAATTCTGCATCCAAGAACATGGGAAATCTTTTCATCTTCTAAAGTCTTCTTCAAGTTTTTCTTCAGTGTTTCATAGTTTTCATTGTAAAAGTCTTTCATGTCCTTGGCTATGTTTATTCCAACATTTGTTTGTTTGTTTTTGAGGTTATTGTGAGTGGGATGGTTTTCTTGGTTCTTTTTTTTTTTTCCAGCAGATTCACTGTTGGGGTATAGTAAGCAATTGATTCATATATGCCGATCTTGTGTCTGCTACTTGCTAAATTTGCTTGTTTTCTGCAGAAGTTTTTTAGTGGATTATTTTGCATCTTCTAAATATAGGATCATGTCTTCCATAAATAGATAATTTGATTTCTTCTTTTTTTCTCTTTCTTTATTGCTCTGACTAGAGTTTCAAGGATTATTTTAAATAGGAGTGGTGAGAGTGGGCATCCTTGTCTTTTTGTTTTTAGAGGAAATACTTTCAAATTTTCTATGTTTAGTGTGATGTTGACCTTAGGATTGTCATACATATTTTTACAATGTTGAAGTAAGTTTCTTATATCTCTATATTCTCTAGTGTTTTTTAAGTTTTAAGGCATGCATTCTCTCTCAATGCTCCTGTTAACAGAGGGGAAAAGGTTAGAGAGAAAGGGAGATGTTAATCATGTTGAATAATCTGTTGAATCATGAATGTGAGACACTGGATACTGACAGTTTCAGTGCCAATCTATGCAATAGGTATAACTGTACTAGCTCAAAAGTATATATCATGTATAAATACACACACACACACACACACACACACACACACATATATATATATATTTAGCAAATGAGGTATATTGTAAGTGAAAGTAAATGTAAACACTAAGAATTTTTATTTACAAAGATTTATTAATAATACTATAAGTGTTAAAGGGTAGCAATTTAACACTAGAACTTTTAATTACAATATTTTAGAAAATACTTAATTTTCTGCACTGCAAAATTCAAATATAAAATTTTATGGCATTTTAGTCCATGTTAGTAAATTTTACATTATATTATTTTTATTTTTTTGTAACAGAAATGCAAGAAAATGCAGTGTTGAAAGCACTATAGTGAAAAACATGTTGAATTAAGTTTCAATGAATATAAAGAGACAAAAATGTTATTTAAAATCAAATATCATCTGTCCATTTGAAGTCATAATGACTTCATGATACTAAACTATAACAACATTATAGCCTTTTACAGAAAAGAACTGTTGCATCTACAATATGCACTACACATTCAGAGAAAATCGATTGATTTTTATCTCTACTTTTATAAGTTTTGACCTTTGAAAACCTGTGATAAAAGGCTACTGTACCTCAAAAAATTTTGCGGCTCATTTTTGAAATGTAATTAAGCTTCAGCCCTATTATTTTATGACAATGGAAAAGCCATTGATTGTGCTGCTTTTGAAATCTTCTATCACATTAGGCACTTTCTAATAATGGTGCCCTTGGCTTCAGAAGAAGAGAAAATTGACTTGACCTAATTAAAAATGCAGAAGATCTTCTATATTATTTTTTTTCATAAAATTTATGTGGGCCATATGCCAATTAAAGAATGAATTTCTTTTGTTAAGTTTCTGTCAAATGAAGATAAAATGAGATATGTTAAAGTAAGTCAGATTGTAAGAAGTGAGATTGGTTAGACTATAAAATTTCTAACCACAGTGCACATCAGTGAGGTTTCAAAATTGGAGCACATTCGTCTTTGTTAGCCTCAAGTACCTTAGATCAAGAAAAGCACATGGCTTTGCCAAGAAAGGTGAGCCTACTATAAAAGGATCTCTCTTCATGCATAATTACTCTATACCAGTAAATAATGAAGCATTTCTTGTTGCCTTGGTACCATCTTTCTATGATCTTTTATTTTCTATTATAATGGCATACCCCTCATTATTATTTCTAAGTAAATCCAGGAAACTACAGTCAGCTTGGAAAGTTTTCAAATTAGAGTTTTTATTGTCAGAAGTATTTGAATTCACACACATATTTGAGCAAGTCAAAATATGAAATGAAATTCAATCTGTTGTTATGCTTTAAAAAACCTCACTAGATTCACTATTGTTTACCACATTAAAATCCTCCTCTCTTTTCTGGTACCAAGTATTGAACACCCCATAACCAACACCACCAGGGGTGCTAACCACTGACCACTTCCCCAGCCCTTTTTATTTTTTATTTTTATTTTAAGACAGATTTTTGCTAAGTTACTGAGGTGGCTTTGAATTTGTAATGCTCCTGCTTCAGTCTCCTGAGCAGCTGGGATTATAGGCATATGCCACCACACCTTGCTCAAAAATAATTTTTCTGAAATATATGACACTTATCTTCCCATCTTTTATCTCTTAGGTATATGGAATCTCCTGTGCTCTGTAGTTCTCCACCACATTGTAGGAAATGGTCCACCAGTTGCTGTTCTCTGGCTTTGTGTATTGTATGACAATGTATTTTTCCTTTAGCCAGGCACATTTGCCTTCTACCTATTACCTCTGATTGTTGATCTACCTAAGAATATTGCTTCATATTTACTTAGAAATGACTTCATACAGCTAATTATTTAAAAATTACTTACTATTTTATCTCATTTTATATAATGATAATTATTTTTTTCTTTTGGCAGTGATGGGGATTGTACCCAGGACCTCATGCATACTGGTAAAAGCTCAACCACTGAGTTATATCCCAGGTGTTTTATTTCCATTTTGAGATAGGGCCTCACTAACTCTCTCTGGCTGGCCTCAAACTTGTGACACTTCTGCCTCACTCTGCCAGCTAGCTGGGATTAAAGGAATGCACCAGCGTCCCACACTCGAAATGCCATTTATTTATTTATTATTTATTTCTTTACTTCAAAACCTATAAAATACAGAAATAGTTGAGTATTTCTTATCTAAAAAGGCTAAATAGAAATTTTTTATTTCAGAGTTTTTCAGATTTTTGAATGTTTATACTGGCCTTATCAGTAGAGAATTTCTCTCAAAACTTTTAGATGAGGGATGCTAAAGTGATAATTGCACAATACTTTATTAATGATTCAAAATTTTTGCTGGCTTCCAATTGATCAGATAACAAATTATAACCTGACTTAAGCATAATGTAATATGCCCAAAACTAACCTTCCAGCTATTTTCCAATGAAAATTTTGATTTCTCTCTCCACTCCAGCCAAAATGAATTTTCCCTAAGAATCTTCCTTTACATGTCTGCTCCAGTATCTTTGTTCATGGTATTATTCTTTATCTCTATGTGTCAAATAGCTAGCCAGTCTCTACTATCTATTGTTAATGGTACCTTTGTAAACTTTCCCTATCTGTCTCCACTAAGAGTAAACTATGATTCCTGGCAACTTAGAATATAAATAGAGGCTGTTGCCTTTTCTGGCACAGCACCAGTTTCTATAATTCATTGTGTGTATTAGATTTTGAATTTTATGTGCATTGAATTTAAATATTTTTTAAATATTTATTTTTTAGCTTTAGGTGGACACAATATCTTTATTTATTTTTTAATGTGGTGCTGAGGATCAAACCCAGTTCCTCATGTATGCCAGGTGAGTGCACTATTACTTGAGCCATATCCCCAGCCCCTGAATTTAAATATTTAAGTGACATAGATTTAGATATTAAATGAGAGATTTTATATTAAATAATTGTATTGTGATATATCTATGAATGGGAATTTGGCTTCTATGAGAAAAATGACTGTTTAATGTGTTCATTTTAGGAGGACAAGATACATAGTGAAAAAAAGGGGTTCTACAGCAATATTAAACAGATTAGTAAGATTAATTAGTAACAAATTAGTAAGATTGTCCTTGTACAGGACATTGGGCAAGCTGGGAAAGTAGAAAAACAATTCTTATGAAAAGACTTGGGTATTATCATAAAAGTATGACAAAGGGTCTCTTAAACCTGAGAAACAAAGAAAATTTTCCCAGTAGATATTAATGTTTTTTTTCTGAAAAATACATAACTAGATGCACAACTATATACACATAGGACTGAAATTTAAGTGCACAGAAGAATTTTTTTTTTTTTTAGATTACCAGGGATTGAACTCACCCACTGGGCCATATCCCCAAACCTATTTTGTATTTCATTTAGAGACATGGTCTCATCAGTTGCTTAGCGCCTTGCTTTTGCTGAGTCTGGCTACAAATGCATGATCCTCCTGTCTCAGCCTCCCAAGGTGCTGAGATTATAGGCATGTGCCACCACACATGCCTAAGAAATTTTGAAGTAATTCTCACTCAGGTTTTTGGGTCAGTACAATAGCAGATGATTAGTAATAAATATATAAAAAAATTAATAAAAGATAAATATTGGGAAAGAAGCAAATCAGTCTCAAAATAAGAGATTAATGATGATGCATTGAATATAACTAGAGTTATTATCAAACCCAGGAAAAATTGTTATCGAATCTTTACAAATTACTTAAACCATACTTTGCACTTAAATTAGTGCATAGAAACTATATGTGAGAATTGTTACAATCACATATTTTTGCACTAAATATATCTCCTTATGTCTTTCTTTTCCACTGGTCTATGATCATTCAGTGTTCGGTGCACCTGACTGTTAAAAGCTTAATAAATCAAGCAGGAAAGAAGGAATCAAACACTGGGAATTTGTATGGATCATATTATATTTGTATCAAAAAAGTAAGTATAATAAGCTCAAAAAATGCCAATTGAAATACATTATTTAAAAAAAACTTTTTAATGAGTGTATTAGACTGCTTGAACAGAATAATGGCTCTGACCAGGAATGATATCACTTCACAATTATTCTAGAACAGAAACTCACCAATCTCACTGACAATAACCATAAACAACCAAACAACCATGTACTAGAAGATTATCAGCATAACAGGAACCAACAGGACATTCTTGTTCTCTCATGGTATGCCAAGCATCAAAAAAAAATTTGCAGATAACTGTTATATGACGTAGAATACTTGGAGTCTGCTAATAATGTCAAAGCATATAGACTCCAAGTAAGTTAAGTTAGTTCTCTTTATCTCCTTTTCAGTAGTCTTTATTACTCCTTTGTTCAATGCTCTAAAAATACTCAATTATTCTATAGTTGTCAATAAAAGAAGTGGATGGATGAATAACCTTATATCTACTAGCAATCTGAATAAAATGAATGAACATAAAGTGATTTTTGTTGTGGTTACTCACAAAGTAGAATTTTTTTTCTTTATTGTATTGTAATTAAATAAATTATGTATCACAATAAGTTTTCTGAAAATACCAAGTGGAAAAAATATAACCACAAAAGAAGGTATGAATTTTGCTGATTAATAATGTCCCTGTGTGGGTGGGGTTGTGGCTCAGTGGCAGAGTGCTCACCTAAAATGCATGAGGCCCTGAGTTGAATCCTCAGCATAGCATAAAATTAAATAAATAAAATAAAGGTATTGTGTCAATCTATAAATAAAAAATTTTTAAAATTAAAAAAAGTTCCTGTGTTATGGTTTGGTTCTGGAATATCCTCCCAAAGGTAATGTCTTGAAGGCTTGGTCCCAGCCGGCAGCTCAACTTGGAGGTGGTGATAACTTTAGGAGATGGTCCTAGTTAGAGAAGGTAGGTTAGTTCAATTATGTTGAAGAAGGGAATATTGTCACCCTGATATCCAATCCCCTTCTCTCTCTTTTTAATTCCTGGCTGTTATGAGGTGAACATAGATCCAAAGTAATAGAGACAGCTAACCTTGCACTGAAAACTCTGAAAACATGATCCAAAATAAAGTTTTTCTCAACCATCTTTTATTGGCTATGGAAAACTGATTAACACAACCTGCTTTGGTTAAAACTCATACAAAGAAAGCAACATCACAGTTTATATACATACTTACATTAAATAAATAATAATTAATGCATACATAAAAACACTTCATTTTTTTACCTTAATATTGAAAACTACAGATGCATGTATCAAATGACGATATTACAATTAGAAGTAACAAGTATCAGATTTTTAATAAATATCATAAATTATAAATGGACTTTACCAAAGTATGCTGAGGGACAAAATATATATACACATAAAGCATATCTAGTTGTTTCTCCCATAAATTGGAAATACAATGTGTACATATACACACACACACACACACACACAAACACACACACACACACACACACACGATATATTTGTTCTTAGATACTCCCTTCATGGGACTTAGCATGTTATATTAAGAATGCCAGCTAAATCACATGAATCGAGATCTGTGTTGTGTTTACTTTTAATTTTCTTATAAATGGGTTTGCATCAAATGAACTGGAATTACTACAAGATTCTTCCTACATTTCCATTCAGGATTCAGACTTTCAAATTGAGGGCAATGCAGTGAGTCAATGACATAAAGCTTTACTAGAATGATTGAGTTCTAATTTGAGAAGTTAAAAACTTAAAGAATGGCATCAGAAGACAGTAAGTTAGAATCCGAAATATTAAAGAAATTCAGCTCCACAGTTTTGCTTAACATGCACATTTAGAAACCAGAATCAGAGAAGAAATTTCATACATGCAGATGAGCTTCTCTGAACAACTCACAAAATAAATGCTATTTAGTCTGAAAAGCCTTGTGATTTGGGAACCAATCTACTAGATAGATGCCAAATTAACTGATAATTGTCCTAGCCTGAAACTAGCCATACTGTTTGGTACTGATAAGTACTTGAAAAATAACATTTTCATAATTGCATGAATCTCTATTAAATGAAATAAACCTGTAAAAATCAGAGAAACACCAAAAACCAAACATATTGCTAATGCAAATTACTACTTTGTTAGAGAATAATATCTTTTTTTAACACTGCTTAAAGCAATTCAATTGAAAAGCTAAATTCACAATTATACTGCGTCTTATACTTGGATATTGCCTCTGTTCCACATGGGCCATGCTTTACCCACACCATGATGCTAAACTGTGGCAGGATGTATTGCTAAAGGAGTTTATAAGATAAATCATTGTTAATTCTTGGAATCTACAAAAATTGTTTTTTCCAAACATCAGAATAAAATCATTTATAGTAGTTTCTTCCATCCCTCTTTTTTAAGATTTTCAGAACACTTTTATAGTCAAATTCCATACAATGTTTGCATCATTTATTTCATTCCCATTAACATGAAAAACCATATAGACATAACTCTATTTGCCTTTAGTTCCTGGGAAATTTATCAGAAATACGAACTTTTTGCATTAGGCAATTATTCATCACCTATGGAATATATTAATAGTTATATATCTGCAAGTTAAAGAAGCCAAAATAAATCACAAGCTTTTATAGTTTAGTGGGAAAAAAGATTTACTCAAACTTTCTTCTAACATATTGCCATATTTTTCTGCAACTTTATCATGCAGTTCTGGTACCTAACATTTTATATAGCTTCCCTTTGAGTTGAAATTAATTGTAAATTTAAAATAATTAGTGTGAGCTAATTTATTTGAATATGAGACGATTTCGCTACAAGTATGTAGTTTACATATTATTTGTAGAAGGTTCCACTTTTAAATATACATAAACAATGTTTGGGGAGTGGGGAGATGGTCACATTCCATGTTTACATGAAGAGATACATATAGAGTATGTTTTAACTGAAGACCAAAAATTGTTTTTAAACTTACTCTGATAATCAAATAACTGAAGCTACATCATCTGTCTGTAAGATTATATGACCAAAAATAATGAAATTGTGGAAACCAAGTAGTTGATTTCTGATTCATTATCAGACTAAAATTAAAAGATAGCCTATCATGCTTGGGTTCTTTTCAGTTATGTATCCTGAAAACTAGAAGCTCAGTTAAATTAAAGTTTAAATATTTTCAACCCAGTAGCACTAATGTTGTTAGTATACACTTTCCATGTCACCTTCCAACTTCTGTACAATGAAGGCCTAATTATTCACTATCTAACAACCAAAAAATAGCATCAGTAAATTATTAGAAGGGAAATAAACACCCAATAACAAGATTATATTCTTATGTTCATACCTACTTCATTTTCTATTCTGTCATCACAATCAGACATTAATCTCTGCTTGTTTTTAGTTTTATAATCAACTGCTGTCTGTGAAAAAAATATATCTAGAAAAAACTGGGACATGAGGAAACAGGAGCCAAATCAATGATTTCAGCTCTCCGTGAGGCTAAGGAACTTAGGCATCTTTAATTAATATTTAATAAAATCTTTAAATCCGGTAGTATTTAATATTGAATATACTATTTAAATCAAATGAGTCCACCATGGTGATAAGTCTATGGGAAGTATTACAAAAGGGATGGGAAAAATAGAGCATAATCTGTCAAGCTTAAAATATTCCTATTTATAAGTCATTTAGATTCAAGAGAGAATTTATGCTAATATCTCTATTTGTGTTTATATATTTATACACTCTTATTTTATCAATTAATGCTTTATACATTTTGAAGGCATGTCATTGAATATATTTATGTGTTAAAAATTTCAAATTGCTCATGCATTTACCATTATGCAATACATAGTCAACCTTCTATATCAGTGGTTTCTACACCTGTAGATTTAACCAACCTCACATTGAAAATATTTGAAAAAAAATGTGCCTGTACTGAACATGTATAGACTTTTTTTCTTGGCCTATTGCCTAAAAATATACAGTGTGATGACTATTAACATGGCATTTACATTATATTAGGTGCTGAGTGATATGTCAGGCACCGAAAGACAATACGGCATGATTTCATTCAAATGAGTAATTTAAAAAAGTTTCACTCATAGGAAAAATAATAGAATGGTAATTGCCATAGACTGGGGTTTGGAGTTTAGAGATATATTGGTCAACACATAAAATATTCTAGTAATATAAGAGGAATAATTTCAATATATTTATCATATAACAAAGTAACCATAGTTAATAGCAATGCATGGTATTTTGAAAATCACCAAGTAAAATTTTAGATTCTCTCATTACAAAAAAATAACTATTTGAGACAATGCATATGATAATACAAATAATTGTCATTTAGCAGTATATGTATAAATACTTCAAAATATCATGGAGTGCATGATAAATATACAAGTGTCTTTTTAGTCATCAATTAAAGGTTGAATATTAAAAGTTTGATGTTTGAAAATGCAAACATCCAACAAATTCTAAGCTGAATCATGAGGTAAAACTGATGAATCACAATGTAAACGTGAAGGTGATATAAAGGTATTTTATCCCAAATGCATATTTGCAATAGAATGGGGCTCAAATTTTAGAGTTTCTTTTGTAAGTAATATATAGAGATTAAAACAAAGAAACCAGAAAGCCTTATCTGAAAAATCTTCGCCTTACATTTAAAATATGTAGTTCTTTACACTTAAAATAATTGCTGATACATTTAAGTTTATATCTATCTCCTTATAATTTGTTTATTTTTGATTCAACTGCTTTTGGTTACTTTTCTCTTGTAATATACTTTTTTCAATAATAAATTACTTTTCATTATTAAATTCACTTTATTAGCTAGTTAGCTTTATATCCTTTATATATTCTACCTGTATACTCTTGAATGCAAATTTGAATTATTACAACTGAGTATATATTAGTTTTAACCATCTTATATTAGTTTTAACAGATATTAAGATATTAGAAAAATGAACTGGATTCACTTCTTTCTTTTTATGTTTATATTATAATTTTTACTATACATAGAAGCTAGCCCTTAGAAGACATTATTTTTAGAATTATAAAAACTTAAATGTCCTTTAGTTCTTACCTACACTTTTAAGTGTTCGTTATTTTGATTTGCTTTGTGTATTGTTCTTGAGAATCTTTTCATTCTCTCAAACACACCTCTTTAGTTCCTTTTAATGGATACTGCCAGTGACAAATTTGAGGGCCTGGAGTCACCTTCAATGTCACCTTCATTTCTGAATTCTAGTTTGGCAGTTTTAAGCTGAAATTTTGTTTTCTGATGAGAAATTTGATAGAAAATTTTCCTAAAAAGAGTAATTGAGAAAAGGCAAGGTGAAAAAGAATGGTGGAAGAAAAGGCTAAAACTGCAATGAGGTTCACATGTTGCCACATTGAATTCCACAGGAGATCATGAGTTGACTGGCCACTAGTGGTCCCTGACTGAGGCAAGAGAAAGGAAGATTTGCTCATCCCCATCAGCCAGTTCCTACACGTGGGCTGCTCCTGGGCAGGTAATTAGAATCTTGAGTCAGGAGCCAATTTACCTGGATGTGGTTCCACAGTAGACCTAGGTGTGTACCATTGGCATACTTGAAGAAACAAGAGCCCCAGTTACAAAAGAAGAATAGGAATCCTAATCCCAAAGGAGGAATCCATCTAGAGAGCACATTACAGGGTGCACCCAACAGGTCCTTTCAGCAGTGTGGAGGGGCTGTTCCTTTTTCTTCTGGTTTCTGTCATTCACTTGATATATTAGCTGTAAATCTTATTGTTGGCCCTTCAAATGCACTGTCTTTTCCTTCTCTTACTGTCTTCTGTTTCTTAGCAGATGTTCTCTTTCATTCAAAAATGAGTTCTTTTTTATTTTTTTTTATTGTTTTTCCAGGTTAGAGGTAATTGGACTTCTTAAATGGAGGTTAATTACTTTTATGACCTTTTGAAAATTGTTAAGCATTATCTCCTCAAATATTTATGTTTCTCTGCTGGGAATGTATATCAGTGGTAAAGCTCTTGCTTATTATGTACAAAGACCTGAGTACAATTCCTAGTACCACAAAAGCAAAACATCAACACAACAACAACAAAAAATTATTTTCCATTCTCTTTCTCCTTCTATAACTCTTCTTGCTCTTGCACGAATATTTTTTATCAGTTCTTTTTAGGTAACATGACAGTGGAGTCCATTTTGATAGAATTCTACACAAATGGAATATATCCTATTCTCATTAGGGCTCTAGTCTTGTTGATATGTATGATGGTGGAATTCCTTCTGGTTCATATATTTATTGACTCTTCATATTTCTTCTTTCCAGAAGTGTATTTTTAGTTCCTTTGTCCATTTATTGTTTGTGTTATTTTTTATAAGTGTTAATATTTTTGAGTTATTTTTATGTCCTACAAATTAACACCCTATCTGAGTTGTCTCAAGATTTTGTCTCATTCTGCAGGATTTCTCTTCATGCTCTTGATTATTTCCTTTGCTGTGAAGAAGGTTTTGGTTTCATGTCATCCCATTTATTGATTTTTGATTTTTAATTCTTGTGCTTTAGGAGTCATGTTGAGGAAGTTGTTTACTAAGTCAACATGTTGGAATGTTGGGCTCATATTTTCTACTAGTAGGTGCAGTGTTTCTGGTGTGATACCTAGGTCTGTGACCCATTTTGAATTAAGTTTTGTGCAGGATTTCACTTATATTGTTTAAATGCTCCATGGATATCTTACACTCCACTCTCAAATTTCAATTTTTTTTTTCTTACTTTGCTGCACTACCAATGTTTTATACTGATCTTCCAAGTTTACTGTCATTCTTTTAAGGTTTGTTTAATACAAAGTTAAACACTTCTGTTTAAATCTTAATTTCATATTTTATTTTTCCTTTCTGTAATTGTGTATTAATTCTAATGGAATATTCATCTTTTTATTTTTTCCAGAATACATGGTTTTCATTGATTGAGTGCCATATATTTTGCATGAAAAATTACAGATATTCTGTATAATGTAGTCTTTCTCCAGAGAGCAGTTACTTCTAATTCTGACAGACAGTTGGAATGCAGCGGTTAATTTTAATTTAAATTGAGTTAAGGTTAATTCACAATAAAGCCTCCATATTTAGAAAGTTTACCTTGATTTTCTTCTGAATCACTTAATTTCTAAATGTCACAGCTATCCAGAGGTTTCCAACAGAGACTTTGGAGTGTTGACTACTGTCGTCTTCCTTGTCATAGAGCAAATGGCTACTTGTGCTTGACAAAAAAAAAAAAAAAAAAAAAAAAATGGACATAATGCATTAAAAACAGCCCTTGAGTTAACTCCTCAGAGAGCAACTCATAATTCACTTCAACCCAAAGTTTTAGCCATGTTTTACAACAAAAAATGTGATTCTGATTTATTTCAAAGTTAAGAAGAATCCTCTGCTTTGGTATTTGAGAATAGCTCATAAACTTAATCCTTTCAGAAACTTCCCAATGTATATTTGCCAACATAGTCTCTGAGCTGCTTCCCTCTGCCACATTCTCCTGCCATGATGTTCAGCCTCACCTCAAGCTCTGAGAAATGGAGCCGGCCTTCTAGGGACTAAGACCTCTGAAACCATGAGCCCTCAAATAAAACTTTTCTCCTCTAAATTTTTTCTGGTTGGGTCTTTTAGTCACAGCAGCAAAATAGCCAATACAATTAATAATAATAATAATAATAATAATAATAATAATAATAATAACTAGAGGTCTGAGGAGGTAGCTCAGAGGTAAAGCACCTGTAGGTTTAATCCCCAAATACTTGCTGGGATTTGATTTTTAGAATATTTGATTGTAAAGCTTTCCTTCCCACACTACCTCTCTGCCAGGTTTTGGCAGGGTGACTAACCAGGCACATTATTTCCATAGTGGTAAGAGAGTTGCAAGGGAGCAGCCATAAAGGTTATTGAATTTTAAGTCCTACTATCACAACACTGTCTTTTTCTATTTCCTTGAAGTCATAATATAAGTCACAGGCTAGGAGACATGAAATAGTGAGAAATTAAACTCCACCCCTTTAGTGAGAACAACTATAAAACATGCCTCTAGACTTCTTATATGATCTACTTGTAGAAACTGGGGCTTGAATTTTTCAATGACAATGAAACAAGTGGTACTCCAAATATTTTTATTTTTCAAAACTAAAAGATACAAATACAAGATATGAAATAAACATGCTTTTGATCATTGTTTCATGAAAATGTCAGAGGTTTATTTTAATGCAAAATGTAGTTTGTAACTAGAAGATAATTTCCTTGCTCTCCCAATGAAAATAATTCCAATCTTCCTTGATCATGACCCTTTCTAATAATATATTTAGCTTCCAAAGTTGCTATAAATTTTGAAATGAGAACAGATTTTTAGCATGCTTTTCAATTCCATTCCTATTTCCGATGCTGATTACACAGCTACATATGCTCTCTTAAATCTTTTAACATTCTGGAACATGACAAGGCATTTTTTGTGACTGTGTGTTTATGTGGTGGGTGCATGTGTGTGTGTGTGCATATCCTCCTCTTTGTTTCTCATATAACCAAGCAAACATAATGAGTCCTCCTATGTGTGGGAAATCATGCTAGCAGTTGCAAATTCATAAAGCCATGATGAAACAGAAGGTCATAAAATAAAAGGCCCCCTTGAGTGTCTTGATCTCCAAAGATAATTTCAGAAATAAAACTATTGAAACAAGCACTTTAGTTCAATGTTTTCATAGCCTTTTTCTTAGAAATAACATAAATAATGCACTTAAATTGAATTACTCTTTAAAATGGACTGCAAAAGATAGACATTCAAAATTTTAAATTATGTTGAGCTGCAAAAGAAAAATATATAATGTTGTTAATAGTATTAATTTTACTTTTCAAAATTCACTGTCTGTTCCTGATTAAAAACATTTGGTATTATTTTTAGTTTAATCTCAGCAGAGAATTTAACTATATCTTTCTGATATTTTAACTTATTTGTCAGTATTATTGTCCTTATTCAGATGGAACAACTGCAGATGTATACAGATTCTCCCAATTTAAAGAAGTTAAGAAATTAAGGAAAATAATCAACCTTTTCCTTTTATTTTTGTTTTAAAAATTGTGAAAACAAAATATTCAGTCATGAAAGAGAAAAATTATTAAAATTTCTTTGATTCTGAAGACTTTTTAATGTTTTATAGAGACACTGAAACTTTGCATGTAAAAATTAGGACACATAACAATAGGAAAAAATTTTAAAATGCATTTTTCTTAATGTGCTTCTGTAGATTATATTTTAAAAATAATTTCTTTATGTTTAAACTTTCATTAGTTTTATCTTTCATTAAGATAAAATATATTAATAAAAATTATAAATCTTTAACACTAGAAAATGTACATATAGGCAAAAATTTTATATTTGTGTATTATTTATTCATAGAGTATGTTTTTCTTTTTAAATATACAAGTGGATGCTTAGGTGATTCCTTATTTCATTGCATTTTTAAATTTCATTACTCAGAGATAACTGTTATCAAATTTATAAAAAAATTGTTCAAAGAATCCAGTGCTTCCCTTAGAATGTGTTTTAGAATACTGAATCATGAGTCTTTCCTCCAGCATTTACAACTTCAAGACAACTGTCTTCAGAATTGTCATATAAACGTTTTATTTGTTTATATGCACATGTCAAGTACTGCTAATCTGTAAGATTATTCAGGCAAAATCTAGACATAATTATCTCATCTCTATCCAATTAATGAGTATCTCCAATTAGATAATAATTATTTGTCACATTTTGAATTCCAATTGATTACCATGCTTAGGAATTTATGGATTTCTAATGTTATTTTGTAATGTCATTTAATGTTATTTCTAATAAAAATAAAGATTGAATTTTAGCCAAAACTGCCACATGTCCACTTAAATAGATTTGGCAAATACATCAAGGATTCTGAGCTCATATATTATAACTTATTATTATGAACTCAATGAAAATTTTGTGCTATCAAATTAATTTCTTTAAAAGAATGCAATATTGAAGCTCAAAGTAAATATCCAATATTCACACAACTGGTGAGCAGAACAGTCTGAGTTCAAACATGTTTCCTTTATGCTTGACTCTAGGCTCTACAAAACCTGCATTTAAAGAAAAGGTTCTAAGAAGAAGACAAATCTTAAGGAAATATGTACATTTTAGGTACTTTAAGCTGGTTTCATTTTCACAACATCCTATCTAGAAACTAGTCTTATTATTTTCATTTATATGAAGGAAATGAGTCTAGAAGAAATTAAGGAGTTTTTAAGCAAAACTGTATCCTTAAAACAGATTTTTCATATCCAATGTCTATATATTTTCTAAATTCTATGTTTTTTGTCATCATTTTGTTTATAACATGGGAAAGCATATCTTCCCTCAAATTAGGAACAAATCAGATAACTTTCATTCTTTCAACCAAGATTACAAATTTTTAATCAACTTTTTTCCCCCCACTAATTTTTGGAATCATGGTATATGTTAGAAAAGTTTTTGGAATGAGACAAATCACACTTATTAAAAGTAACACTAATTGTTTTAAAATTCACTTAATTCAGTCAGAATTACTATAAGATAGATTCCATGCTTGTATAATTATGTCAAAATGTGTTATACTGTCATGTATAACTAAAAAGAGCCATATGTTTTTCTAAATTCACTCATTGAGGGGCACTTATTTGTTTGTAATTTGGGGTTAGTATAAATAAATCTGTTTTTCTGCTTGCCCCTCCCCCAGCGCTGGCTAGGCAGCTTTTGTATTCCCTGAGGACCTTAAAAGAGCGCACTATAGGGATACGGCTGCATCAATGATTATAGCGGCACAATTCACAATAGCTAGACTGTGGAACCAACCTAGATGCCCTTCAATTGATGAATGGATAAAAAAAATGTGGCATCTATACACAATGGAGTATTATGCAGCACTAAGAAATGACAAAATCATAGAATTTGCGGGGAAATGGATGGCATTAGAGCAGATTATGCTAAGCGAAGCTAGCCAAGCCCTAAAAAACAAATGCCAAATGTCTGCTTTGATATAAAGAGAAAAACTAAGAACAGAACAGGAAGAAAGAGCATGAGGAAAAGACTACAGTAAACAAAGACGAATGGGGGGAGAGAAACGGAGAGAGAAGGGAAAGCATATGGAAATGGTAGGAGACCTTCAAGGATACATAAAATTATAAGAGGTTATGAGGGGCAAGGGGGAGGGAAAAAAAAAAGGGAGAGAATTGAACAACAGCAGGGGAGGTAGAGAGGGAAGATGGGAGGGGAGGGGAGGGGAGGGGGGATAGTAGGGGATAGGAAAGGTAGCAGAATACAACAGTCACTAATATGGCATTATGTAAAAATGCGAATATGTATCAGATGTGATTCTGCAATCTGTATTTGGGGTGAAAATGGGAGTTCAAAGCACAATTTGAGTCTAATGTATGAAAGATGATATATCATGAACTATGTAATGCGATAAATAATCAATAAAAAAAAATCAATAAAAAAATAAATAAATAAATAAATAAATAAATAAATAAATCTGCAAAATGAACAACTGTGCCCAGGCTGTTGGGTGGATATGAATCTTCATTTATATAGAATAAATGCCCAGAAGAATAATTTATATGTCAAATTGTAATTGCATATTTAATATTTAAATTTTTTTAACTATTTGCCAGAGTTGCTATTCTATTCCATTTTACTTCCCTATCAGCAATGTAAAGGGGTCTAGTTTCTCTGAATTCTCACCACAATTGGCTATAGTCAATATTTTTTTTAGAGAGAGAGACAGAGAGAGGGAGAGGGAGAGAGAGAGAGAGAGAGAGAGAGAGAGAGAGAGAGAGAGAGAGAGAGATTTTAATGTTTATTTTTCAGTTTTCAGTGGACACAACATCTTTATCTTATTTTTATGTGGTGCTGAGGATCAAACCCAGCACCCTGTGCATGCTAGGTGAGCATGTTACTTGCTTGAGCCACATCCCCAGCCCAAGTCAATATTTTTTACTGAATCTGTTCTAGTAATTACATAGTAGTGTTTTACTATGTTTATGTTTTTTATTTTCCTTAACTCTAGCAATGTAAAATATCATATCATATAATTACTTGTCATAATACATCCTACTTATTGACTCTTTTGCAGTTTTATAATTTATTTTTTATGTTACTGTTGTGTTTTGAAAATTCTTCATATATTCTAAATATGCATCTTGTGTTAAATATATGTTTGCATATATTAAAGTTTGTATATTCCTGTCCTTGCATCCTTATAATAGGCTCTTCAACAGAGCAAAAGTTTTTAATTTCAATAAATTTCAATTTTTTTTAGGTTAGCATTCTTTAAGGCCTCATGCTTTGTTTATTTTGTCCAAGAACTCTTTACCAAGCCTTAGGTCTAAGATTTATTCCTATACTTTCATCTAAAAGTTTTATAATTTATATTTTACATTTAAAAATATATTTTCATTTATGATGTATGATCTACCTGGTGTTGCTCTTTACATATTGTGTAACAGTTAAGGCAATGTTTATCTTTTTGAACCAAAAAAAATTTCACAATTGCTTCATCACTTTATTATTTTCAGCCTTTTTGAGAGTTACTATTTCATTCTTTTGCTGGAGATAGAATCCAGGTGCATTTTATCATTGAACAATATCCCCAGCCTTTTTAAGCTTTTTATTTTGAAATAGGATGTCACCAAGATGCTGAGGGTCCTGCTAAATTGTTGATGCTGCCCTCAACTTGTGATCATCTTGCCTCAGCCTCTGGAGTCTGTGAGATTGCAGGCATGTGCCACCACACCTGGCACATATGTTATTAGTTTTAAAAAATTTCATTGCTATGTCTACAAGTTTATTTATATTTATTCTATCATCAGACTGATTCACCATAATTTTATTTAGGCTTTGACATTTCATCACTGGAAATTTGAGTGGCTGTTACATCTTCCTTGACACTACTACTCATACTCAATCTTCTATCTTCCTGAAAACTGGGTTAGTTATTAACATTATTTTAATCTACTTATTTAATATGCACATAATATGTTGGCTTTTCATGGGGTTTCCTTTTTCTTCTCATTGTCCACTATAATGTTCTATTTTATTACATGACCAATATAAAGTATATTCTAGAAGGTTTAGAAATAGTCCAAATTATTTAAAAACATTTACATTTGTGATAATAATTCCTGGAGCAATTTTGAAATGTAATAATTGATAGTGTTGTTTTATAATTGTGGGTCAGGCTCAAGATGTAGGCATATTTTTTGCTTCACTGTTCTGTAACTAGCTTGACAGCATCACCTTTTGGTAAAATTGTGGTTGATAGTTTATATCTGTTTTTGGCAAAATCTTCACAAAGTGGAAGCTGGTGACATAGCAAGATGAGGGCGGACAGTATGCATGAAGCAGGGCCTGAGACTTGGCTTTGGACTGCTAATTCTGAGGTGTTTGGTACAAGCAGTGTCTCCTATAGACAGAAGAAACACATTCTGGCTAGAGGGAAGACTGCTGGATTCTGCTTCTATAAGACCTTTCTGAAATCTTTTAGCTCTCATGCATTTCTTACTATAAAGTTGTTATACTCTATAATTTCCTTGTGGTAAACTTGAAATGTGACCATTGTTATTTCTAGCCTTATGAGTTTTTTTCATTTATTTTTTCACAACTAAAATCTGATTTACTACCAATTTTAGAATACTCAGTAATTTTTATCAGATGGTACACATTAAATTTTTCCCTTGCTGGGTGCTCAATATTTGTATGTTTGTATAAATATGCATGAGATTTGTTCAGGTATACAGTAATGTTATGCAAATACAATTTGATCCTTTTGGCTGTTGTTGTGAGTCTTTTTAAGACAAGGTCAGCATAGTGTTTAAGGCTATATTTGTCCCATGATCGAAGGAAAACTTTTTTGAACACTTACTTGATGACCTGTAAAATTATATGTATTTTTTACTTCAAATCTTCAAAAGTCACATCTGCACTGCCCTGCATGAGACTTAAGGATTGTTATTTCTGGTCTTGTCAGTCTGATTATCTTCCCACTTCAGTATCAGATATTTTCCTCATATGTAGTATGTCTTGCTTAGTATTCATCTTAAGGCTTGAGTGAGATTATATACATATCTATGAAGCTATCTTTCTCTGCCTTCCTCTTTTGTAATATTTGGTCCTAATTATTCTTGCCACCTTGGACTATGCAGATTCCCAGATGTACTCAGTCTATACATTTTGCCTGAATCTCTCTCCACATACTAATCTGGAAACTCTGTCCATAAAAGATCTATCAACCTTCAGGCAGTAATATGGGTGTCTTTAGGGTTCACCCTAACTTCCTGACTGGAGATCAATAAAGTCAATTGTTTTTTAGGATTTTGAAATTTAATTTAATTTGTCCACACGTGTGAGTAAATATGGTCCCTATTACTCCAGGTTAGCTAGAAGTGGAAGTTTCTCAAGATTCTTTCTTCATAAAATGTGAAAGAGCCATTAGGAAAGTATCAGTTCATTTTTAATTTTAAATTATCCTTACATGCATCATGTGATAGATTTTTCCTACAATTCCATACATAATACAAAAATATCATTTATGATGAACAATTTTTATTATTTTTGTAGCTCCATCAGTTACTTAGTAAATCATTCCTTTCCTTGCTTGGGTAGCAAAAAATAGAGATATGAATATTAAGAAATACCAAGGATTCAACTTAAAGCCACCTTTCAACTGTAACCATCTCTGACTACTTCCTACATGTTGTTACTATCTTATATATGTTAGCTTGTCTGAATAACTGTTATGTATCTCTTCTTTTTGTTATGGCATTTAAAGGATTTAAGTGATACAGAAAATAATTCAAAAGTTAAAAAGTACTAGTTACATAGAATCCCACCAATATCTTTATTTCCTCTGTGTCTTTCTACATCCCGTACTTATCTGTAAGCTGGGTTAGATATGTACTTGAGTACTCTTATATGGACCCCTTCCTGGAGAAGACTTCTCATTACAGCTTCTAACTTGTTTGAATATTGATATCTACTTGGTAATAAAAAAAAATTCTGACTAAGACATAGTAAATTGACTCAATTAGACATGGTAGTCACAAATGAGAATCACAGGATGTTTAAGAATGGCAAATTATCTTCATGCTATAGATTTCAACAATCAAGATATGCTAACTCAAAACTTTTCATTGCCAATTTTCCGTTTAATGACAAAGGGACTGCAGAGAGTTGGCCTGTGGGTTTATGTACAAGAAAATTACCAGCTTTATTGATACAAGAAAGTAGTTTTTTCAGTAATACCTGAGATTTCACCAGCCATTTTTGAATGTGTGTGTTGTGTGTGTGTTTGTGTGTTAGTGTGTGTATTATAGACATACAGAGACAGGAACAGATGTAAAATGGGACAAGAGAAGTGGGAGTTTTACCTGGTCAGGAGGTTAGTTAATTCCTTAGAGCTCTTAAAAAAAAAAAGTGACTTCCAATGGGTCTCTCAGCATGTCAGACCATTGGGTTGCTTCCAAAGCAATTAATTCTCAGTGGGCTGCAAGTGAATTCATTAAAATAGAGAATTGTACTGCCTCTAAGGATATGTGGGAAGGTTCATATCTTTTAGAAGATTAACGGCCAAATGAGCAAGTAAAGTCAATTGTAACTTTAGTAGTTACAAATGTCCTAGTTTCTCACTTATAATTCAGGTTGATTACATGTGAGATCTAATTATTGTCAAAGATAACAATTGTTTTTATCATTACACTGTAGCTTATATGTATATTATTACCAATATTTCACTGGATAAATATAGTAGACTAAGACAAATGAAATTAATCAAATTTTTTACTGAGAAATGTCTGAAGCTAGCAACTAGTTTATAATAAATAGCTTATAAGTCCTAGTATTTTTGATATTAGCTCTAAACTGTCCAGTCTGTGGTCCTGGGAAATTATATGTGACTATCGAAATAAGTGTATGTGTACTTCAGGGTGGGTGAAGAAAAATGACCCAGTCAACTTCTATGAAATCTAGATCATGTTGCTATTATTTCTGTTTTTCAGCAGCTCTTCTAAACTTTATTAATGTGAATGAACATGAAGAAAATTGTGTAAATTGAATATCTGATTCTAGTCATGTATTGATTTCTTAAGGTGTTAAAATTATACTGAATTCTTTTAGTGTGACAAAACCATATATCCTACTGTGATGGTATTAAAAGGTAGGGTCTTGCAGAAATAATTTTTATGAGATGAGGTCATGAGATGAAACCCTCATGAATGGGATTAGTGTCCTTAAAAGAGTCCTGGGAGAGATTGCTTTGACTCTGTGCCATGTGAGGATAGGGATAGAAGATATTATCTATGAGTCAAGAAGCAGACCATCACCAGACACTGAATCCATTGGTGACTTTATCTTAGACTTCTCAGAAACATGAGGAAAAATGTGTTTTAAGTTACCCAATTTATGGTATTTTGTTATAGCAACTTAAACTGATTATTACCAGAAACTATTCTTGTTTATTTCTATACATTAATGAGTTAATATTAATTCATCATGCAAACCTAATTATTTTTGATGCATAAATAAAATTGCAGTTTTTATGTGATGGCAAGTTAAGTTTGATCTAGGGATTATTTTAATACTCTATTAACAAACATCATAAGTAGTATAGGATATTTGATAGTTTTCCCTTTCAAATTTGCTTGTGTGTGCCTTGTTATAGTTCTGATCTTAAATGTCTTCTGAAAAGTCCATGTAATAAATGCTTGGTGCCCAAACTGGGGAAATGAGAGAGGTGGTGGGAGGAAGTGGGTGGTCTTTGGGAATATGTTACTGAAGAGAATTGTGGGTGTCCAGTCCTCCTTATTCTTTATTTCACCTCCTAGTAATGAGATAAGCACTCTTTGTCTGTCACATGGTCCTTCAATGATGCGCTAACACAGGATCAAAGCAATAGGGTCAACTTATTGCTTATAGGTTGGAACCAAAATTCATGAGCAAAAAATAAACTCTTCTATTTAAAAGTTGATTAATTCATATATTTGTCATAGTGACAGAAAGTTAACATATGCCTATAGAGATATGTTCAAAATTTATATATTATCATAGAACAAGAAGCTCTTGTTCTATGATAATATATGACTCAGGATATGTATTTCAAGACATGAAAATATAGTGTTCTAGATAAGTAAAATTACTATAGATCTTCCGATGTGATTGTTTTCATTGCAAGAAAAATGTCCAGATAAATATGTTATTAGCCTCAGTCTTCTAAGTAGAGACTGTCATTTTCACCTAAATGAGCGTTTGGTCCAACAGGGCCTACTAGTCTCTGGCATGCTCAAGGCAAAATTGCCACATGAGTACAGAATTTATTTTCAGTCCTTTCTTATTTTTTCTTCCCTCTTCAGTTATCTCCCTCAGGCACCCAGTTGTCTTAAGCTGCTGCTATTGCTCCAACCTGTCACTCAAGAGGAAAGTGACATCTCTTTCTTCAAAGAAAGGCCTTAGGAATTAGTGCACAAAGTTTCCGACTCCTCCCAGATAGATTTGCCTTTTAAAGAAAGATAGGCAGGGTGCAATTGTTGCAGTCAAAGAAGGTGGATGTTCAGGTATCACTTTGTAAATGTGTTGAGACAGAAAATTTCCCACCCTTCCTCAAATAATGTCATGCCTTTTCATAAAACCAATTTGATGTCTAACTGCAAGCTTTCTGAGCTCCACTATGCTTTGGAACAAGAACAACATATTTCTTAAATTACAACATTTTTTGAAGACCATTGTTGGGTTGCCACCTTTTTTATGCATGCCTGGTTTCCACCAGTTTGTGCAAAGTCATTCTCTCCTCTGTTTAATTGTGAATCTTTCTAGTATCTAGCAGAGTAGGGACTTGATAAATACTAGTTGATGAAGCTGCGCCACCCCCACAATAGCTGACCTAAGTTGTCACTTATGTTTCCCTAGACACTGTTGTTTAATTGCTTTCAATTATCTTAGTCTGTGTCTACCCAAGCAAAATGAAGTGGTGAGTCAAGCAATTGTCTTGTGTATGTGATCAATATAGAAATTCAATATGGATAATTAAGGTACCCCCAACTCACTTTTTCCTTATAACAAGCTTTTTTCACCAGAATTGTTCAGATAATTGCCTCAAATGTCCATTTTATTTTGCATCACAGACACAGGTCTGTAACTAGCCTAAAAGACCGTGGAAAAACAGAATGGTCAGTGCAGTTCACAGACAGATCAACATCTAGTTCATTCATCTGTAGTGCTTCTTGGTAAATCAGGCTGACTGGCCTTGGAAAATTCTATTGATTAGTTCTGTCTCTTCAAAGTGAGGTCTATAAGACACAGAGATATGGTCCTGACTTCTGTGTTTCTGAATAGTTTCACATCCACCATTTTTCTCATGGCTGTATTTGAACAACATACATCATAAAAATATATGGAGATTAACTGATTAATTTGGAATTCAGATTCTATAAGTAGCCAACAGAAACATTTTCTATCTCAAATAGGTAGTGTTTGTAGCATGACAACTAAAGTAAAAGTCAAGCTTGTTTAATGTCATCAGGTTGCTAAAAAAAACTAGTACAGTTTCATTGAGGGATAATATCTTTTTTTTTTTTTTCAGAAAACACTTCCTCTGAATCATTGAAGTAAACTTTCAGGGATAACAGAAACTTATAAAAATATTTATTGGGAGCTTTAACTTCAAATATTTGATAAATGCCCACATTTAAAAACTTCAGTTCAGTTTATTTCCTTTCTAAAATTACAACCTAAACACTCAGAAGTTCTGTGGACCATGTGATTATAGTTTTATTTCCCCTATAGCTTCCTGCTTCTCCTAATCAGGTTAGTTATGTAGCAGATTGCTTTAGAAAAGATTGAAATGAGGTGGTTGTATTTTTAAGAAGAGGTTTGAGAAGGAGTGCTAAAAGAATAAAAAGACAGACTGTGAAAAATTGCTGGTAAGAACAAAGTAAATTGTATAGTAAAAAGTCTGAACGAATTGAATGAAGCCTGTTTTTTTTCAACTATCAAAAATGCTATGGAATCATATTTATTTACACTTGGCCCTGAAAGCCTTTTTTTTTTTCCAATGGAGAAAGAGTTTGTATGCTTTTTTGGCTATATACTGGTTTTGCAATGGTATACTTTAAAGACATGTTTATAGAAGAATTAGAAACACATGCAAGAATCCTTCTCTTAAAATATATCTGGGTTTATATTTTAGGGAAAACATCCTTGGAAAAATAGATTCATTTAAGATGAATTCAAACACAATAAGCTTCACTGTAGATAATCATTGAACCTCCTCAAAACTTGGCAAAAAGTTTCCTCTTTTATACCAAATGATTTGTGAAGGAGAGAAAAGAGGAAAAGTTTATTAAAAGAAATGCCACAGCATGGATTTCTAAAATATTAGGTCTCTGTCTCTAATATTTGAACTTTTTACTAACTTCCTTCCTCATCCCATTTCATGCTAAAAGTCCTAAGTTTGCATTTTAATTTTATATAAGTAAATGAATATACCCAGTATTAAGAAAGCATATCAGCTGGAAGTGGTGGTGTATGCCTGTAATTCCACCAGCTAGGGAGGCTGAGGCAGGAAGATCACAAGTTCAAAGCCAGCCTCAGCAAAAGCAAGGCGCTAAGCAAATCAGTGAGACCCTGTCTCTAAATAAAAATGCAAACTTGGGCTGGGGATGTGGCTTAATGGTTGAGTGCCCCTGAGGTCAATCTCTGGTGCGCACACACACACACACACACACACACACACGATATCATAAAGCTGGTAGTGTAGCTCAGTGGCAGAATACTTTGTGACATGCACAAGTTCCTGGGTTCAAACCCCAGAACGACAAATAAATAAAACATAACTTTTGATATCCTTCAAGGGAATCAGCACATTTAAAAAAAAATTAGTACATATCAAATGAAAGAAAATGACTCTTCATGATTCAGCTCCAAATTGATTTGTTTTTCATTGTATCAGTTAATTGTTTAGAAAATTTTCATAGAATTGTATCAACATTCACTTTATTTTGTCTGAGTAAGCCAAGCCAGAATTGGATCTCCTGTGAAGATGATGATTATCAAAGTGCATGTAAAACAAGGCAAAGATCAGCCTGGAACAAGCTATATTATTTCTATCATAAATAGAAATGCTTTCTGTATTGACTTCTTTAAACAGAAGTCACTTTATATGCAAACAAACCCTTGCCAAAATGAAATCATTAAACCAAAGGGCATTTTATTGTTGCATTATTCCAGAAGCTTACTATTGTTAGAAAGTGTTCCAAATCATTACTGAATGATGAAATACAGGATATGACTTATTATAATACAGTATTAAAAAGAGATGCAAGTGACTATATTTATCAAAGTTTCATTTTTGTAAATTTATAAATCCACTAATTTTTATTACTCTAACTCTGTTCTGCTGTGTTTAGTAACCAACTGTGTTTTTGAAGCAAACAACCCATTAAAAACAATTATGGGACTAAACAACCTATACACCCTGAATATCAACACATTCTTTTTATGTCATTAGAGGAAAACCTTTGAGACCAGTTGGGTAAGATTACCACCTTAGAGGGGATTACAACATGGCGGCGGGCGCAGAGAGATCAAGTC
This sequence comes from Spermophilus citellus, assembly GCF_964194105.1. Lineage (NCBI taxonomy): Eukaryota > Metazoa > Chordata > Mammalia > Rodentia > Sciuridae > Spermophilus > Spermophilus citellus. Next base: position 199,619,448 of record NC_138182.1, on the reverse strand, counting down.
CCTGACCTCTTCAGCTGTGCAGGCATAGGGAGTCCTAAACAACCTAAATCTGTTTGCTCAGGATCACTACGCAACGCTGAGCTGACGTGGATCTGGGGTGAACAGTATGGGCCTCTCAGAACACACACTGAGCCCGGATAGGCTGAATTCAAGCTCCCGTTCGCCTGCTTCCCGCAGACAAACAGCTGTGACTCAGCACTAATCCATCCGGCTGAAACAACTGGTCAGCCCTTCTCATCCTATGGAGGTAAATGCCTACCGAGCCTTCATAGGTAGTGGCCACAGGTTTGAAACGGGGCATGGGAGAGACAGTAAGGACCCACCCGTTGCATTGGTCGCCCGGAAAAGGGAAACGAACTGTCGCCATTTGCAAGAGACACCACCATGGCAGAGAACTGCCATCATCAGACTGCGGCGGAGGAGATAACTTCATTGAAACCTGTGGCTACAGGTGTGTAATTCCCTAGCCTTCCCTCTCCACACATCGGGGAAACCTTTAGGGCCCCTCCCAGCTCTCCCATAAGGGCCCCTCCCAGCTCTCCCGTGAGCGCGAGAGCCAGCCGGAGGGAATCAGAGGTGGAGTGGGACCCGCGGTGCGGAACTACCGCTCCCACAAGGGCTGACAGCTGAGGTCTCTTGCACCAGCTACCGGGGGCGTGGCTACCGGAGGGCATGTAAATGTCGCTGAGGATTCTCAGCCCCAAGCTCTACAAACTTAGGGTCTGAGGGAATGGCAAACTGGAAGAGTGTGCCCAGTCGTTCATGAAAACAGGGCTCCCGGGAGCAGCAGACCTGGCGTGTAGCCAGTATTGTGGTGAGCGGCACCCGTGAGAGGGGCCTGGCTAGAGGAAAAGTGGGAAGTGACTAGACACAAGAGGAGGCCCTAGGCACTCAGGATTGGAGACTCGCCCAGTCTGGGAGGAGCTGCTGCACAGTGACTGGTTCCCGCGTATTGACAGGAGAAAATTGGCCTGGTGGGCACAGCGCCACCTACTGGAAGAGAAGTAAATCAAACTCTAAGACTGCATTTATTAGTTTTTTTTCTTTTTTCTTTTCTCTTTTTTTTTTTTTTGATTTGGGTTTTTCTTTCATTTTCATTTTTCTTTCTTGTTGTGTTTTTAAATTTTTTACAATTTTTTTAAATTTTTTTTCTTCTAATTTTAATTTTAATTTTTTTTAATTTTTTTTCTTTTTTATTTCCTATTGTTTTCTTCTTTTGTCTTTTCATTTCTTTTGAATTATCTTATCCCCCCTTCCTTAAATTCTACCTGCTTACTCTCATTCTCTTTAGTGACTTATTCCCTTCCCTTCTAATACCTTTCCTCCCAAGCATCAAATAAATTTATAGGACTAAACAGTAACTCAACAGTCAAACAGAACAAGAAGTAACATGAGCAGCTTCAAAAAGCAAGGAAGAAAAGGAGTACAAACAATGCAGGACAGCCTAAATATTCAGGAGGACCTAGAGTCATCAGAAAAATGGTCATATAAAGAACTCAAGGAACACCTTAGACAGATGAAATGGAACCTTAAAGAGGATACAAGACAGCAAATTCAAGCAGCGAAAGAACACATTGAGAATGAATTACATAAACAGATAAAAGAAGAAGTTAAGCATCTTTATCAGGAGATAGAGATGATAAAAAATAATCAAACAATAATTCTAGAAATGAAGGAAACGATAAACCAAATTAAAAACTCAATTGAGAGTATCACTAACAGAGTGGAGCAAGTAGAAGCCAGAACGTCAGATAATGAAGACAAAATATATCATCTTGAAAAGAGTCTAAGCCAACTCAGAAAGGCTGGTAAAAAAATCACGAGAACAACATCCAATAGTTATGGGATAACATAAAAAAACCAAACTTACGAGTCATCGGGATAGAAGAAGGTACAGAGATTCAAACCAAGGGAATAAGTAACCTGCTGAATGAAATAATTACAGAAAACTTTCCAGAAATAAAAAAGGAAACAGATATACAAATTGAAGATGCATACAGGACACTGAGCACACAAAATCACAGTAGACCAACATCAAGACACATTGTTACGAAGATATCCAATATACAGAACAAAGAGAAAATATTAAAAGCTACAAGATAAAGGACACAGATTACATTCAGGGGTAAACCAATAAGGTTAACAACGGATTTTTTATCACAGACACTGAAAGCAAGAAGGTCATGGAACAATGTATTTCAAACACTGAAAGACAATGGATGCCAACCAAGAATTCTGTATCCAGCAAAATTAAGCTTCAGATATGACAACGGAATAAAAATCTTTCATGATAAACAAAAGTTAAAAGAATTTGCAGCCAGAAAACCAGCATTGCAAAGCATTTTGAGCAAAACACTACAAGAGGAAGAAAGGAAAAACAATAACCAAAACCATCAGTGGGAAGTGCCTCGGTAAAGACAGAGGGGCAGGGGAAAGCTAATCATGGAGAAACAAACTAAATTTTTTTAAAAAAGGATAAATAATCAAACGTGGATGGAAGTACAAACCATATATCAATAATAACTCTGAATGTTAATGGCTTAATCTCTCCAATAAAGCGACATAGGCTGGTATCATGGATTAAAAAAACAAATCCAACAATATGCTGCCTCCAGGAGACACATCTGATTGGAAAAGACATACACAGGCTGAAGGTGAAAGGATGGGAAAAAATATACCACGCACACAGTCCTCATAAGCAAGCAGGGGTGGCCATCCTCATATCAAATAAAATCGACTTCAAGACTAAGTTAATCAAAAGGGATAAAGAAGGACATTATATACTGTTAAAAGGAACCATTCACCAACAAGACATAACAATTATCAATATTTATGCACCAAATAATGGAGCTGCGACGTTCATAAAACAAACTCTCCTCAAGTTCAAGAATCAAATAGACCACAACACAATAATTATGGGTGAATTTAACACACCTCTCTCACCATTGGACAGATCCTCCAAACAAAAGTTGAATAAAGAAACTATTGACCTCAATATCACAATCAATAACCTAGACTTAACTGACATATATAGAATATATCAACCATCATCAAATGGATATACTTTTTTCTCAGCAGCACATGGATCTTTCTCAAAAATAGACCATATATTATGCCATAGGGCAACCCTCAGTAAATATAAAGGGGTGGAGATAATACCATGCATTTTATCTAATCATAATGGAATAAAAATGGAAATAAATGATAAAAGAAGGAAGGAAAAATCCTACATCACATGGAAAATGAACAATATGTTACTGAATGATCAATGGGTTACAGAAGACATAAAGGAGGAAATCAAAAAATTCTTAGAGATAAATGAAAATACAGACACAACATATCGGAATCTATGGGACACAATGAAAGCAGTTTTAAGAGGAAAATTCATCACCTGGTGGTCATTCTTCAAAAAAAAAGAAAAAACCAACAAATAAATGAGCTCACACTTCATCTCAAAGCCCTAGAAAAGGAAGAGCAAAACAACAGCAAATGTAGCAGAAGGCAAGAAATAATTAAAATCAGAGCGGAAATCAATGAAATTGAAACAAAAGAAACTATTGAAAAAATTAACAAAACTAAAAGTTGGTTCTTCGAAAAAATAAATAACTTCGACAGACCTTTAGCCATGCTAACGAAGAGAAGAAGAGAGAGAACTCAAATTACTAACATAAGGGATGAAAAAGGCAATATCACAACAGACGCTACAGAAATACAGAAGACAATTAGAAGTTATTTTGAAAACCTATATTCCAATAAAATAGAAGATATTGAAGACATCGATAAATTTCTTAAGTCATATGATTTGCCCAGACTGAGTCAGGAGGATACACACAATTTGAACAGACCAATATCAATGGATGAAATTGAAAAAGCCATCAAAAGACTACCAACCAAGAAAAGCCCAGGACCGGATGGGTATACAGCGGAGTTTTACAAAACCTTTAAAGAAGAATTAATACCAATACATTTCAAGTTATTTCAGGAAATCGAAAAAGAGGGAGCTCTTCCAAATTCATTCTATGAGGCCAACATCACCCTGATTCCGAAACCAGACAAAGACACCTCAAAGAAAGAAAACTACAGACCAATATCTCTAATGAACCTAGATGCAAAAATCCTCAATAAAATTCTGGCGAATCGAATACAAAAATACATCAAAAAATTGTGCACCATGATCAAGTAGGATTCATCCCTGGGATGCAAGGATGGTTCAATATACGGAAATCAATAAATGTTATTCACCACATCAATAGACTTAAAGATAAGAACCATATGATCATCTCGATAGACGCAGAGAAAGCATTCGACAAAGTACAGCATCCCTTTATGTTCAAAACATTAGAAAAATTAGGGATAACAGGAACTTACCTTGACATTGTAAAAGCCAAGCCTCAGGCTACCATCATTCTGAATGGACAAAAGTTAAAGGCATTCCCTCTAAAATCTGGAACAAGACAGGGATGCCCTCTATCACCACTTCTATTCAATATAGTTCTCGAAACACTGGCCAGAGCAATTAGACAGACGAAAGAAATTAAAGGCATAAAAATAGGAAAAGAAGAACTTAAATTATCACTATTTGCAGATGACATGATTCTATACCTAGAAGACCCAAAAAGGTCTACAAAGAAACTACTAGAACTAATAAATGAATTCAGCAAAGTGGCAGGATATAAAATCAACACGCATAAATCAAAGGCATTTCTGTATATCAGCGACAAAACTTCTGAAACGGAAATGAGGAAAAATACTCCATTCACAATGTCCTCAAAAAAAAAAACCAAAATACTTGGGAATCAACCTAACAAAAGAGGTGAAAGATTTATACAATGAAAACTACAGAACCCTAAAGACAGAAGTTGATGAAGATCTTAGAAGATGGAAAAATATACCCTGTTCATGGATAGGCAGAACTAACATCATCAAAATGGCGACATTACCAAAAGTTCTCTATAGGTTTAATGCAATGCCAATCAAAATCCCAATGGCATTTCTTGTAGAAATAGATAAAGCAATCATGAAATTCATATGGAAAAATAAAAGACCCAGAATAGCAAAAGCAATTCTAAACAGGAAGTGTGAATCAGGCGGTATAGCGATACCAGATTTCAAACTATATTACAGAGCAATAGTGACAAAAACAGCATGGTACTGGTACCAAAACAGGCGGGTGGACCAATGGTATAGAATAGAGGACACAGAGACTAATCCACAAAGTTACAACTATCTTATATTTGATAAAGGGGCTAAAAACATGCAATGGAGGAAGGATAGCATCTTCAACAAATGGTGTTGGGAAACTGGAAATCCATATGCAACAAAATGAAACTGAATCCCTTTCTCTCGCCATACACAAAAGTTAACTCAAAATGGATCAAGGAGCTTGATATCAAATCAGAGACTCTGCATCTGATAGAAGAAAAATTGGCTCCGATCTACATATTGTGGGGTCGGGCTCCAAATTCCTTAATAGGACACTCATAGCACAAGAGTTAATAACAAGAATCAACAAGTGGGACTTACTTAAACTAAAAAGTTTTTTCTCAGCAAGAGAAACAATAAGAGAGGTAAATAGGGAGCCTGCATCCTGGGAACAAATGTTTACTCCTCACACTTCAGATAGAGCCCTAATATCCAGAGTATACAAAGAACTCAAAAAATTAGACAATAAGATAACAAATAACCCAATCAACAAATGGGCCAAAGACCTGAACAGACACTTCTCAGAGGAGGATATACAATCAATCAACAAGTACATGAAAAAATGCTCACCATCTCTAGCAGGCAGAGAAATGCAAATCAAAACCACCCTAAGATACCATCTCACTCCAGTAAGATTGGCAGCCACTATGAAGTCAAACAACAACAAGTGCTGGCGAGGATGTGGAGAAAAGGGTACACTTGTACATTGCTGGTGGGACTGCAAATTGGTGCGGCCAATTTGGAAAGCAGTTTGGAGATTCCTGGGAATGCTGGGAATGGAACCACCATTTGACCCTGCTATTGCCCTTCTCTGAGTATTCCCTGAAGACCTTAAAAGAGCATGCTACAGGGATACTGCCACATCAATGTTCATAGCAGCACAATTCACAATAGCTAGACTGTGGAACCAATCCAGATGCCCTTCAATAGATGAATGGATAAAAAAATGTGTCATCTATACACAATGGAGTACTATGCAGCAATAAAAAATGACAAAATCATAGAATTTGCAGGGAAATGGATGGCACTAGAGCAGATTATGCTTAGTGAAGCTAGCCAATCCCTAAAAAAACAAATACCAAATGTCTTCTTTGATATAATGAGAGCAACTATGAACAGAGCAGGGAGGAAGAGCAGGAAGAAAAGATTAACATTAAACAGAGACATGAGATGGGAGGGAAAGGGAGAGAAAAGGGAAATTGTATGGAAATGAAGGGAGACCCTCATTGCTATACAAAATTACATATAAGAGGTTGTGAGGGGAATGGGAAAATAAACAAGGAGAGAAATGAATTACAATAGATGGGGTAGAGAGAGAAGATGGGAGGGGAGGGCAGGGGGGATAGTAGGGGATAGGAAAGGTAGCAGAATACAACAATTACTAATAGGGCATTATGTAAAATTGTGGATGTGTAACCGACGTGATTCTGCAATCTGCATTTGGGGTAAAATTGGGGGTTCATAACCCACTTCAATCTAATGTGTCAAATATGATATGTCAAGAGTTTTGTAATGTTGTGAACAACCATTAAAAAAAATAAAGCCAGAAAAAAAAAGATTACCACCTTTGACAATACTCAGTAATTAGAATGCTAAAGATTGAAAAGTGGAGGAGAAATAAGCTAATTGGAAATTTTTTTAGTGGACTTTAGGTAACAGTTTAAATGTTCATGAGTGTACAAAAGAAATCACTGAAATAATCAAATAGATTCTTAATGAAGAATTTTTTGATTGATGATTCAGTAGATGTTCCAATATGTCTATTCTATTAATAAAGTTGAAATACTTGTTCACTGACATCATATTGATATTTTAAAACTGTCCATGTTGATTAAATTTTACAAAGGAGATAAACAAATGCTACAAGGTATAATTTATTAATTATTGAATATCCAGGCTTAAGAAAGTGATGAAGAAATTATTAATGTCAATTAAATGTAAAATTTGTCAGATATATGCCCATTGCATTACATATGCCACAATAGAGAAGCTATCCTTTCAGTCTTCAAAAATTATTATCTGATTCAGCAAAATCTAGTCATTATTAAAGAGCAAGAAAAATTCCAGCATACATTGTAATTGTTGTATTTTCCTCTCATGTAATAATGTGAAGAAAATATCAACTATTACTCATGTCAGAAGTATATTCATTAATCATTTGCAATTACATGTTGCCTATATCTTCAGAGTTTGGCAAAAATACTAATGAAAGCATTCTGTGATAATAAATTGACAATATGTAATTTACAATACTGATACCATTTTCCATATTTTGGCTATTATAGATAATGCTGCAATAAACATGAAATTGAAGGCTTTTTTTTTTCTGTGGTGGTGGAGATTGAATCCAGGGCCTTGTGCATGCGAAGCAAGTACTTTACCAACTCAGCTATATCCCCAGCCTTGAAGACCATTGTGTTTGAAATATGGATTTCAATTACTATGTATAAATATCCAGAAGAGGAATTGTTGGGTCATATGTTAGTTTTATTTTTAATATTTCTTGAAAACCACAATATGGGAAATGGTCTTTTAATGAGAGGAAGCAGTCACAGAATAATGAGTGACCAAACAAAATAATAACTAAGTAAATTCACATAATATTTTAGATGGCATTAGGTACTACATGAAATGTGTAGTAATTTAATAATACAAATATGAATGTTGTCTTGCATTTGAAATAATGTGAGCAAAGTAACTAATTTACAATATTTAGCTATAAATTAAAGGTGGAGATGATTAACTATAAACAGAGCTGAATGTATATAGTGATAGTATCACAAAGAGTCTGGTATGGCTGGGACAAAAAGAGAGATGGATAAATAGTAGTATGAAAACAACAGAGGTTATTAGATGTAAACAGGTGAAACTGGGCCTTCAGCAAGGTTTTCAGAGGAATGAAATTACGACACTTAATATTTTTTATAAATTTTGCTGTATAAAATACATATAATATAAAATTGACTCAAATTAGGTGATCACATACCTTGGCCCATATTGACTGATATATATATATATATATATATATATATATATATATATATATATATATATATGGTCATCCTTTGGTATCCACAGAAAGTTTATTTTAGGACCCCCTCGCAGACATCACAGACATCAAAATCTTTGAATGTTGAAGTCCCTCATATAAAATAGTATAAAATTTACATATAACATTTAAAACCCTCAATTATCTCTATAGATTGCGTGTAACATGTAATGCTATCTAAATGCTACAAATATAGTTGGTGTGCTATAGAATTTAGGAAATAATGACCAGAGAAATGGTCTATTATGTTCAGAATAGATGCAGGTTTTTTTTTCCAAATATGTTACATTCATAGTTGGTTAAATCTACAAATGTGGGCTCTTTGGATAATTAGGCCGGATTTTATATAACAGAGAAAGAAATGATTAACCATATAAAGATGGATGATGATTTCACAAAGATTTAAACTGTATAATTTACAATGAATTTAACAATGCTGAGTTTGTTGGTAATAATGACAAAAGTGGATTGTTCTGACAAAAAAAGACTCTTTAAAATGCAAATGCATATGTTGCCAAAAGGGAATAGAAAAAAGGAAATTAAAAACATCATCTAAAAATATGTTGCAGGGGGTCTGAGCTTGTGGCTCAGGGGCAGAGCACTTGCTTAGTACATGTGAGGCACTGGGTTCAATCCTCAGAACCACATAAAAATAAACAAATATATTGTGTCCATGTATAATTTAAAAATATTTTAAAAAATTAAAAATATGTTGCAATGGGCAGCAAAGAAGTAGGCCAGTATCTGACAGGGAAAACAGAACCAAAACAAGTTCTTGCTTTTAGATAGGAAAAGAGGTTTGATACACTGGAGAAAACAATTTTGTAGAGAGGGAAGGCTGCTACTGGAAGGAAAGATAACTGTGCAGTGACGACTTACCAAGTCTGGTGAGGACCAAGCACATTGAAAATACTGTCTGGGCATAAATGTGCAAAAAAGCATGTGCCTGCAGATGCTTAGAGTTGGTAGATCTGCTGCTGGAACCCCAGAAGTTCTCCTCTATCGGTGTCATTTTCTCAGGAAAGTGGAAATCAAGTGTATCAGCTGAAGATTGTGATAAATAGGATTAGGTTGGACAATGAGAAGGTAGGAAAATATATTAAAGAGTCACCTAAAATAATAAGGATGTCATAATTTTTGGATTATTACAAACACTGAACCCTCTTTTGTTGTTGTTTTAGGCACTATTGGTTAAGAGGGCAGGGCATTGCTAAAGAAGACATTTAAAATATGAAACATAATTCAAATTGTTTTTTTCTTGGACAACAGCTACCGATTGAACACATATGCTAACAGCCGAGAGAAAACACTTAGCATGCTATCATAAACAGGCATGATTGGGACCCAGAAAACTGATAGTCAAAACTTGTCCAATCCATTGACAGATCTATAACATTAGCCATATCAACTCCCCAGACCTTAATATCTTAATCTTTAAAATCAAAGGTTTTAATTAGTAGTTTTTAAATAGTTTCTAGAAGCAAAACTCCTAGAAATAAATGATGCTCAGAGACCATACCTCTGTTAGCTTTAATAACTGTCAAAAACATATGAGCAATGGATTGTTTTTCATTAACTGCCACTTATACGTATTTTGCTTCTCTGAAGGTTGTATGAGGGGCTGGGGTTGTGGTTCAATGCTAGAGTGCTTTCCTGGCACTTGTGAAGCATTGGATTTGATTCTCAGGACCATGTACAAATAAATAAATACAAGAAAAAGTTCCATTGACAACCATATATATATATATATACATACATATATATATATATATATATATGTATATATATATACATATATATATATGTATATATATATAATTGTATGAATAGTATGAATATAATATATAATGATTACTTTTATTATCTACTTGTTTTCATTCCAATGCATTCTCTTTAATCACAGTCATTTGACAATGATCAGTTTGGTGCTCTGGATTTTCTAAATAAATGTGATAGTGTTATTAAGTTGTGGTATGGTAACTATTTTAAATTTCAGCCAATTAATTATCAGAAGTTTCAGCTGATCTGTTCAATCCACACTTAAAGCCAATAATATAAAAGACCACATTCCAGTTTGGACACAGAGTGAGCCATGCTACAGCTATGGCATTTCTGATCGCTCAGTTGGGATTTCAAGGACATCTCATATCTTGTTGACATCTTTCTTCTAAAGAGTGAACAATACTTCTTTAATCTACCACTGAAGAATAGACTGAGCAAAATTCAATTTGTCCATAATTCTTCTGAGGAAGTTTGTATTTAAAAAAAAAAAAAGAGAGAGATATCATTATCTGGTTGTTTCCACAGTAGCCTTGTATTAGGGATGTTCTCTTGGGTTTAAGTCATGATTTTAACGATAATTAAAAGGAAATATCAAGACACCACAAAAGGATATCTATTATAGGTTTCACATTGACTTTAAATTCTTTTTAAAATAAGTTTTCTCAATATGCTTAGTTAGTATCTGCCTGAAAGTTAAAAATATCAAATATCCAATGGGTTTGGAACCTCAGCTGGAATTGCTCAGTCATGTAGGTGGTTTATGAAAATATGAGTGTATGTGATTTTCAGGCAACTATCCATCAAGTTCAGTAAGAGTAGATTTCCTTATTCTGATGAGTAGTATTACTAGGATCTGAGAGACCAAGTTTGTGAAATGAGAAAGAAATTTAATTATAGTTTCCCCTCATACCTTTCCTCAATCCTGCTAACTTTCTGGAGCCAAGTCCCAAATAAAGCAGTCTTTTCATTTCTCAGAAAGTGACTGTCTCTCCCTAAGGAGATTAAGCAGGTAGACATTTGTTGTGTGAGGTAGCAGAATTAGTGTGGGCATAGGATTTCCTTTTCATCAAAGTGTAAATGAAGACATAGTAAAGGAGTAGCACTAATATGTCCTCAGATATATTTTGTAAAATATCTGTAATAAAATACCTCTTATATTAATAGCTTCCTAAAAGCAATAAAAATAATTCCATGGCAGGGATTAAAGAATCAGTGGCCACAGATTAATGATCCTAAATGTATCAGATAGTGCTCTTATTCTGACTTTCAGCAATTGTTACAATTTGAAGTGTGGCTTCCACAAATTAATAAATGAAAGCTTAACCCCTATTGTAACTATACTTGGAGATAGATAGTTTAGGAAGATAAAGGAAGGGGAGGAAGGGATGAATGATTTTAGTTAACAAGGTATGAATGAAGTATTTCATGAATACATTCATGAAAACAAGTATTTCTCATAAAGTAAAAATTTAATTATCATTTTGCATTATAACATTGCTAAAATTTATGTCTATGTATAATTCTAATAGCTGTTAAATTTTAATTAATGTGTAAGAAAGAGGGAGAAAACAAATGACTTATCTTTAAGAAAAACTTCAAATTTTCCACTTTGAAAATAAGATTTCTTTTTTTATTTTTTTTTCTATTTAATTGTAGATGGGCACAATAACTTAATTATATTTATTTGTTTTTATGTTGTGCTGAGAATCAAATCCCATGCCCCACATGTGCTAGGCAAGCACTTTACAACTGAGCTGCAACCCCAGCCCCTGAAAATGAAATTCTTAATATATTTTTATTATTACAAGTATTTTTAATGTATTATTTAGCTCACATAATAATTATACATTATTATATAGCTAAAAATAAAATCAACTGGTTTCTTGTGAATTATATAAAAATCTTTAAATACTTAGCATATATACACTTTTAGGAATGAAAATAAATTCTGATCTGAGTATAACTTCTGAAAATCTCACTTTGCAATACAATTTTCTGAAGATTCCACACATTAAGGAATCATCTTAATACAAACAAATAATGCATGCTGATATAAAGTCTATGCACTTTTAACAAAGTGTATAGATTTATGCATGTTCTGGCATCAATTCCACTTAGAAATTGTTTTGAAAATTGTTGTTTTACCAAAGATAAACAAAGAAAATGATATATGTATTGTAACACTGGCTGGGAATGTGGCTCAGTGGTGAAGGGCTTCCTAAACGTGTGAGGTCCTGAGTTCAACCCTGGGTTCAACTCTCAGTGAAAACATAAAAACAAAACAAAATGAACAAAAAAAAAGAACAAAAAAGAGAGACAGAGAGTTTGTATCACTCACATAATATCTAAATGTATGTGCTCCTAACTAGAAATAAATTATATTATATATAGATTGTAATGCTGATATAATTTTTTAATTATGTTCTTCAAAGTAGAAAAAAATATAAAATTCAAAGATATGCTTGGCAGTGTATGGTGAACCTTTCAAAATATCATCATAAACTGAATAAAAAATAAATTTATTTTTCACTTAATTCAATGTAGCAATTTAGCTGTGGCCAGAGTACTTATTGATTGATTGATTGATTGAATAACTGGTTTAGAGATAGGGTCTCAATATATTTCCCAGTATGATCTCTGTTTTAGTCATCATTTTTTCTGCCATGACTAAAGGATCTGACCAGAGGAGGAGAATTGTAGAGGAGGAAAAGTGTATTTGAGGGTTCGCAGTTTCAGAGGTCTTAGTCCACAGAGGGCCAACTCTATTCGTCAGGACTCAAGGTGAGGCAGAACATCATGGCAGGAAGAGTGTGGCAGAGGGAGTTACCTTATATGGTAATGAGAAAGCAGAGAGAGAGATTCCATTCTCCAGATACAAAATATATACCTATCCATGTCTCTAATGAATCATTTCCCCACACCCCACCTGCCTCCAGTTACCACTAAGTTTACCAACAGGGATTAACTACTGATTAGATTAAGACCATCATACAATTATTTCTCCCCAAACTTTCTTGCAATGTCTCACAAGTGAGCTTTTGGGGGATACCACATCTAAACCGTAATAATCTCAAAACTCCTGGGCTCAAGATATTCTCCTGCCTCAGCCTCTGGAGTATCTAGAACAAAATGCATGCACCAGAATACCTGTATCACACATTTTTCTTCAAAGGATCCTGTGACTGGGTTTATGGAAGTTGTTGAAAATTTGTCAAGGTCAGATCTTTAATTTTTTATAAGTACCACTGACATATCATTTTAACACTGGAGTTTATAATAAAATTGGGATAAACAAAAATACATCTGGAGTTTGAATGTACTATAACTATAAATTTGTAATGTTTTACATAGACCTACTTGTTCCTCTCCTTTTTCTATGATTTTCAGTACCTCCCTGTGTGAATATCCATCACAATCACTAAAACCGTATACCTTCAAGTAAAAATACTTAGGATTTTTAAGTATAGGCCCATGTCCTATAATTTTCCTAATATAAAATTATTGAAGAGTAATTAAGGTTTACTTAACTGCCTAAGTATCAAGCATAGAAATATTTTGACTATAGATGCAATAATGAAATTATCTCTATTACTAAGATGATGACCATAAACTTCTCTTTCCAAAATTTTTGGGCTCCTTTGTAATTCATAGTACATTCAAATTCCTTATACTCATCCATACTCAGAACCATCCCTAGTTAAGCATTCATCTGTTTTCAGTCATGATATATTATGTTTTATACTTTTAAAAATATAAAACATAGCATTATAATCTATTTATATCTCATGATTTTTTCAGCATCAGTATTCATGTTGTTTTGTGTATCAGTTATTCATTTTTTATTGATTAGTTGTATTCTATTATATGGATATACCATAACTTATGTACCCATTCACCTTTCAACAATTTTGTTTGTGTGTGTTTATTGGTTCTTTTTGGTTATACATGACAATAGAATCCATTTTGATATAATTATACAAACATGGAATAGATTTTCTTCTAATTAGGGCCCCAGTCTTGTGGATGTACATGATGGTGAGATTCACTGTGGTGTGTTCATATATGTGCATAGAAAAGAGATGTCGGATTCATTCCACTGTCCTTCCTTTTCCTATCCTCCCTCTACCAACCATTCCTTTTTGTACAACCCACTGAACTTCTATTCATCTCTCAACAATTGTGTATTTCTAAGTTTTGCTGATTTTTAATAGAAATGCCAAAATTATTCTTGTGTTAACATGTTTCTTCATTTCACTTAATTAGACATGAAAGGGTAAAATGGATGAGCTATATAATATGTATAATTAAAGAAAGCCAAAATTATTTTCAAAATGTTTGTATGTGTTTGTATTTTTCTTCACAATGTCAGAGTGTTTCTTTCATTCCACAATCACAGTAACACTTTAGTTAATTTAAAATTGTGCCTGACTTTGATCCATTTCTCTAAGAGTTATAATTTACCAATTCTGGAAAATAAATATAAATAAAGGTCATATGTGGGATGGACATAGACTTGAGATTATTTATATTACTAAGGTTAATGATAAGATGAGATTTCCTGGAATGAGGAATTTCATCCAAATAAGAGATGCAAAAAGAATGTTCATTGCATAGATTTTATAAAACATGGAGGTTTTTTTTGTTTTGTTTTGTTTTGTTTTGTTTATTTTTTTACTAAAACTGTTTTTGGAAAAGGCTAAGCAAAGGTAAGGATGGCAAGATTCAGGCCTGGGGTGCAATTCTGAGGAAAGGAGTACCCTGGCCAGCTACCCGACATCCTACTTACCTAGGGTAACTGAGTAACCTGAATAGAAAGTGCCAGAAACATAATTTTCCTCAGGAAATAAGGAGCTGAAATCCTTTGGTTTCTTAGTAGAAGAAAAAATGTCATCGGGAAAGACATTTGTGTAAAAATTCACTATACAAAATTGAGTCATTCCTGTCACATCCCACTACCATGGAGTCAAGAATTCATGGAGCTAGAGGGAATACTCAGGTCATGGATATATCTGTTCCAGAAACTATCTCCCAGAACCAGTCTCACAAAACAACCTGCCATAAATTCAACAGTATTTTTATTTAACAGCCGATGATAACTCTGACCATAAGACTCGCTTTACATGGCAATGCCACAGCTTGCCATTTAGAGATTGCAAGCTCCTGCAAGTCACAGAAGTGCTGGTAAAAGTTTCTTGAACACCAACTTGCATAAATGTCTCTGTTTAGAAAAACTCCTCAAACTTCCAACCTGTCCTTTCTTTTCCAGAGAGTATATTAGAGACCAACCTGGCCTGTGTATGAGTACCCCAGCTGGTTATCTAGACTTTACTCTCAAATAAAACCTCCTCTTTAATCCATCCTTATTTTTTAAAAATTAATGTTGACATTTGTATCTGTGTCTATAATACTGAGTCAGAATTAGTTTGAAACTCAGTAATTCTATACTAATAACACCAACTGAAAAACACGAGAAGAGAGTTTTACTCTTTTGGCTTTTTATAAACTTAAAAGCATCCAAACCAGCCAAGCAAAAAAACTGTTTTAAATGCTTGAGCAGCACAAGAACACCTAGAAGGTAATCAATGCTGAACAAAAAAATGAGCTCAGTGGGGTTTAGGCTGCTCTTTATGCTCTTATACCTTCCTTTTTTTCCAGCTTCTAGATAGAAAGTGGGAACACAGTGACACCACAATCAGAGGTCATTTTCGGCCCAGAGAACCTCCTCATTAAGTTTCAATTATTTTGCCAGTTTGTAAAACTGCTCAGTTTTTTCCATGTTTCTTACATTCCTAACACATGTAGGTGGTTAATATCTCTCCACATATGTTTCACAGCAGGATCTGAACTATTAGAACACTTTCAGCTGAAGTTCTTTTTCAATAGAGCATATAAATGTGACCCCTGATGGGTGGTGTTTCCTCAGACATGATAAGAATCACTGACTCAGCTACAACTTCAAGCAAGAGCAGCAGATGAAGCCTTGCTTATTAAGTTTCACTGGTAGTGGATAAGGACAAAGAGACCACACATGATGTTTCATGACATGGGCTGTGTGTACTTGAATAACCTTAATAGATAAGACAGTGAAATTGCCTGCTAGATGTGAAGCACAATAAAACATTCTGTTAGCTGTCCTAAATATATCTATTCGTAGGAATTACCTGGATTGAACAGAGCACTTCACTGCAGAAATTAGATGTGTTACTGAAATTAGTTTTAGATAAATTTGTAGTTTATTAGATTTCCCTTTTAGCTAAGGAACACAAACATACCTGCATCTTCATTTTAGTTTTTAATATAAAAAAGCTATCTAACTCTAAGAAACTCAAATATAATTTTGTAAATGTTATACATTTTAGACTACTTAAACCAAAATCATATAAGATATTGTAAAATATTTTTAAGACTACTTTTTAAAATTCTTGTCTGTAAATCTTGCCATCATATTTGATTTTCTCAAGGATTCAACCAAAGGTAAACAGAATAGGTTGTCAATTATTTATTTTGCAAATAGGGAAATTGAGGTTCAAGTTACCATAGAAAATATACAGTCAGAACATTGTTCATTATTGCATTTTATTCATTACTACTCTGATATAATGGTATATAATTTGTTTTATCTACTCAAGGTCACAGTGGGTGATGTTGATCTTGTCTTTTTCTATTTTCCTCTTAAGCAAGTTCTAATCTGCCAAAGAGCTTAGATTCACATTCACACATCTTGCAAAAAGTTAATTGCTTAATAAAATGGCAAATTTTGAGGACTGTGCCCCAGTTAGCCACCCCAAAGGAAACAGATGGCAAACACAACACAAGATATTTATAATTCCAGGAGGCTTTATTTATAAGAATTTGCAAAGTTATGAGGTAAGGAGAAACCAGGGATGGTGCAGTAACCAGGTGGTTTTTACCCCTATGTCTGAAGGATAATAAGACCTTGGGTAAGAAAAGTAGGCTGGTGTCTTCCAAGGAAACTTGTGAGGAGGTTTTGGGGGCTAAGTACCTGCCTTATCTATCATCATTATGATCTCCTATGAAGAATGTCCTCATGGTTGAACATCTGAAGACACTGTATAAATTTATGTGTTCCAGATAAGATATCATTTGGGCAGTGGGTGAAACACCAGAAGGGAGAAGAGTGGATTCATAAAAGTGAAATAAGTAACAGAAAGAATTCAGTAAGACGTTTGTCAAGATAAATAGGCCACTTAGAATACTGGTACTAAATGATAGAAAATTCTGTTGCTTCTCTTGGTAGAGGCTTAGAGTAATTTGTATAATTAAGCATAGTTTGTACTTGTACACATATATATTATCATCTGATTCCAAGAGTAACAAAGGGCAAATCTAGGTAATTACCGTACTACTTCACCTGTATTGCAAATGTAAGTGATAGAATATATGCATGCACATGGTGGGCATATAGAGTTCCAATGAATGTGGTAAAAAAATTTGAAAAAAGAAAATAGGTCCAGATGACTCTAAGATCTAGGCGAATAACATAAATGAATGAATTATGCTGGGTTTAAGGAAACATACATTTTTAAATGTGAGCCTCTTTTCCCCTATCATTTCCTCAAATTTGATAGGAATGTGGCTACAATTGTATTTTCTACATTTATTGCTATTTGAAAAGAAGAAAAGGAACACCAATAAAAAAAGAAAGCAAAACACCAGCAACTCAGTAGTAAACTGTTCATGCTCAACAGAATCTGTCATATCTATCTCTTGGCTGCCTGCTTCTTCCTGAAGGCAATGGATCTTTTTCTGTGGTCATATGAGAGAAACCCTTCTGTTAGTGAATCAGAAGAATAGAGCAGACTTCAGTTGCAGAGATATTCACTTTTTTGCTAATGCAATTTACCCCTAAGAAAGTGACTATATGGCATTTTCTTTTGTGGACCACAAAGTGTGTACCAGTTATCTATTGCCATAGTAGCATTATCT
This sequence comes from Spermophilus citellus, assembly GCF_964194105.1. Classification (NCBI taxonomy): domain Eukaryota; kingdom Metazoa; phylum Chordata; class Mammalia; order Rodentia; family Sciuridae; genus Spermophilus; species Spermophilus citellus. The sequence goes on along the minus strand of NC_138182.1, from coordinate 199,601,468 downwards.
GACATACCACCCACAACTCAGAGGCTACAAAAATAAACACATCTATAATGTCCTTTGAATTTTGCTAAACTATGATTAGTTTGGCTGTTACTGCTCATTCCTCTGTCGTAATTTGTTCTTTAAAGTGTCTGAAGATTGACAGGGTTCACTCAATGTATTGGGGGCTTAGAGAATTATTCACTCATTTTAGATGATCTTAGGTTTACTGGAGCAAGTCATTCCTTCCAGGTTTTATCTTTTAATAGCTATAATGGACAGTTTCTCCTGGTAAAAAGATGAGCAAAAGAGTAAGAGCCAGTCTTCTTCTGTAAGCACATTTCTTGTTTCTTCTTGTGATACATTTATTAACATCCCATGAGCTAAAATACATCACACATCTGAACACAGATCAGGAAGACATCAAAGACTTAGATGACAAAGGACATATGTTTTGCAATATTTAAAGAGCTTTTTTTTCTGGCAGAACATGATACAATGACCCTGGGATGGATGAAAGGCAGAACACTTTGTTACTTATAGGCTCAACTGAGAGATGGCTGCTAAGAAGGATCACACAGGGAATTGCATTTAGGAAAGCTAATAGCAAACTGGCATGCTGGGAAGTCATTTTATGTATACCAAGAGTGGTATGTGGGATAAGCTAGATTTCATGGGCTCCCAGTGGATTCACCATTTTGATTAATTTCTTGGACTCCGGAGTATAGGGACTGTCTTCACATGTCTGATACCTGTACCTGGGGTGATTAGCGAAGGTTCCTAGTTGCTCTGCCTTTGATAACCAGATAAGGAAGTGGGCAGTTTTGAGCCAGTCAAAATTGGTCAAGATTGTATTTCCAAAACAACACAGAATCAAAACTCTATTATACATGGATTCAATGCGAGATGAAAAATCAGAGTAATGTTTTCCTTCTACCATAGAATAGAATTTAGATACATCCTTGCTCCAAATTCCTTTTGATTAAATTCAAATCCAAAGCCATTTTTTATCTCTCTCACACACAAAAAGATTGTTTTAAACATTTTAACTTTCAGTATTTTGAAGGTAATCTAATTACCACAAAGAATTTTTAGTCAATTGTATATTAAGTCTAAAAATCTGGGTCCAGGAGAGATTTTCTTAGAATTATCTTCCTGCTCCCATCTTTAAACAATTCTTATGAGAATTTGAATTTCCATAAACCTTCTTTTTGTTAGAAAGAATACAACATTCAGCCACTGTTAATGCTAGTCTAAAAAATATTCAATTACAAATGTGCTTATGCTATTTGTAAGTCTCTATTATGCTCTATTATCACAAGTGAGAATTATTGCTACCATAATTCTTTGGACAATAATTCGCTGAACCTGCATGATTGAATATGTATATGTGAACTACAGTGAGCTTAGCATGCACATCCTGAGAATTCCTGTCCATGCAAGATTAGTGCCATTTCTATGTGTGCATATTGTCATAATATGCATGTGTCTCCCCTCCAAATTCACATGATAGAAACTTAATCCTTCATACAATAATGTTGGGAGAAGAGGGCTATTGGGCAGTGTTTAGGTTGGGTCATGAGGGTTGAGCCCTCATGAATTAATCCAGTTATAGAAATGGATTGCATAAGCAGGTACCCTATCTTCGGTTCTGTCATGTGAGACCTCAACATCTTCCCTTTTTTGCCCTTCTACCTTCTGCTATACAAGAACACAGCCAGAATCCTTCAACAAAAGCAAGTCTTAATTTTGAAATTCCTAGTTCTCCGAACTGTGATTAATAAATTTCTGTTTGTTGCAAATTATCCAGTTGCAGAAAATTAGAGCAGCACAGAATAGATTAAGACAGCAATATACTGTACATTGCAAAACGAGGAGTAGAATATTTACAATAGTGATATACCACTGTAGAGTAGTTATTAACAGTTCCAGACAGGTTTTCTATTTTTTCTCTTTTCTTTATGCTTTTGTAAAGGAAAGAATGTGTCATTCTAACATTGGCACTTTTGAAAGGAAAGAAAGGATTACACGTAATGAAAATAAATACATATAAAATGCTTATTAATAAATACAAATGTTTCATCAAATAGGAGAACTTATACATTTGCTTATATATATATATATATATATATATATATATACACAATAGAATCTTTTATTTGTCTTTTATTCTATGAGTTTTTGTGAATTATGGATACAAGTCTTTTATAAAATTTGTGAATATTTAAAAACTTGAATCCTCTAAAACATACTAATAAAATATATTTCTGTGTAGTTAAACAAAAACTTCTTATTTTAATTTTATCACTAAATATAAAGAGTAAAATTTTGACATATATTTAAATACTCAAATTTCTTACAATATGAAAACCCATCCTTATTTCTGAAGTCCATGTAAGTGGTATGTTTTTTCCAAACCTTTCACTTTCAATTTGTGGGGTTTTTTTCCTATGAATGAATCTCTTGAAGGCAGCATATTGTTGAGTCATTTTTTAAAATCCAATGTGCTAGTCAATATATTTTGATTGGTGAGTTTAGGCCATTAACATTCAGGATTATTATTGAGACATGATTTGCAATCCTGGTAATTTTTGTTTATTTTGGTATTTAACTTTACTTAGTTTCTCCTTTCATTAGTTTTTCCTTTAGTGTAATACCTTTGTTTGCTAATTTTCATTGTTGTTTTTCATTTCCTCCTCATGGAATATTGTGCTGAGGATGTTCTATAGTTCAGGTTTTCTAATTGTAATCTCTTTTAACATTTGTTTATTATGGAAAGTTTTTTTTAATTATCAAATATAAAGCTTAATTTTTCAGGTATTGGATTTTTGGTTGGCATACATTTTCTTTCAGAGCTTGGTATATGTTTTTCTAGAATCTTCCAGCTTTTAGCATCTGGGTTGAAAAATCTTCAGATATCCTAATTGGTTTCCCTTTATTTGTAATCTATTCCTTTCTCGTGTGGTTCATAAAATTCTCTCCTTATTCTATATACTGGGCATTTTTATTATAATGGACCTTGGTGTGAATCTGTTGTGATTTTGTACACCTGGTGTCCTATATGCCTGTATTTGATTTTCCAATTAATTCTTCATGTTTGGAAAGTTTCCTGATATTATTTCATTGAATATATTGTTCATTCCTTTGGTTTGGAACTCTAAGACTTCCTCTTTCTGAATAATTCTTAAATTTGGTGTTTTTATATTATCCTATATTTCTTGAATGTTCTGCTCTTTGTCTTTTACCATCTTCACTGTGTGGTCAATATTCTTTTCAAGAGTAAATATTTTGTCTTCATTGTCTGAGGTCCTGTCTTACAAGTGATCTAATCTTTAGGTGGTGCTTTCTGTTGAGTTTTTAATTTGGTTTATTGTTTCTTTCATTTCAAGGATTTCTGTTTGTTTTTTCAGAATCTCTATCTCCTTATTAAAGTAATATTTTGCTTCCTGTATTTGCTTATGCATGTCCTTATCAAAATGATTTTTGGCTGCCTGTACTTGCTCTCTTATATTTAATGTATAATGGCATAAATTGCATGAACATACTTTATATACAGAAATATGAAAAAGTGTGCTCTATATGTGTAATAAGAATTTTAATGCATTCCACTGTTGTCATATATTTTAAAATAATAATAATAAGCTCAATTTAAAAAATAATTTAATTATTTACATCCTGAAGTCTTTCTGTCATTTCTTCTGTTGTTCTGGTCATGGATTCTAATAATGTGGTATCTTGGTTTGTTTGGGGCACTTTCTTCCCTTGTTTTTTTCATGTTGTTTGTGTGTCTTCCCTTATAGCTCTGTGCATCTGAGGTGTTATAATTTTTACCTTTTAGGTTTATTGTGTCCCTGCAGGGCTTCAATACCTCTCCTTTAAGGGGGAGAACAATGTTAACAGATCTCAAAACAAACAATAGCAGCCTTAAATCAAATAACTGCTATAAATACATTTACACGGTTTTGTCTCAGTATACAGAAATGGTGAGTTCAATTATTATCTACAGTATAAATCGTAGGTTTGCAAATGGGTTGATAATTTCTGATGGTGGACAAAGAACCAGGGATGAGGTGCAGGATGAGATGTTCAGGGGGTAAGAGGTGAAGATATAAAGTTATTAGATCTTAGGAAGCATGAAATAGGAATCCAAAGAAGTTGGTTAGAAGCAGAAATGAGAGAAAGTGATTTTGGGGAGACAAGAAAGTAGGAAGATAATAGGGTACAAAAAAACATAAATAGTAAGAAAAAATGTAAAAAGGGTAGATAAAAGAATATGCAACACAACTCTAATATGCTATTCAGACATCCCAGTCCTCAGTAGCCTAATTCACAAAAAAGTACTTTGTTTTACAAATGTTGGGATTTGAGGGAGGGAGAAGAGTGAAAGAGAAAAGAGAAAGAAGGAAGATACAAGGATTGTTTTTGCTGGAGTTCAGTATCTTTCCTACTTCCCTTCTTATCCCATAGGTGGGCTTGTCTGTTGTTTGCTGGTATGTCCACCCTCAGAATGGTAAAGGTTATTAGGGTTGGAGGGTTGGTCTTGTGGGTGGAGCTCCTGGAGGTGGGGTATAGCACTTGCTGGTCCCCAATGGGAGACTGCACCCCAAGGATCTCCTTTGGGGCCTTCTAATGTAATGTGGGCACCTATCTTATCCTCTTATATTGCCTGTACACCTCATAATTCTTGTTTTCTAATTGAGTCTCTAAACTGTTTCTCAATCATCCTTTCCCTTTCTACTTCCCAGTCAGGAACCTCTCTCTCCGTAGGTCTTGTGTGCAGCACTCTAGGGGCTGTGCACCTTTCACAGAGAGCTGTTCTGTATTGGGCAGTTGAGGGCCACATTTTGTGAGCTAGGACAGGCCACATAGCCGCAAACACTGGGCTGGGTTAGTGGCTGTTGGGGGGGGGGGGATGGAGGAGTTGCGAACTATAGGTAACTTGATATTGCTTCTAGGTCCCAGCCAGTGTCTTAGGCTGGCAGTTGCTCCAACTAAAGATGACAATAGAAGTGTCCCAAGATGAAGGCAGCTACTTTCAGAGATGAGGTGTTGGGGCTGGGTGATGGCACTGAGTGGCATGTTCAGAGATGCAGCTCTATGGTATGCATTGGGGAGCTGGTTGCTATGACAAGACCCTGTGCAGTGTCCCCAAGTGCAGGCTATCATGTGTGGGGGACAATGGGTTGCAGTGTCGCAAGATGGAGGCAACAGGGGGGCCCATGTTGGTTGACGATAGTCTACCTGGGAGTGGTGGCCGGATGTCTCATGTGTGAACCCCACTGGCTGAAATTCCTGCATGGGAGCAGCTGTCAGGGTCCTCTAATAACTATTTCACTGAAAAACAGTATTACCACTACTTGAATCCAAGGTCACAGAGTGACACAGAATGCAGCCTCCCTCTAGCCACCATCTTGGATCCCATTTTTGAAGTTTTTTGAATTTGACTTTATTTCTTATTTAAAAGAAAGATATAAATGGAATAGAAAGTTTGAAAATGCAGGTAATTGAAAGCACAGCTCCTGTTTGTACTTGTTAGAAGAGAGGGGAGTGTATTAGAGGCTGAAGACATAAAGGTGCTCTCCATGGTCATCAGGAAACACACAAGTCTAGAAGAAGGGAGGCAGTGATGACTAGATGAAGGCCTATGTTGTTCTGTGGGCTTTCTGGATTACAGATATTATAGAGAAGATTCAAGAGAGCCTCAGGAATATTTCCAACAAAATAGGACCTAAAGTGAATGAGGCATGTAGTGAAATGCTAGTAACTTAAAAATAATAAAAATTGAGAACACACTGAAAACAGATGAAAAAGGGAATCTGGGTGGATGTTCTATGCCTTAGAATCTTACAACTATAGAGAAAGACTTGACAAAAGATTTCCATAATAAAAAAAATAGTAATTATGGTTGGATCTGTAAGCCATATGGTCACTGTTGTTCATACTCAACTCTGCCATTGTAGCTCAGAAACAGCAATACATAATAAACCAATAAAGAGGTATGGCTGTGTTCCAATAAAATTCTATTTACATAAAAAGACAGCAGGCTTAACAAATTCTGAAATAAGAAAGGACCTTTAGAGTACTTTAACAACAAAAATTGGAAATATTTTTCGTTCAACATTTGGCTACATTTCAGAGAATAATTTGAAATATGCTCTAAAAATCAATTTGAATATAGCTGTAAACATCTAAAATATAAATTGGAGTGGGAAAATTAGGGAGGAAGGATAAAAAGAAAAGGAGATACAAATGCATAGAAGTGCAGGAAAAAGAAAAAATAAGCAAATGAGAGTCAATATGAAGGAGGAAGACAAAAAATGTTGGCTTTGTGTAGAAATAAAGTAAATCTTTACAAAAACCAAAATTGTTATTGTATTTGTAGCCAGTGGCAATTGAATATTTGAAGTTTTTAGCAGATTTAACCTAAAGAATGATATAATTTTTATCATTTGCAACTGAATTGTCCCTATTAAATAATGTTAAAATGCACAGAAATTCCTTTAAAATTTTATTGTAATAATATCAAATGAAAAATATCAAGTAATCATAAATTATCTAATAATATATTTACTAAAATGCATATTAATATATCAAATAGTAGTTTTCTCTCTAAAGATAATCAAAATTTTATAAATCCATCTACTCTTTGTGTTGAAAAATCAGTAGTAAGTACACTACATAATTTTGAATATGCCAATCATCAAAACACAAGCAGTCCTTACACTGATAATTAGAATACTATGAAAGCCATTAACCATAATAAATAGATTATCCCAATATTTTTATCCAATAATATCTTTTTTGGTTAAAAATTGTTAATATAATCACAAGCATATATAATCTGCTCATATACAATTTATAGTCACTAATATCACTATTTATAAAGTATTCAGGAAAAGCAAATCCCCATTTGATGTGAAATTCTAAATATATCATAATAGTAAAACATAATGCATTTGCACAATAGCCTTTGTCATGTAAAGGTTTAGTACTAACATTATTTAGTCATATATTTACTCGGTTTTCTGGGATTGTTCTCTTAACATGGCACTTTCAAAGGGAAATTAACAGTGTTCTATCATAGCCCCTTTTGAATAATCAGTGGCTACTTTTGTGTAACTCAGTCGGCCCAAGTTTTTACACAGTTTACTCAGCCAGGAATGAATAACTATAGGTGGAGGGAAGTATCGAAAGGGAGGACTAAAAAAATACTAGAAGATTATGTACTTTTGTTTCACCATTTCCATAGCACCACCAAGTATAAATGGAAATCACAAATGTCTTCAAAACAAGCAGGTGTGTATTGGCTAAAGGGCACTGAGTTTTCTTTTTTAAGAAAACTTTTGACATGGCAGCAGTTTTCTTTTCATCAAGCACTCCTATTAATGGAATATTTTCTGTGTTAGGGAAGTGGAGAGAGGGAATGTAATATGTATTTTTTTAAAAAAACCAGAACAACACAGGCAGCAAGATATGGAAAGAAGGAGTGGATCTGTCAGGTTTGATGATCTGGGATTTATTTGACTGACTTCATGATCTGACTAGAACATGGCTCTGATTCTAAACTCCTCTTGTTTTTTTAATTCAGGAATTTCTTAATTCCTACTCATTCTTTGAAATTCAGCTAATTTTCTACACTCCTTTACTCATGTGCTTTTTCCCCAATTGCTCTAGCTCTTTTTTGTTTCTACATTTCTGAAGTATGAATGCATATTTTAAAATTCAAATCGTACAATTTCTTTCTCAAAAATCTATAATTTTTGTTTCCATATCTCTCATATCTGTCTGAGTGTTTAAAAAGTAGTAGGTACTTCAAACATAATTGATCTAGAAAGAAATATTCAGCATTTTTGTGTGCATAATATTTAATGAGTCTCATTCATTTCCAAAGATGATTTGAAAGATGAAGATACTATAAAACCGAATCCATGTTTTTTAAAACTAATGTAAAGGAGAAGATGTGTTACCCTTGAAATGGCTTCATGATGATGGAAAACAGACTCCACATGATGTGAGTATACTTCTAGTAAAGCTGGCTTCAAATATGGGCTTCAGAGAACATTTTCCAGTCAGTGAAAGAAAATATCAATTTTGGCAATAATAGATGGAAATATTCTATTAAGTTTAACTGGAGCTATGTTTTTTTTTCTCCTCCCTGCAGGGAGGGAGGAAAATCTGATGTTCGGGTGGTACATGATACTATTTAGAATACTTAATTTCCAACAACAGCAGCACCAAAATTATATAAATAAACCATGAAAAAAAATCAAGAAAATATACTTAAAACTTGGGGCAAAAAAATCATTAGGAACAGTCCCAAACGAAATACAGGCATGTACTTTATCTATAAAGAAACCATAAAAAAGTTACTTTAAACTACTCTCTGAGATTTGTTTACTCATAAAGTTGGAATTCTCTTTTTGTGATAGAGCATGGATAGTATTTTACAGAATTTTTTTTTTCTTTTTTGATGTAACATAATTGTAAAATACATAAAAGATTTCTTATTTTAGTAAAATGGGCTAGACCATATATGATTTTCTTATTTAATGGATAAGAAGTTCATTATCTTAATTATTATAAGTTTTGTCATAATTTCAATAGATTAGCATTAATTCCACAAGAAATATTCTACTTTCCATGAGTATCTGCAATTATCAGAAACTATATACACATTTTAAAAATGAAGACATATTTTTATGAAAAAATTAATAAAACATAAATCAAATAATTTCAAATTGATAATTTTAGTTGCCAAAATTTATTAAGAAATCATATGAAAATTTTAGCTATAGATAGATGAATAGATAGACATCTTTAGTTTTAAAAATAATTGTTTATTTAGAAAATATCAAATTAATAAAACAGAACATTATCTTCTACTTCTTTCTTATCAGCCATGGAACCTCATATTTTGCCCAATATGAAGAAAAATTCAAAATAACTTGGGAAATAGTTCAATGTAGTTAGGTGAATGAAAGTTTTGATTGTCCAAAGTTACTATTTGTCTTCACTTTACTTTCAATTTAGAGAAAAATTTTACCTTTCTCTTTGTAAATTCTCCATTTAAAGCAAGACAACTCAGACATATATCATATTTATACCTATATGAAGCAATCAATTTCTTTTGCACTAATTCTAATTGGTTTTGTTGAGGCCTTCAATGTGCTAAGACAAATGCTAAGTATCAAGAATATGAGGGCAAAAAAAAAGCAGGAATATAGCTCAATTGGTAGAGTGTTTGCCTCACATACAAGTCCCTGGTTTCAATCCCCAGCAACACACACACACACACACACACACACATACACACACAAAATGTGGATAATGAATTATTTCTTTCCCCCAGAGACCACATTGCTATTTTAATTTGATGAGCAATGATCACGTAAAAGATAGAAAATTTTTATCTTTAAAAATAATTTATATTTCTAAAATAGTCTGAAATGTATGCTAGAACAAAAGTTTGATTCAAACTAAAATGTCTCTACTATTGTTCAAAATTAGTAATAGAAAAATATTTAATATTTTATGGTAAGGTTTAAGAGTTACTTGAAAGTTTAGTGATCATTAAAATTCAAACCCTTGAAGCTATAAAATAAAATTATTGCTTTTTCACTATGTGAATTGGTGCATATATTATTTAAACTACTGCTAATTTGTGTGCCACAGTGAAATAATTGCTCTGGAGTCCATAATATCATTTGTTGAAAAATTAAGAAATGATTGCTTGAGTAAATTTAAGTTTAACCATAAGAAATAGCCTAAAATCTTCTATATATTATTACATGCATGTCTAAGTTATAACTAGTAAATGCAAATAATCTTTCCGTATATTTACTGATAGGCATTTTTAGAATATATATTTGCACCTCTTTCTAATCAACATATCTGTTATAAACATAAAGCAGAGAAAGTATAGTTAAATATAAGAAAGAAGGTGAAAGTAAAATTAATTTTCAAATAAATTGTACTCAATTGCACATTTCAAATTATACAAGCAGAGAGTATTATTTTTAAATAACATTAGCTCATACACTTTACTATAACCTACCTGGTTAGTAAAAATATAGCTCAACAAAAAGTGAATTTAAAAAGATAATTAATTAATGATGATGAATTAATACCACAAATAGCAATTAAATAAACCACTGTCTTATACTAAGATAATTAGAATATTATAAATAAATATCTTAAAAATTAAAATAAAAATTCCACATACAATTAGGAGAGCATGGCTATGTGATGTTTTTATATGTGTAAAATTTGTAATATTTGGGATTATCAAATTCATTGTTTATTAAAAGTTAGCAATTCTACATCAGCATTTTCTTTTCAGAGTACACTGCACATAATTCAATAAATAAAAAGTTTTGTTATATTTAAATTATTGGAAATCAAATTCTTCTCTATAATTCATGGTTCTTGCCATATAGCTAGGTATGGAGATTTCAATATTTATTTGGGATATATTTGAATGTTTTCTTATTCAAAGAATATGGAGTTTGTGGTATTAATATTTGTGATTTTCGGCATCATTTCAATAGCTTAACATTTATTCTACAAGAAAAATATTTTACTTTCTACATATATAAATACCTGCAATAATCAGAGCTCAAAGGATGGATCTGATATCTCACTTATTAATGAGAATAATTAGCAACTTACTCTGTTCTCACCATTGTTTTAAATACTGAAGAGTTTATATACTGCAAGAATTTTCATAGGCAAATTCTTCAGGTTAAAAGTTTCTTTTAACTACATGCTTCAATCATATTTATCTTATACTTACCTCAAAAACAACTAGTAGCATAAGTTTAGTGTCTATTACGCCCTAAGTTTTTTGCATTCAAATGTTTACCTACAAATAATATCAAATGTGTCACATTTTAAATGTATATATATATATATGTTTATTCAGCTCTGAAATATATTTTATCAAGATAGAGATCTTGAGCATATGCTTTATTTTGTTCTTTAAATTGTCATATTTTGCACCTATCATTTTAATTTTATAACTAAAGATATGAAAACTAAGATAAATTAGTTTGATCTAACAAATAAATTTAATGAATTAACGTTTAGCTCCCCATACTGTAAAGCTACTGCATCTTCCATGGCATAGCAGCCACTTCCGGTTACATGTTGTGTGATCTTCCATAATTCAAGGCTAGATTTGAGCAGACACTTTAGTGGATCCAGGAGATGATACAGCTGAATTAGATGATCTTTCCCAATTCTAAAAGCCACATTCAATTTTCTACCCATTTCATCAGGGTAGTTTTATAAAATTTCCTCATAAATTATATTGGGTACTTGGTATTATGTTTTGAAATACAGATTTCTGACATCTGTAGTTCTGAGCACATGAAGAGTTGGAGAAATTTGTGACATCCATCTAGTACTTTCACTCATTGATCTGTCCTAAATGTCCTCTGAACTACCTTTCCAGGAGAGAGAGTCTCTTCTGTATATTATCCTTATTCTCTTATTGTTTTTCTTAACAATATAAAAAAAAATAGTGTCACTAAAACCTTTTTAAGGGCTGAGGATGTGACTCAGTGGTGGAGCACTTGCCTAGCATGTGTGAGGCACTGGGTTCGATCCTCAGCACCACATAAAAATAAATAAAATAAAAGTATTCTATCTACAAGAGAATTAAAAAGAGAAAAAACTTTAAATTATTTTTTCTTTTTTCCTTTTGCTATTAACGATCAACATTCTTCTCTGCACTTAAAGTTTTGTGTGTATATAGTTTGTGAACTAAGCATTTAAGGGAAATCCACTATATTCTGTAATCTATTCATTGAAAATGGAAGTTCACACATTCATTTACACTCTAAACACATACTTTTGAAGTAATTTTGCGTAATATAAAAAATCCTTGATTTCAACGAGTACTATGGTTTTCTTTATTCTCTGAGTATAATATTTGTAGTCTCCAATGTCCTTACAGTCTCTAGTCTCTGATAAATAGCCAGAGGATTAATGTGTTAGTGAAAGCTTGCTTGTCACCTTCAAAAGGAAACCTCTTCAAATCAAATCCTCTATGTGCTTTGACTACAAAGTAAGTTTTAAATAAACACTGGGAAAAGTTATAGAAATTCTTATCTTTTCAATCATTTATCTGTACCAATTTTCTTCCATGTTATGTACATAGACATACATTTATATATTACTATAGATACTTCCTTGTAGATATCCTCATATTCATAGACATTATTTTTAATAAAGAAAGCCTCTCTAGAGCAACAACATTACTAACCAAAATGACAAATGCACACTTTTTTCTCTAGATAATTGAATAATTCTATAACAGTTCATATACCTTCAGGTAATGTGAACCCAAAATATACTGTGAACATTTCACAGTAATACTTTGCAATTCTTTTTAAGGTTGATGAGTTCTAATGTCACAGATTGATTTCTCTGGAACATTAATTTGGTATATCCAAAAATTTCATTAGGTCTGTCACATTCTGGAAAAATGTCTAAATAACAAACAAACATGAGTAAATTGTTTCATGTCAGCAAAGCTCTGGAGTAATGGGAAAAGATGTAACCAAGATTATTAATTCTTATTTTGCTCCTTTCCCCCAGTTGCTTGCTCTTTACTTTCCAACTGAGGCTCAATATGAAAAACAAAATGACACATTAAACAAATGAAAAAAGTAGAAATTTCTGAGAAAACGAACCAATCAGAGCACTTGAAAAAAATCTAACTCGATTCTACTAGAGTTATATGCAATTATTAGAGAAGGAATGTGGTGTTTTTATTAATTTATTATTATTTATCATTTCTTGTAGGATTCTGAGACCCCCTTGTTTTTCTTTTACAAAGTTTTGAAATACTTAATGGTGATTCACTTTATCTAAGAAAGCTTAGAAATCATCAGCTCTCCCTGCCGCTTCAATAGCTTAGAGATCATTGAATTTGTCATTACAAAACCATTCTACATGAGTTAAATATGACTTAATCACATATCTGACAAACTAATTGTTTTTTTTTAATACTGGTTGACTTTAATTTGAGTACTTTATAATAGCATCCAGGGTGGTACCTTGAATGTTTCCAAATCCATTTTAGGCAAGCTCCTTATGGAAAGTTTTCATGCTGTTAGCTAATCTCATCCCTAGTGATTTAATTATTGTTTAACAAAAAAGCGTTATTTTTTCTAAGATTTGCCTGTTTTTCCTTTTTCTCAAATTCTCAGTGCCAATTCTTTCTATGAACCTACTGGGATATATAAAATCTTCCATAGGGTCAACGCAAAAACAGCATGCAGCACTTTTGCATGGTGGAATGTTTTTTAAAAACATGAGAAAATAATTTATAGAACATATAGATAGTGTTCAATTCCATTTTACCACTTCCTTTTTATATCTGACTTAAATTTTTCAGACTGTTGAATGCTATATGAAGGCTATTCTAACACATAATGAAAATGTTATTTTCAGATATGTTTATAGTCTCATCATATTTTTAAGAACCACTCTAATATACATGTTATATTTAGCTTCAAGGCTTAATAAAAGTATTACAAAATGATTAAAGATATGCTAGAAAGTATGTTTTATCTAAAACATGAAATGGAAAGCTTGTAAAAACAGTGTAACTAATGAGTTCCACAAAAATTTATATGGAAAGAAAAACACATAGTAAGATATTTTGAAGTATTTACAGATGCTGCTATGGTGTGAATAGAGTTCATTCCCCTGAAACTCATTTTGAAATTTAATCCATATTATCAATATTAAAAGGTGGGACCAAGTCAGACAATTAAGAAAATATTAGGATTTTTTAAATAATGAGATAATACTTTTATGCAATCAATTGATTGATGGTTAATAGGTTATTTTTATAAATAGGACTCCTGTAATAGCTAGTTTGGCTACATTTATCATACTTTCTCTTTCTTCCACTGTGAGGCTCACTGCTTGCCTTAGGACTCTACCAGAAAGCAAACCATTACCAGACAGAGTCCCTCAGGCAGACACCAGAAATATGAGCCAAAATAAATCTCCTTTCTTTATGATTTGCCCAGTCTGTGGTATTATGGTATTAGCAACAGGAAATAGACTAAGACAGATGTCAATTCTGTTTTATTAATTCCCAATTTCCTTATTATAGCTCTGTGTTATTTCCTTATTTTGGCATATGAGATAAGAGTCTGGCATTGTCCAAGGCAGGGAGGAAGTCACAGAATAACTATTGGACCAAAATGCCATACTTATGATTTTGTATTTCAAAACAAGGACTCCCCACAAAAGTGAACAAAATAAAAATAAAATATGAAGATGATCAGGCAGATCAGGTCACTAATCAACCCCCCATCCCCACCCACCACCACTACCACTTTTCTATAAAGAAAAAATTATAAAGCAATGCAATAAGACTGTTTGGTGTCAATATCATGAACCTAAGTTCTTTTTTGTTCTCTGAAATCTGAATTTGGGATTATAGGATCCCCAGATAAGTTTAACACTAGCAAAAATTATATGTATTTCAATTGGTGTGAAATTTTGGGCATTGGCACTTGTAAGATAATCCTCTCACTTGTCATGGTGGCACACACCTGTAATCCCAATGGCTCACAGACTGAAGCAGGAGAATCATAAATTCAAAGCAAACCTCAGCAAATTTAGTGAAGCCCTAAGCAAGTTAGTTAGATGTTGTCTCAAATAATAATAATAATAATAAAAAGGCCTGTGGATGTGGCTCAGTGGTTAAGTGCCCTGGGTTCAACCCCCAGTACAAAAAGAAAAGATAATCCTCTCTATAAATCAGGTGGAAACAATTATCAGAAATTACTGTGGGGGTGTTAGTAACAGACTGGGTATAATGACTGGGTATAACCATAGTCTCAGGAAAGCAAAGCCAGCATCTGAAACTTTCCCTCACTCACAAAGGCTATGATGCAGCTATGGCTGCAGGACCCCTCTGTCTGGAAGGCATTTGCTTATAGAATGAAAGATTAAGGCCTTGGTTTTACAAGGCAAGACAAACATTAGGGCATTTCCATAGATTTATATCTGGAAGTGAATATGTTAACTTCTTTGATATCAGATAAAATATTACTATAATGTTGCTAAAATGTTAATCAGAGTATAGTGAAAATCAATCTAAATATAAACAAATATACCAATTCTTTAAAAACAAAATAAATTGCTTATTAAATTGATAATGGTTTCTTAAAATATGCAATTTATAAGTATACTAAATATCTAAATAAAGCTTCCCTATATGTAATGCATAAAATTATCATTGCAATTAATTTCTTTAGAGAGTAATTGCTTTGGCAAAATATTATTTCAAATTCCAATTTAAAACTTCTTATGATAAATTTTGATTACTTACAATTATTCTAATATGAATAATATCTCTATGCAAAGGAAAAAAAATCACTTTTTAATCTTAAAAGACCTAAAATATTTTCTTTTCTATCAGTATTTTATGTGCATGTCATTTTCTTTCCAAATATAACAGATTAAAATTTACCTTTTGCTGTACTTGTTCAAATATTTCATATTTTGAAGCTGTATTTTTCTCAAAATCTCAAATTCTAAACCTTGGTGGTGGTGAACTCTGAGGGCTATAATGGAATGCACAATTAATGTCAGTTTTAGATATTATATAAAATAAATTTAGCTTAAAAATGCAGATCGCAAGAAGTGTTCCACATACCCTTGGATCAAACCAGTTCTCTCCTCTTTCTAACTTATAGTTCTGGAGAATAACTGCAGAATTACTAGGAAAGTTAACATCTTGAAATAAATGGGAGCTGGCTGGAATAGGCCAGGCTCTTTTCTAGTTCTAACCTAGAAACAAGATGAAACAACATGTTCACCCCAAGCTTTATATGACTCATGGAACCTATGGTAAGCTGCATTTTGTGTCCTTTAGATGGGGTACCTGCAATAGAGACTGCATCCTCCCTGGGCAGCTTTCCTAAGCCATGGAGAACTGGGTTGGGCTGATCCTAAGCTTCTGTTATCTCTTGCTGCCAATGTGTAACTTGTGTGTGTATATATGTGTATTCTGTTCCACCAGACTCAGACAAATTGGTACCCAGTGCACAAAAACCCTGCTTCCGAGATGGACAATAGTCTATTCAGTTTCAATGTGGTAGACACAGAGGAGTAGCCCCCAGAGGGCCAAAATATTCACATAAACTCTAAGTGGTCAGAGTGAGAGATGTCCAATTCTGCAGAGTCACTCTTTATCCTCTTAGGCTTGTTAGGTATAATGTTTAGCAAGTTTACTCAGTACATTTGAACACATCAGATTTAAGAGAGTTCATTTCATAAAATATACCTACCTCAAGAAGCTGATGTAAATATTCAAGCAATAGCATTGATATGAATGTATGTTTTCCTTTCCCTTAGATAAATGAGTAGAAATAGTAGCTCAGGATCCTAAATATAAGTTGATAAGACACTGATAAGGTTGTTCCGCTTGGCATTTCCACTAGCAATATAGGATATTTTCAGTTGGTCTGAATCTTTTTCAGCACTTTAATCTTTTAACTTTTTTTTCCTATGGTTTCCTCAAGAAATTTTGTATAGGTATAGGTTTTACACTTATGTCTGTCACTTAAGATGAATATTATATATTGTGCAAGTTGTGGATTGAGGTTCATTTTCTATACTAACATTTAATTGATCTTAGCACCTTTAACTTTGTAAAAATCAATTGAATATATATGTGTCATCTATTTCTGAACTCTTGGTCATGTTGCATTGATCTACCTGTCTGTCTGTACAACAATTCTGTACTAACTTGGTAATTGTAGGTTTCTACTTATTTGAATATGTTATTTGATTTCATCAATATTTTATATATTACAACTTGAATTATTTCACATATTATCTTTAAAGTTATAGCTAATATATTACATTATTATTAATCTTGTTTTTTCTTTCACTTTCAATTGTAGTGCTAATATCTAGATATAAATTTGACCTCTTATTGACCTTTTATACTGAAATTTGAATCTTCTTATTAGTTTTCAGTTGTTTTCCAAATATTTAGGATTTTACATGTGTTTTTTTCATATTATCTCTCTCACACATACAGAATCACAGTGTGATTTCTTGTTTTGTATGAATAATTTTATATTTGTTTTTCCTGTATTATTTCACTGACTGAGACTTCTTGTAGAATATTGAATAGAAATTGTGAAAGAGAACATCATTGCTTTCTTTGAGATTTTTAACATAAAATTATTCAGTCTTTCAGTATGAAGTGCAGTATAGATAACTTTTACATAGATTACGTTTATGAGGAAAGTTTCTTTCCACTACTAGCTAGCTGGAGATTATTATAGCATACATATGTTGAATTTTCTCAAACAATTTCTATATCTGTTGAAATAATTATTTATCTTTTGGACTCTTGATACAGTAATTCACATTGTTCATATTTTAAATTGATATTTATATTTCAAATAGGTATTATATAGCCAAAGTAATTGCCTGTGAGATAGTTCTCTCAGTTACTGAAAGAGGAATTTTGTTGAAATCTTGAACTATTTTTCTTTTTAGTTTTATCTGTATTCTTTTATAAAATTTATTCTCTGTTGTTATTTGAGTATTAATTTAGAATCATTATATTATCTGATCATTTGAGCTTCTTTTACTTTATTTGATTGTTTCTGAGATACGTCCTAGCTCCATAACTCCAACTGGCCTTGACCTTTGTATCAAGTAATCCTTTGACTGCAATACCCAAGTGGTTGAGACTAGAGGTGCTCATCAGCACACCAGCTTTCTTTTCCTATCATTACGATAAGACCCCTCTTCAACACTGGTAATATTTCTTAACTGCAGATGTTCCCCCAATGACAGTGTGAAAGTGAAGTACATTCAGTAGAAGTCATAACTTGATTATTGAATTCGGATCTTTACCTGGGTGGGACACATGTATTTGGTATTCTCTCCTGATGCTGAACAGTGACAGAAGCAACAGCTCCCTTGTGGATAACACCAGATTTTCAGGAGTTAACATGCTGTCATCTTATTCAAAAATTGCCCTGAAAATAAATAATTTCATTCATAAATATAAAGATCATGTTATTATTATACTCTTTAATGGAAGTAAGAATCAATATTGTTTAAACAAGCTATATGATATCATGTGGGATAAATATGAGTGGCTGGAGATTTTATCCAAAAGCACCACAGTTCAGTTTCTTTGAACTGCAAATGGCCACTCTTGATGATCACCCACTGAGCCAGAGGAAAATTAAATTGAGTTTAGTTTTGCTTCAATCTATTTGCAACTGTAGGGACAAACCCTGTGCACACCCATAAAATTTTATCTTTGAAACAATAACTAAAAAAGTCCAAAGTTGTTAAGGCATCTTGTAAAAGTTGAGAGGTCATTGAAGGGTTTGAACCTGAATAACACAGCACTCTTTCAATCTTTTAGTTCAAAACAAACAGAGAAGACACTGTAAGCTCACTGATAGAAAAGCTGTTTTATTTCTGTAGTGTAGATAATTCACATGACCTGTTTGGTTCACCTCTCTCTTTTTATATAAATAGCATACTCCATTCACCTTTAGATCCTTCTGCATAGATGGTCTATAGTCTGCCTTTTCCGTTGTTGCCCTATCATGATGTTTACAGTTTGAGAGGTTATTTCACTACAATGCCCAACAACTTTTTAAATAATGCTATTCTATATTTATGCTTGTAAAGGAGATAACAAGATATTTCTTAAATATGCATGTCATTACCACTGTGTATGCAACAGAACACACACAGGTATACACACAAAATCCAGAAATTTAATGCAATTGGCATATGAATAAAGTTTGTTAAAATCAATAACTTTGGGGCCTCTAATGTTCACTGTGTGTGTGTGTGTGTGTGTGTGTGTGTGTGTATTTCCAATCACTTAGCTTTGGGAAAGTTGAATAATATTATAAAAATTTCATTCTAAAATTTGTAATAAAATAAATCACAACTTATATTATTTTTCTACTTCAAATGACATTTAAATTGAATTATGGGAAAACTTTCATATTTTAGTATACTCTATCACCACATTTCATATGCCACCATAGAATTATTTATAAACATACTATTTTCCAAACTTTGTAATTAATGTTCTGCTCCCTTTATGATTCAAAGTTATGATTTCTCATTATTCTAGAGGCTGTAGAGTGGAAATATCTTTGGGATAAAATGCATTTGTAAATGGTAGTGCCTGGAAATGGCTCAACCAGGTACTATCTGAATAAGCAAAGTATATAATACGCTTAGAGAAATATCTTCCTTTTACTAGTATTAAGATGACATATTCTAAGAAATTAATTTAAACACCAATATTACCATGTTGAAATATTTCCAAGCAGTATGCTGTTCTGTAATATTGGATTTTATTTTTTTTGTAATTAACTATGAAAAAGTGAAAGGCACACACAGAGATTGTTCTTTCTGAGGCAGATGTTGCCAGAAGATTTTTTTTTTGATTCACATAATTTAAACTATTTGTTTACATTTACAAATTAGATATTCAATTTAAGAATTTAGACTTATGAACTCTGTAGAGATATTGCAGATGTATAAATCAAGGCCTACATCCTCACATGGCAGCAGTAATTGAATCTGTGTGTTCTGTCATTTTGTAGAAATATGTTCACTGTAGTTCAGCACTGCCCACTTCACTCCTACTGCTTCACACTATTTCTCCTAAACTTATTTACATTATGTTTCTGGTCACTGTAGGCTTTATAATTTGCAAGAGGCTTCTGTAATTTATTGTGATGATTCAATAAATAGAGATAATATAGGACAATCATGTGTTTAGTTTTGTAATTAAGTTACTTATGTTGGAAGATTTTCCCTGGAAGGTAATTTTAGAATACTCTTTTTAACTTGAATAATAACTTGAGATTTCAATTAATAAGTCAAAATTTAAAACTGTAGAAAATGATTAATCGTTTAGAATTTCAGAATTTTAATTTGGTGTAAATCTGTAGCTCAGACAGGGTACTGACTCATGTACTGAGCCTTAACTCATTCACTTAGCTACTTACTGGCATAGCTGAGACTGGAATAAAGATTCCTGGACTCCTGATCCAACTCAAAGACATTGTTATCAGATAGATGCAAAAGCAATAACTTGAACATTGCATGTAATCATTTGTATGAATAGTATATTTCTTGTAGAATAAAATAATCCATATTTATTGTTTAAATTCTTCAAATCTGAGACATTTTTATAATACAATATTACTTTAAATTTAAAAATCTTGCTTAAAATTCAATCCATAATTTCATAATACTATTAAAATTACTAATCAAAACTAAAATAACCTTACTATCAAATATATATTAAAGTGCTTATGTTAAGTAGAAATGCTATTCATACTGATATTACTAGACTATTAATATTTTTTAAATAATATGTGGTGAATTTTAAGTGCTTAGATATACAGTTCTCATTAATTTGAAAAACATTATTCCTGTTACTAAATATTACCAATAAATAAATAACAAAAATTTATAAAATAATATATTTAAAATACATAAAACTATTTTCTCAAAATGCCTAATATTTTTAGTGAACTTCAGATATAAGTTATATTCTTAAACTAGTTTTAAAGAATTCAGAATAAGACTTGATATACTATATCTCATAATGTATTACGTTTGCATTATGTTGGTTTGCTCCTAATAATCCTAATAGGCTGGGCTGGGGATGTGGCTCAAACGGTAGCGCGCTCGCCTGGCATACGTGCGGCCCGGGTTCGATCCTCAGCACCACATACCAACGAAGATGTTGTGTCTGCCGAGAACTAAGAAAAAATAAATAAATGTTAAAATTCTCTCTCTTTCTGTCCCCCTCTCTCTCACTCTCTCTTTAAAAAAAAAATCCTAATAGGCTGTTTTGACTTAATATAAAATAAATATTATTTAAGATTAATACATTCTACAATTAAACTTATGCCAAAACTAAGGCTATTAGAGTTTGATGTGGTTATATATTTTATGATTTTTAATAAATTTTAGTGAGATTTGGTAAAAAAAGGGACTTTATTAGTGATAAAACTAAGTTAAAGCTGGAGATTATATAATTATTCATTTAATAGAGAAGTGATAAATCTAAAATCATTATTTATATAGACATATTGTCTCTAAGTAAAATATTATTAAAATATCAGTCTTGTGCCCATTTCCTGGAAATAACACATTCTTACTATAATATATTTTTAAGTAGAGTTACTTTTAATGTTTATTTTATATCTATAAGTAATATATTATGATTTTCTTGCTTGGTTTATAAAGATAAAGCCTTACCTGTTGTATTTATATTTTGATGAAAGAGAATTTGTCTTAATTACATACTTGCATTTTCTTTCATATATGTCATTCTGTTTAGTTTATAGATCAAGTTTCTAACTTGGAATGATTACTTCAAGTTTATTTCCTTTTCTATGAGCACTATTTGATATGTATCTCTATAAAATGAGAATATGTATACCTTTTCTGTTCCCTTAAATTTTCTTCATTTTGCCTTTTAATTTAATCTACAGCAATTTAATATGTAGACTTCAGTACATAAAAGTAAATTTATAATAATATTACAACTTAATAGATTGATGTACCAAGTAATAGAGAATTAAATCCTAATGTGAAAAAATCAATAACTTTTGTTCATATTATTATGATTCAAAAATCATTCTTCATAGGAAAGCCAAAAGTTTTACAATCATTAAATGTTCATCTTTAAATCCTAACATCTGAATCTAGGCTATTGAAATTATTTTATTATGTTCTTTTAAAAAATTCTACACATATCTAAGTTAAGTTTCTGAATTTGTGTTTTCCATTTGACATTATTGTTTTATGAAACAATGATTCCCTGGACTAAATATATTCTACTTTATTCTCTGTCCACATTCCCTAAAAAAAAGTTGAAAAAGAAAGTTTAATATTATTTATAATGATTGCAGTGGATTTTTCATTACTTGGATTTATTTTCTACTCTCTTGATCTTCATAAAAGTTGACTGGATATTAAGATATTTGAATTAACTTTCTTTTCATTGAGCTGCAAACACAATATGGCAGCTTCTAAGTTGTGTTATTAAGTTTATCTACTTAGAATATTTAAAGGCTGTTTTGATTTTCTGTATTTGTTTTTCATCAAAGTTGATTCATGCAGCTTACAGTTTTGAAATTAACTCCTCAGTTTTTCTTTCTGTGTAAACAAGGATAAGGTAAAAATTTTTCATAACATGGACCTTTTAAGCTATGTCATATTTGACTTGTTGAATCAATGTCCCCTGCTTATCAAATGATTAAGCCATTTACTACTTTTGCACATAAACTATTAAAATAGATCATGAACACAACTTTATGGAGGGAGTGTCAGGATCTGTAAGTTCCACTCACTAGTGAGTTGTATGACCTTGAACAAGTCACTTAATCTTTTTGACCTCAACCTCATTACATACATAGTAAGGACAGCAATTATCCCCATGGCTTATTTGCTTGTAAAGCTCTATGATTTTATTCTATAATTATCTTCAGATGGATTTAGCATGAGGGAGTAAAGCTTCATATAACAGTTATGCAAATAATCTCATAAGAATTATGGAGTTAATTTAATAAGCCTCTTAGTTTTGGGGGGTAATTTTCTGAAAAACTGAATATTCATGTAAGAAATGTATCAAATATTACTTTTCACAAACACAATGTAAAATGTTTTCTCTTACAATTTGGTGTTTTTGACAGCAGCTTATCAATTGTGTTTCAAGAACATATAACTCTTGACTCAGAGCGATACCTATTACTACTTCTAATTGTTGAAACAAATTGGTAACAGAATGTGCAATTATAAACTCATTTTATTTTCACAAGTTTTCTTTCTATAACTTATTGGTAATAATGCAAGGAAAAGTGCATTTTTATTTATTAATATTATTGTATAACGAAAGAAAAAAAGTCAAAATGTCTGGAATCTTGTATTTATTTGGCTTTTCTTGACTTGCTGGGTGGTCATAAGGCAAGCTTATCAAGTTATTATTTTTAAAACTTGCCAAATATTGTCAGAATTTTAGAGGAGGTAATGAAACTATAAGTGTAAAATGTTCTGGAAATAGAAAGGCCGAAAAACAGCATATGTGAAACACATTTTCTTTCTTAATGAGCAGTTGGACACTTAGTAGAGAAGGCCAAAACAAGTTCTTTTGAAGAGCCACTTCATTCTGGAGGAATTCATTGAGAAGTGGCAGTATTTATTGAGTAAGGTTGCTGCATCATTATTTTAAATATCTGTATTTACAATTATAGCATTGTGATACTAATTCAAAGGGTAACATGCATATTAATAGCCAGTAATAAATGTTATTAATAATGTATTAGAAAAAAACCCAAGTCATAGGTGTTCCATAGAGTCAGGTTCAAATTGCAAAGTTACTATTGATTGGTGCTGTAGGTCAAGCTTTTCTGCCCTTCTCACCCAGACAGCAATATGGTAGAGTTGCTTTAAAATAAGTTCCTAAGAGGAAACTGGATATGGCGATCAACTCAGCTCAGAGCAGACTGAGAAGGAATTCTGTTCAGGAACAAGTCATCATTAGCCTCTGAACCTTTTCAAAAAGATCTTCACGGGCTGGGGATGTGGCTCAAGCGGTAGCACGATCGCCTGGCGTTCGTGGGGCCTGGGTTCGATCCTCAGCACCACATACAAAGATGTTGTGTCCGCCGATAACTGAAAAATAAATATTAAAATTCTCTCTCTCTCCTCTCTCTCTCCCTCTCTCACTCTCTCTTAAAAAAAAAAAAAAAAAAAAAAAAAAAAGATCTTCACTCTTCTCCCACTGAGATTGTAGTACAGTTTTATCTGTGAATCTCTTCTCAACTAGCAGTGTGTAGCTGGCAAATGAAGAAACTGACAGAGCAAAATCTCATGCTTAGTATATAGTTCAAGAGTTACATAACATCCCATTGCACCGATTGTACTTATTTTAGAACATTCCCCTAGATGAAGACACGGTGTTTCATCACATTTCCCTCCTTAACTCCAACCCTCCATCCTAACATTTTTGTACATAGAGACTGGGTTTACTCAGCTCAAAGGCAGAGTACTTGCTCAGCCTGAAGTAGGTCCTGGGTTGGAGCCTACCAAAGGAAAAAAAGAATTTTCTACTTGCACATAAATAACATGAGTGCATAAACAATCCATGTTATACTTATATTATCAATATAAACACTCATATAGGGCTGGGATTGTGGCTCAGTGCTAGAGGGCTCGCCTAGCACGGGCGGGACCTGGGTTCGATCCTCAGCACCACTTAAAAAATAAAAATGTGTTGTTTCCATCTACACCTAAAAAATAAATATTAAAAAATAAACACACACACACAAAAAAAGAAAAGAAAGTACTCATTAAACAAAGCAAAATTAAGTACAGTCAGTCTTGTATTCATTTAATTTAGTTAATTGATCTATCAATTCTGGTGCTGAGTATCAAATACATGGCCCACACAGCACAAGCTAAGGGCATTCTCTGTCAGGAGCTGCAGCTCTAGTTTATATATATATATATATATATATATATATATATATATATATATATATATATATATATATATTTTAAATCACTTACTGAATGTGTTATGTAGCAATGAAAAATTTAAATGAATATCTTAGAGGAAAAATATAATGATTTTTATTCCCATGAAAAGTTGAATTTCCTCAATGAACATTTTTTTTTTCTTTTTAAGATGAAGTGAATTGCCAGGAATGAAATAGTCCCCTTTGTGATCTTATGGACAAATACTTGACTTTCAGAAATGGTGTTGGTAAAAAGGATCATGGTATGCACTTTAAATCCCAGCTCACATCACTTATCTTATATTCTTTTTTTATTTTTCTTCTTTAAAATATAGCTTGTAATATGTCATTTTATCACTTTAATGTTTCTGAAGTGAATGATACAATAATTTCCTAGCAAAAAATATAGGTTATACATTTATGAATAAATTAGCTATGTGATATTATATAGATAAAAATCCCATAATGCATCATGCTATGATAATTCTAAGAAAAAGGAATATAGCTCATTGACACTGACAGAATGAAGAGTTTTTTTCTCCACTTACTTAAAAATATTTGTTAAGAGCAAGCAATCCAGAAGGCAATGGAACTTGCTGAAGAATTTCATAATGCTTCAAATGTAGGGAACAAGAAGCAAAGAGAAGTATGGGGAGTAATCTGGAAGGCAAAGGGAAGAAATCTAGAAAATAAATAGTTTAAGAAAAGAGACAGGTTGTTCTTCATTCTTCCTTATGAATCAAATTGATTTAACACACCACAGGTTCTCTTGGGGATACTATCAGAATGTATTTATATTGTTTGCAATCATAAATTCCCAATGTCCAATATATTGAGGAATATGTCATTTAATCAACAAATACGTTAAGAGTAGACCAATTCATTAATTATTTATTATTGTTACATATTGAATGATGAGTTTGATTGAATATATACAGTTCAGTCATATTTTTCAAAACATCTTACCCAATAGCAAAAGTATATAACTTAAGAATAGTAAGAGAATGTAACAATATGACCCATGTATTTAGTTGTCAATTTATCCAATGGATTACACACTTTTTAGTGTGAGTTATGTCAAACTTTTGTTTTCAAATAAAAATTAAAAACTTATTGTCACTACAATACTGAATAAATATGTCAAAGTAAAGTTTTATCTGCTGAATTGATAAGAAGAGCAAAGTTGGTGCATTTGAGATAGTTAGTATATATGAGCCCTGAAGAAAAGGATGCTATTAAAGATGTCTAGATCAGATATAAAAGTGATTGTTCTCCTTGAGACAATCATAAGCATAAGAATATTTTCATAAAACAGAAATAATTTCTACAAGAAAATGTCTAACATACAACTGCATAGAGTATGGATTTAATTGAAGTATAAACAAGATATCAAACAAAGTACTTTCCTATAGAAAATTACATAACCTTTAGGTATGTTTATTAAATAATATTCCAGTGTGGAGCAAGATGTTAAACTAAGATATTTGTGGTTATTTTCCTAAAGCTACCTAATTTTGTCAATCACCCAGAGATTGGCATTTTATAAGTGTCTGGAAGTGAAGAAGAATATTTCCTGCATAATATTGGAACAAAAAAATTCCAATACTGGACACATTTTAAAGTGTGAGTACTTTTTAACTTTATTGTCACCTCTCCTCTAAGGTGGCACAGCTCAATAATAAGAGAGATAACCTTAGTCCAATACCCCTTCTATGGAGAAATGTGAAAATTTAATGAATGAATATCTGGTATTCCTAGCATACAAGATGCTTCCCAAGAGACTCATCTCTTTATCATACCACCTAGGGGAAAAAAAAAAAAATATATATATATATATATATATATATAGAGAGAGAGAGAGAGAGAGAGAGAGAGAGAGAGAGAGAGAGAGAGAATTAACAGGACTAAGTGGCTACGATGTTTTACCTTCAGACATTCAAAATTAGCCCACAGGTCCCCCCTAATAATTTGTGAACCTTACCTCCCTCACACTTTTAACTGGAACCCATGATCACCTCCAGGATTTTAAATTCAGTTCCTTACAGTGAGTTCATAAGCACACACAATCAGATAACTGGATTCCATAAGATTAGAAAAGGTAAACAAATTTAGCATTTTGAGGGTAGAAAAAATGAGAATCTCTCAGAACTTGGCCTAGTTTCTGAAATCAAGAAAAGGCCTATAATATCAAGACTATCCATCCCAAGATGGAATGAGAATGTAATATTGGAATATCCATAGAAAAGATTTGAGAAATCCTCAAAATTCTTAGCCAGATTGATAGATGAAGATATTTTTTCTCCCAGAGTTGGTGAAGAGTGGAAAAGGTGACTACTTTTAAATGCAAATACAGTGAATCAGGACTCAAGCAGCACAAAAAATAAACCAAAATAACAACAAAGGAAAAAATATAGTACCAGTGAAGGAACAAAATAATTTTCTTAGTAGCTATGCCAAAGGGAGGGGCATTTTGATAAAGAATTCAGACCAATTATCTTAAAGAAGCTCATCAAGCAGAATGAGAAAACAACTCAATAAAGTTAGGAAAATAATTAATGAACAAAAAGTGCTATAATTCATAAAATATAACTAAATACAAAATTTGAAACTAAGGAACATAACTTTTTATTTCTTACATATATAACAATAATGAATTGCATTACATTCATAATTATCCATTCACAGCTTTTTAAAAAATTTTATTTGCAGTAGAGAGCATCAAACACAGACTTGATGGAGAAAAAGAACCTGTGAAATCAAAGACAGGTCATTGAATTTATTTAGTAAGAAAAAAAAGAATGAAAAAGAATAAATATTAAGTGATTTATGGAAAACCATCGAGAAATAAAATATACACTATAGATATGTCAATCTCAGAAGGAGACGAAAGATCATAAGAAACACTGTTTAATTATACACACATTGGATAACCTAGAATAAATTAATAAATTTCTAGAAACATACACCCTTCAGCCTACTCAATCACAAATAGAAAATCTAATGAGCACAATAACCAGTCAGAAAATTTAATCTATAATTTAAAAATCACCCAGCAAACAAAAGTTCTGGATCAAATGGTTTTATTGGTAAACTCTAATAATCATCTAGAAAATACTTAATACCAGTTCTTTCCAAACACTTTCAAAAAATTGAAGATATGACTTTTGAATAAATTTTATAAGGACAGTATTGACCTGATAACAAAGCCAAGCAAGGACACTCCAAGGAAAGAGAATTACAGGCCAATATTCCTGCTGAACACAGATTGAAAATCTTCATTAATATACTAAAAAAACTTAGTTCTACAACATATTCAAAGGATTTACCCATGGTTGGTAATTTAAACATTAATTAATAAATGTAATATACTACATTTATAAAATTAGAGATTAAAATCATATAAATATCTTGATAAATTCAGGAAAAAATTGACAAGTTCAACACTGTTTTAAGACAAAAAAAACCCTCAACCTATTAGGTATAGAACAAATGCACATCCACATGAAAAACTGAAGTACAACAAACCTGCACCTAACATAATCAATGGGTAAAAGCTGAAATATTTTAATAAGATTAGGAACAAGAAAACGTTTTTTTTTTTTTTTGCTTTTTCCACTTCTATATAACATAGTACCAGAATAGCAAGACAGATAAATAGCCAAGAAAAAAAAATTAGTCATCTAAATTGGAAAGGAAGAAATAAGTTTATCTCTACATGATGATGACCTGGTTTTATATATATAATGACTTTTTAAGTATATATACTTGTATATATGTATATAAGAATATGAAGATATGAATATATAATATATATTATATATCACTAAGGGCTATATATATCATTAAGGGTTTTATATATATGTAAATATATATAAAGGATATGTATGTGTGTATGTATGTGTATGGGGGTGTGTATAAAGCCCTAAAACTGTTAAAAAATCTGTTAGAAATTGTAAACCAAAAATGTTACAAGATACAAAAGCAACATGAAAATAAATATTAATTGTATTTCTATATGCTAACAAATAACAATCAGAAAAAAAACACAAGAAAACAATCAGATTTATAAGAAAACTACAAAAAATATTAATACTTGAAATTAAACTTACCCCAAAACCTGAAAGGTCTACTTACACTGAAAATTATAAAACATTGATTAAAAAAATGAAGGCAACAGAAATTTATTTTAAGAAAACTATAATATATTCAAGAATTGGAATAATTAATATAGTTAAAATGTCCATGTTATCAAAAATGGTCTTTAGATTTAATGCACTCTTACCAAAAATATAAAATAATATATATATCACAGACCAGGTATTTTAACTCCTTCTTCAGTAAGTATACTTATACCTTTTATAGTGAAATCTTCAAATAGTAAAATGTTAATGGTAAGAACTTAAAAAAACTCAAAGGCTGATAGACACAATAATTTCCTATCTTTATATTAGACTTAATATTTTTAGATTTGGGATAATATTTTACAAGGTTAACCTTTTACAAAATTGTTCTGCTTCATACATGAAATCTTGAATACTATGGGCCAAAAGTTAGAGTTGCTATTTAAGAAGAAACCATTTGGGACTGGATGTGTAGCCCAGTGGTAGAGGACTTGCATAGCATGCATGAGGCAGTGAGTTTGATCCTCAACACTACATAAAAATAAACAAATAAAATAAAGTATTGTGTCCATGTACAAATAAAAATATTTTTAAAAACAATAAGAAACCATTTAACAGCAGTCTCTTAGTCCCATCAAATAGATCTTCAACTTCTCTGAAATTGTGTTTAATCAAATATATGACATCTCGTAAGTATTTCAGAAGGTGTGTGACAGAGATGAAAAAAAAAAAAGAATAATTTGATGACTCGCAGGCCATGGAGACTAAGGAGTGGTCACCTTCATGTAAAAGGTTTTAAAAATTCTGACAGTAAAATCTGATACTTAATATGAGCTCTAAAATTTGTGTATAAAATAATAAAATAGATTCTATCATATACAAAATTAGAAATGTAAAAATCCAATATGTAATATACTGTGTTTATTAAATATAGAATTTCATGACTTATATTAAACTTCTAATGTGTATTTTCAAAGACATTTCTTTTTATGTTCCTTTTTATGTTCATTGAGTAGTTAGAAAGATTATTGACAGAGTCCCCAGTCACCATGATGAGCTGTTAGATCACTTTAAAACTTAGGCAATGATATGCTATCTTTTATTCCTAAAATATAATTTTGACCGAAAAAATTGTTAGCTAGAATATCAAGACAGTTTGAGTGCTCTGTGTTTTAGTATACAAGCAGAATAACACCACCTATTAAGCTTTTCCAACTATTTTAATAATGAAAATTTCTAACATTTTGAATGTAGAACAGATTGGAGCAGCTAAGTCAGAATCTTGACTAATGTGTATGATATCTCCATGGGTATAAAATAAGCATTGTGCCACAAACTGACAGCATTTTCCCTTAGTTTTGAAGAAAATTCAAAATTTTCCATAGTCAAATGAAATAATTAATTCTTTTTATTCTAATTTGTTATGTATGACAACATAATACATTGTAATTTATATTACACACATATAGAGTCACACCAATTGTGTCTTCATACATGTACTTAGGGTAATGATATCCATCTCATTCCACCATCTTTTTTACCCCCATACCCCCTCCCTTTCCTTCCCATCCTTTTGGCTTATCTAGAGTTCTTCTAATCCTCCCATGTTCTTGCTCCCAACTCCACTATGAATCAGCCTCTTTATATCAGAGAAAATATTTGGCATTTGGTTTTCTGGGATTGACTACCTTCACATAGCTTTATATTCTTCAACTCCATCCATTTACCTGCAAATGCCATGATTTCATTCTCCTTTATTGATGAGCAATATTCCATTGTGTGTGTGTGTGTGTGTGTGTGTGTGTGTGTGTGTATCACATTTTCTTTATTCATTCATCTACTGAAGGACATATAAATTGGTTCTACAGTTTAACTATTGTGAGTTGTGCTGTTATAACCTCTGGTGGGGCTGTTTCCCTGTAGTATGCTGTTTTTATAGACTGAGCAGTGGGATACCTGGGTCAAATGGTGGTTTCATTCCCAGCTATTCAAAGAATCTTCATACTGCTTTCCATATTGGCTGCACCAATTTTCAGTTCCACCAGAAATGTATGAGTTTGCCTTTTCCCCCACATCCTCGCCAACACTTATTGTTTTTTGAGTTCTTAATAAATGCTATTCTGACTGGAGTGAGATGGAATCTTAGAGTAGTTTTGATTTTCATTTCTCTAATTGCTAGAGTTGAACATTTTTTCATGTATTTGTTGATTGATTGTATATTACCTTTTCAGAGGTGTTTGTTCAGTTCCTTGGCCCATTTATTGATTAGGCTATTTGGCTTTTTTTGTTTATTTGTTGTTTTTTTTTTGGGGGGGGGGATGTTTAGCTTTTTGAATTCTTTATATAGCCTGGAGTTTGGTGCTCTACCTGATGTTTGAGTGGTAAAAATTTACTCCCAAGATGTAGGCTCTCTCTTCACCTCACTGATTGTTCCTTTTACCAAAAGAAGCTTTTTAGTTAAAGTCCATCCCATTTATTGAATCTTGATTTTAATTCTTGTGCTATAGGAGTCTTATTAAGGAAGTTGGGGCCTAAGCCAACATGATGGAGATTTGGGTCTACTTTTGCTTCTAATAGATGCAGTGTCACTGGTTTAACTCC
This sequence comes from Spermophilus citellus, assembly GCF_964194105.1. NCBI lineage: Eukaryota > Metazoa > Chordata > Mammalia > Rodentia > Sciuridae > Spermophilus > Spermophilus citellus. Next base: position 199,570,198 of record NC_138182.1, on the reverse strand, counting down.
TAGGTCTTTGATCCATTTGTGTTGAGATTTGTGCATGGTGAGAGATAGGTGCTTAATTTTATTTTGTTGCTTATGGATTTCCAGTTTTCCCAGCACCATTTGTTGAAGAGGCTGTCTTTCCTCCAATGTAAGTTTTTGGAGCCTCTATCTAATATAACTGTAATTATGTGGGTTAGTCTCTGTACCATTGGTCCACCAGTCTATTTTGTTGCCAATACCATGCTGATTTTTTTTTTGTTTTTGTTTTTGTTTTTTTGACTATTGCTCTGTAGTATAGTTTGAGGTCTGATATAATGATGCCACCTGCTTCACTCTTCTTGCTAAGGATTGCTTTAGCTATTCTGGGTCTCTTATTTTTCCAAATCAATTTATGCAGCCTTTTGTATTTCTATGAGGAATGTCATTGGAATTTTGATTAAAATTGCACTAAATCTGTATAGTGCTTTCGGTAAGATGGTTATTTTGACAATATTAATTCTGCCTATCAAAGAACGAGAGATTTTACCCTCTTCAAGGGTCTTTTTAAATTTCTTTCTATAGTGTTGTAGAGGTCTTTCACATCTTTCATTAGGTTGATTCCTAAGTATTTATTTTATTTTTATTTTTTGAGGCTATTGTAAATGGTGTAGTTTTTCTCATTTCCCTTTCAGAGTATTTATCACTGATATACAGTGATTTATGATTTATGATTTATTGATTTATTTATTTAGTGATTTATTGATTTATGGGTGTTGATTTTGTATCCTACTACTTTGCTGAATTCATTTACTAGTTCTAGAAGTTTTCTGGTGGAATTATTTGGTCTTCTACATATTGAATCATATTGTTGGTAAACAGTGCTTGTTTGAGTTTTTCTTTTCCTAACCATATCCCTTTAAAGGCTTTCATCTAATTGCTTTGGCCAGTGTTTCAAGAACTATGTTAAATAGAAATTGTGAAAGAGGGCATCATTGTTATATGCCCGTTTTTTAAAGGGAATGTTTTCAAATTTTTTTCCATTTAGAATGATGTTTGGCCTGGGGCTTAGCATAGATAGCTTTATTGATGTTAAGTCATGTTCCTATTATCCCTAGTTTTTCTATTGTTTTGAACATATACAGTGTTGCATTTTGTCAAATGTTTTTTTCTGCATCAATTGACATGATCAGATGATTCTTATCTTTGAGACTATTGATGTGATTAATTACATTTATTGATTTCTGTATGTTGAACCAATCTTGCATCCCTGGGATGAACCCCATTATCGATATATTTTTGTATTCAATTTGCCAAAATTTTATTCAGAACTTATGCATCTATGTCCCTTATTGATACTGGTCTGAAGTTTTCTTTCTAAGATGTGTCTTTGCCTAGTTTTGGAATCAGGGTAATTTTGGCCTCACAGAATACATTTGGAAATGTTCCCTCTTTTTCTATTTCATTAAATAATTTGTTTAGTATAGATATTAGTACTTCTTTATAGGTCTTGTAGAACTCACTTTGTATCCATCCGGTCCTGGGTTTTTCTTGGTTGGTAGAATTATGACAGCATCTTCTATTTCCTTACTTGAAATTGATCTGCTTAAATTGTGTATATCATCCTGGTTCAATTTGGGCAAATCATATTCCCCTAAAAATTTCTTGATAACTTTGATATTTTCTATTTTGTTAGTGTACAAGTTTTTAAAATAATTTATTATTATCTTCTTTATTCTGTAAGTTTGTTATGATTTTTTTTACATCACATATGTTAGAAAATTGAATTTTCTCTCTCTTTCTCTTTATTAGCATTGGTAAGGGTTTGTCTGTTTTTTTTTATTTTTTTAAGAAATAACTTTGTGTTTTGTCAATTTATTTAATCATTTTTATTTCAATTTTATTAATTTCAGCTCTGATTTTAATTATTTCCTGTCTTCTACTGCTTTTGGTGTTGATTAGTTATTTTTTAGGGCTTTGACATGTAGTGCTAGGTCATTTATTTGTGGACTTTTTCTTCTTTTAAGGAATGAACTCATCAAATTTACTTTCCTTTTAGTACTGCCTTCAGTGTTCCAGAGATTTTGATATGTTGTATCACTGTTCTCATTCACCTCTAAAATTTTTTAACCTCCTCTTTGATGTCTTTTGCAACCCATTGTTCATTCAGTAGTATATTATTTAGTCTCCAGGTGTTGGAGTATTTTTATTTTTTGTTAATTTCTAATTTCAATCCATTGTGATCTAATAGAATGCAAGGTAGTATATCTGCTTTTTTTATTTGTTAAGAGTTGCTTTGATGCATAATATGTGGTCTATTTTAGATAAGGATCCATGTGCTGCTGAGAAGAAAGTGTATTCACTTGTTGAAAGATTAAATATTCTATATATGTGCGTTAAGGCTAAGTTATTGATTGTACTATTGAGCTTTATAGTTTCTTTGTTCAGCTTTTCTTTGGAAGGTCTATCCAGTGATAAAAGATGTGTGTTGGTCACCCAGAATTATTGTGTTGTGGTCAATTTGATGCTTGAACTTGAGAATAGTTTGTTTGATGAACATAGATGCTCCATTTTGGGAAGCATATATATTTATAATTGTTATGTCTTGTTGGTGTATAGTTTCCTTGAGCTGTATTAAATTTCCTTCTTTGTCTTTTTTGATTAACTTTAGCTTAAGTTCTACTTTATTTGATATGAAAATAAAAATGCATGCTTGCATCTGCAGTCCACATGAGTGATATGATTTTTCCCAACCTTTCACCTTCAGTTTGTGTATGTCTTTTCCTATGAGATGAATCTCTTGAAGGCAATGTATTTTGGGGTCTTTTATTTTTAATCCATTCAGCTAGCCTATGTCCTTTTTAAAAGAAAAAATTGTAGTCAGAAATAGACAGCATGCCTTTTTTTATTATTTGTGTATTTTTTATGTGTTGCTGAGGTTCGAACCCAGTGCCTTCCATGTGCAATGCAAGCACTCTGTCAATGAGTTATAGCCCCAGCCCTAGCCTATGTCTTTTGATTGGTGAGTTTAGGTCTTCAACATTCAGGGTTATTATTGAGACATAGTTTTATTCCCAGACATTTTTGTTATTTAACTTGACTTGGTTTTACCTTTGGGTAGCTTTTCAGTAGTATAATACCTACCTCTGCTGATTTTCATTGTTGTTTTCTATTTCCTCTTTTTTTTTTTTTAGAGAGAGAAAGAGAGAGAGAGAGAGAGAGAGAGAGAGAGAGAGAGAATTTTAATTTTTATTTTTTAGTTATTGGCAGACACAACATCTTTGTTTGTATGTGGTGCTGAGGATCCAACCCGGGACGCCCGCATGCCAGGCGAGCGCGCTACCGCTTGAGCCACATCCCCAGCCCCTCTATTTCCTCTTTATAGAATATTTTTACAAGGATGTTCTGTAGTGTAGTTCTTCTAGCTGTAAATCTTTTAACTTTTGTTTATCATGGAAGGTTTTTATTTCATCATCAAATCTAAAGCTTAATTTTTCTGGATAATAAAATTCCTGGTTGGCATCTGTTTTCTTTCAGAGCTTTATATATGTTGTTCCAAGTTCTTCTAGCTTTCAGAATCTGGGTTGAAAAATCTGCACATAACTAAATTGGTTTCCCTCTACATGTAATCTGATTCCTTTCTCTTGTGGCTTTTAATATTCTCTCCTTATTCTGTATATTAAGCATTTTCATTATAATATGCCTTGGTGTAGATCTGTAGTGATTTTGTACATTTGGTGTTCTGTAAGCTTCTTAAATTTGGTTTTAAAATTTGTACTTCATGATTGAAAATTTTTTTGATATAATTTCATTGAATAGTTTGTTCATTCCTTTGGTTTGGAATTCTATGCCTTCCTCTATCCCAATAACTCTTATATTTTGTCTTTTAATGGTATCTTGTATTTCTTAAAATTTCTGCTCATGGTTTCTTATCATTTTCACTGTGTTGTCTACATTCTTTACAAGATTATATATTTTGTCTTCATTGTCTGAGGTCCTGTCTTCCAAGTGGTCTAATCTGTTAGTGATGCTTTCAATTGAGCTTTTAATTTAGTCTATTGTTTCTTTCATTTCAATGATTTCTGTTTTGTTTTTATTTAGAGCCTCTATCCCCCTATTGAAGTAATCTTTTGCTTCCTATATTTGTTTATATAGCTCTTTGTTGAAATGATCTTTTGCTGCCTATATTTTCTCTCTTATATCGATCTTTAATTCACATAACATTTTAATTACATACAACCTGAACTACTTATCTGTCCTTTCATTTGCTGTGCTGGCCATGATTCTACTAATGTGGTACCCTGATTTGTTTGGGGCACTCTCTTCCCTTTTCTTTTCATGCTGCTCATATGTCTTCCTTTCTAGCTATGTGGATATAAGGTATTACCATTTTTATCCTATAGGCTTATAGTGCCCTTGTAGGGTTCCAATACCTCACCTTTGAGGGGAAGGACAATGTTAACAAATCCCAATATAAACAAAATACCACCTAAAAACAAGTAGTTGTTATTAAGATGTTTACAGTTTGGTCACAATGTACAGAAATGGTGAATTAAATTATTATCTACAATATAATCAGTAGGCTTATAAAAGAGTTTACAGTTTCTGATCATGGACAAAGAACAGGGGGTAAGATGTAGGAAAGTATGCTGAGGAGGTATGAGATAAAGCTATAGAGTCATTATATCTTAGGAAGTGTGAAAGAGATATTTAAAGAACAAGGTTAGTAGCAGAATAGAGAAGTAGTAATTTGGGGTAGACAAGTAAAAGGGAAGACAGTAGAGTACATAACACAAACACATATATATTAAGAAAAATTAAAAAATGTTAAAATAGTAAAAAATTGGACAGGAAAAAAAAACAAAAACAGAAGAAAATAAAAGAATGCACAACACAACTGTAATGTACTATTCAGTCATCTCAGTCCTCAATATCCTAGTTCATGCAAAGTACTTGGTTTCACATATATTGGGGATGTGAGGGAGGGAGAATAAGGAGGGAGAAGAAATAGAAAAAATTCTTGAACGAAGAAGCAAGGATTGTTTTGGTTGGAGATAAGTATCTTTCCTGCTTCCCTTCTCATCCAATAGGTGGGGTTTTCTGTTCTTAGTTGGTATTTCCCCCTTGAGGATGATGGGGATTACCAGGGTGTGAGTTTGGGTTTTGGGTACAGGGCACCTGGAATGGGAGTGTGGCAACCAACAGTCCCATTGGGAGACTGCATCTCAATTATCACCTTTGGGAACTGCTCCTGTGATGTGGGTGCCAAGTCTTATCTCCTCATCTCGTCTATAGACCTCATAGTTCCTGCCCTCTAAAATTAGTCCTCTAAAATTAGTCTCTAAAGTGTATCTCCCTCACCCTCTCACTTTCTCCTTCCTAAACAGGAACCTTTCTCTCTGAGGGTCTTGTGTGTTGCACTCTGGTGGCTGTGCACCTGTCACAGAGGGCTGTTTTGTATCGGGCAGTCACTCTGCCAAGTTAGTTGCTGCTGGGGATTGGGGGGGATTAGAAAACTATGGGTATCTGGCTATCCAGTGTTCCAAACTGATAGTTGCCCCAACTAAAGATGGCAATGGATATGACCCAAGATGGAGGCAGCTGCTTTCAGTGATGGGGTATTGGGGAGCTATGGCATTGGGCAATGTGTTCAGAGATGAGCTCTATGGCATAGTGTTGCAGCTGTCAGCTTTCTTCAGAGTCTGTGATGTCCCCAGGTACAGGCAGTCTACTGCGAGTAGGGAACTATGGCAGTAGCTGCCAAGTCCCAAGATGTAGGCGACCAAGGGAGACCTTTATTGGTAGATGGGGGTCCACATGGGAGTGGCTGCCTGAGTTCCTGTGTGTGGGTAGCTGCTGAGTGTCCTTTGTGGGAGCAGTGTCTGGGAATTCTGCTTTGGTGCTTTTGTTGGTGATCCTTCTAAGGCATCTGTGAGATCTGCATGGACAAGTATTGGGAGTCCGGAGTCCTTTTCTAACACTGAGGCCCAGAGGCCCATGTGGCATGACACCCATGATTCCTGCGTGGGATCAGCTGTGGAGGCGTCCTCCATCACTCTCAGCAAAGCAGTATTTCCACTAGTTGAGACCTGGGTCACAGAGTGAAACAGAACACTGCCTCCCTCTGGCTTGCCATCCATCTTGATCCCCTGGAATTAATTCTTTTAACGTCAGCACATTGTACTGCATATTATAATTTTCCTTCTTATTTTTTGTTTTAACATAAGCTGGTAGAGTAAATTCTTATATTTTTTATGTCTTCTAAAGTTTTGAAAGTTTGTTTTCATAATCAAATATGCTCTAATTTTAAATGTATTTACAGAGGTACTAAATATTTTCTGATTTCACAAATAAAGAAATTACAGATTAGAGATATTACCATTTGTCCCAAGTAATACCTCTACTAAGTAGTAGACAATATTTGAAGACCTGTCCATGATTTCCAGTACATCTAAGAGTCAATAAATTATCTTACATTCAAAGACTAATAGCCAATAATATTCCTTCATCCTCCATACTAATTAAAACTTGAAGGAGAAAAATTCTATCATCATAAAATCACTTGAACCTCTTTATTGTACCTTTTCAGAGAAAAAAAGATCTGGTGAATGTCACCTATGGCTTTCACGTTGCTAAACCCTATGGACAACTTTCTGTCATAGCACTCAGTGACACAATAGCATATGAAAAAATAACTGTCTACTGGATTATATAGCACATTTTTTTCTTATTTTTATCCTAGTTCATTGACTAACTGGTTTCCCTCAGCCATCATTCTACTCTCTTTTGTTTACTTCTCTATCCAGTCTGGCTTCTAGATGAGTAGATACAGACTTTTGCTCAGTGACATACATCAGTTTTCTTTTGATCCAGATTTACCATTTTAGACACAGAACTAAATATCAAAATGTTTACTCAGTATTTCCATTTCAAAGTCTACATAGAATATTAAAATTATTATATATAAAGACAAATTATTTCAAGTCTCAAGTCAAACCATTACTAATTTTATCAATATAATCTATTACCTACAACACCTGCACAACCTAACTCCTGCTTTATTACCACAGTTCTAGCACTCTTGAACTCTCAATTTCCTCCATGTTTCTTTGAATTCCTCATATTCTTTTACATTAAGGAAATGTTTGAATGTCTTAAGGAAAATGTTTGCATTAATGATGTCTTCTTATTGTCAGCTCTCAGATTCAATCATATACTTAGACAAGTCTTTACTCAATATATAGTAGTATATACCCTTATATCTTCCCTTATGTATTTTTATCTTATATATATATATATCTCAAATACAGTATTATAATATTTATCTTATTTATTTTTATCTCATACATGTAATTATTAAAATAGAAACAAATATCTAAAATTTTTACTTTCAAGTTAGCAGTTGTCTTCAGAGTTTTACCGATAAATCACACATATACATGTTTGTATATGTAAAATAAATGTATAACACACACACCAAAAAAACCCTAAGATTGTTGTGTCAAAACAAGATCACAGAAAAATATTTAAAAATAATGCCTAAAGGAGCTCCATATACAAATTCTCCATATTATAATTCCCAGAGAACATGATGAGGAGCAAATATTCACTTGTATGTGCTATAGGTTGTACCACAAAAGAAGTTTGAAGTTGGAAGACTGAAGTTTATGGGGATACCAGCAAATCTACCCACCTTCTTTCTTGAGAAAAATATTTTGTTGTTGTTGTTGTTGTTGTTATTGTTGTTTGTATATAGGCATATGTTCTTCTAGTGTGAAAGAGAAAATTCCCTATATTTTTGTATCATCCTAGCATATAAGCAATTGTTTCTGAGGAAAAACAAGGAAGGCTTTTTCCTTATCATCCAGGAAATATATTTCTAAATCTATCCACGGGGAAACACTCTCATCAGGTCCTAAGATTATTCAATATTCAAATGTATATTTTCCCCAAGTAACCTAAACTATTCAGAAATTCTCCAGAATCCATGAGGAAATATATATATATATATATATATATATATATTCATTCCATTTATTAACTTAAACCTTTTTCTCACTAAATTTTTTTTTTAGGATGAGAAAACAGACTTCTGATTCAATGATTATTTTCTTCCAGGTGCATAAACTATTTCCTGGCTTATAGTAAGCAGTCAATATATGAACTTATTGACTAAATTAGCAAATTAATAAATACATAAATATAATTGATTTATAATCTTTTTAAATGTTACTTTTAATTTTTTTCTTTTTAATTATTTCTTTTCTTTTTAGATATGTTCTTAAACATTTTAACTATTCTCATCAACACAGTGATGCATAAGTCTCTGTAAAGAACTCAATTATATTACTTGAACTTATTTTTTTAAATGATTAGTGTTTGAGTCCTGAAAATAAGATTAAACCATATGAGAAATTTTTAAGCACAGGTTTGTCTCTTGTTTCAGACACTTTATGAAATCTCAAAAGTTGCAGGAAAGACTTGCTGATATGACAAATGGAGGCCAGGACTTTCTAAGGAAGGAGGAAATGGTTGTCATTTTAAGAAGAAAGAAAAGATAATTGATTATTTGCAAGTTGTAACAAATAGCAAACAAAATAATTTGGCAATTATATCTTCACTTTGTATCACCAGTTTGGTAATAATCACTTTTATGTAAAAATGAGATCCAAATGAGTCCCAATCTATATCCTGCAATCTGGGAAGAAATGGACTAAAATGTTAAAATTTAGGTACTTAATAAACATACTTTTGGATAAAGAAAACAAATTTAAGGTAAATTTTTCATTTAAAAAAATCACTGAATCTAATTGAACAAGTATATAGGAAGATTAGAAAACAGGGATACCATATAAATAACGTGAGTTCTATAATCTGACTCCCAGAGTATACATTCTGTTTTTATTACTTATGTGACATAGGACACCTTACTAAACCACCTCTTTTTTTTCTTCTCCTTTTTATTTGTATTTTTAGATATACATGATAATAAAGTGCAGTTTAAAATATTATGGATATGCAAATATAACTTATACAAATTAAGATCTCCTTCTTCTGATTGTACATGATGCAGAGTTTTACTGGTAGTATATTCATATGTGAACATAGCAAAATTATGCCTGATTATTTCTACTGTCTTTACAATTCCCATCCTCTCTATTTTCCCTTTATTCCCCTTTGTTTAATCCACTGAAACCCTATTTCTTCCACTCTTGTTGTGTGTTAGCATTTGGTAAATGGAGGAATCTGGAGACTAAACCTCCTCTTGCCTCATGCCTTTCATTAAGCAAAAGAATAAATTTTTAAAACCATGGAATCATATTAGAAACGTCATAAATGACTTTTATTAACATTAAGTAGGTTGATAAAATAATGCAGTTATAATGATATTTAAGAATATATGTAGGGCTGGGGATGTGGCTCAAGCGGTAGCGCGCTCGCCTGGCATGCGTGCTACCCGGGTTCGATCCTCAGCACCACATACCAACAAAGATGTTGTGTCCGCCGAGAACTAAAAAATAAATATTAAAAATTTTCTCTCTCTCTCTCTCCTCTCTCACTCTCTCTTAAAAAAAAGAATATATGTATTCTATACTATAATTTTCATAGTGGAAGGCAATATAGGTATTGTTCTGTACTGTTTTTTGTTTGTTTGTTTGTTTTTGGTGGTACTGAGGATAGAATGCAGGATCTCTGGGCAATGCTGTACTCAGAGCTATATCCCTAAACTTGAAGGGCTCCTTTATAATTCAAATATACAGAAACAGTAAGGCAATATATGTGTGCATGTATGTATGTGAGTGTGTGTGTGTGTGTTTATGTAAGAGCAAAGCACTGGAAATTAAGTAGTTGTAGTAGGATTCATAAATGTTAATATTTTGATTCTGATTATTTTGCTAATTTCATTAATAAAACTATACATCTTTAAGAAACATGTTAAGCCTAAATGGTATTGTGGAAACAGTTTGCTTTTAAATGGCTAATTAAGGAAGAAAATTATGTAGTAAATATAACTTGGTAAAATGTTTGTATTTGGTTAATCTGAATGAGGGTCTTACAGGAATTATTTTTATTGTTTTTGCAATTCCAATATTTTTTGTATGTCTGAAATTATTCCAAACATGTATAAATAATCTTTATCCCACAGTACCATATTTTTTTTCCTTTGGAGATAAAAAATTGCTTTTACTTTTTCTATACCTACTAAAGCATATGCAATATAGTGATATTTGAAACTGGCTTCCAAAAATGAGCGCTTAAATCAGCAAGTATTTAAAAAAAACTATTATGGACATTACATGTTTGTTATGTTTATCAGACAGTGCCCTCAGGAATTGGGAGTATTCAATTTCTACAGAGCCAAAGATCTTATTGAGGCATAAGCATCACAAAAGCCTAGAGGCAAGATAGAAAGAATAGAAAAAGAATATATATATATATATATATATATATATATATATATATATTTTTTTTTTTTTTCTTCCATCTTTAAATTTAGTATTTAAAGCATTTTGGTTTGGAAAGTAAAGGGGGCAAGCGGTTTGAACTAACAAAAGTAAAAAACTTAAAGACTCAGAAAAGTGATTGGAGCCCTTCCATGAAGATTAGAAGTTAAAACGATCAATTGAGATAATGAAATACAGTGTGTGCTCTTTGATGTGTGTAGAGAAAGAATTGTGTTCAGGCAAGTTTAAAGAACCCATGAATTGTAAAAATCAATCAAAATGCCTATAGGACATGGAAAACAGCTATCAGTTGAAGCCAGCTTAGTATAGCTATTATTCAAATAGAGCTATATCTCGCAAATACCAACATGTCTATTCAACCCAGATTTTTAAATGGTTTTTTTAAAAAGACAAGTTCTTGCTATATGTCATCTATATGAAACAGCAAATTGTTGATGAATTCTAATTTATGTAGTCAGAACTCTCTTCCAGAATATTGATTTATTTTTATATATTTTTGTAGTTGTAGATAAACAGGGTGCCTTTATTGTAATTGTTTATTTTTATGTGTTGCTGAGGTTAGAACCCAGTGCCTCACACATGCGAGGCAAGTCCTCTGCCACTGAGCTACAGCCCCAGCCCTCTTACAGAATATTTATTAATACATGCTACCTGGTGCTGAATTAAAACCAAAGAAACATGATACTTCCTTTACACACTTGCTCTCATGATTTATAAGTTAGACAAATTTAGAAATATTTACTTATAAGGTAAAGGTATAAAACTAGGAATATATTAAGGTTTAGTGGTAGCATATAAAAAGGAATGGTCATTAATCCCTAGGAAATAATAAGAAAGTCCTCAATGAGAAGGTACTTTTGAGCTGGTTCTTAGATTTCATTTAGTCATGAATGTCAACAATCAAGTGTTTTCCTAGTTCTCTGTTCTCCAACATCTTGAGCTAGTTTTCCAGGGCATCTCATCATGGTACCTGCAAAGGCTATGGGTATCTCTCAGAGACTTAGTAACAGGGCACAAGGAATAGAGATGATCAAGACCTGAATCTCTGATTGACTAAGTGTGTGGAAAACTAACTTGAAAAGGGGATCTAAATATGAGGGCTGGGGTTGTGGCTCAGTGGTAGAGCACTTGCCTAGCATGTGTAAGGCACTGGGTTTGATTCTCAGTCCTACATATAAATAAATGAGTAAAATAAAGGTCTATCAACATTTAAAATAAATAAATAAATAGAAAGTTCTAAATTTTAGATACACCAAGAATGTTACTTTAATTTATTTGTTTATATAATTAGTTATAGTAAAATTTTTATAGCTGATCAAAATCTAATGAAGTCAATCCCACCAATTTGTAAGCCTTCCTAATTTTTTTTTGTTTAGTCAGTGGATACATTTGATTTTCAAGGCTCTCATGTTAATTATTGTGTAGGTTATTTGTCAATGAGTTATACATCTTATGGAATATATTGCAGTAAAAAAGTTAAATTTGTAAAATATTATTTATAATTTAAAACATTTATATTAGGTTCCCCAAATTTGTCTTAAGGTCCAAGCAAAGAGGAATAATGGCTTGAATTTCTTTCTTTTCACAATAACATGGAAAATAGCTTTTTGTGTTTTTTGAGTTTTTTTGTTCTGTTTTGTTTTGTTTGTTGTTGTTCATATTAAAAAAAATCAGTGGGTTTGAATAAATTGTCCAGGTCAAAGTGGAAATTTTTTATACTAGAACAGAGCTGATGTGAAATTAGATGTTCTATTTAAGAGAAATATAGAAATTAGAAGTGTCAGACAATTACTGACTATTTAATGGAGGATTAAGAGATAAAATAATTGATTCAATGTTTTAAGATTTAGTACATGATTAAAGAGAGCTATATTTAACATAGATAGAAAAACACAGAAGAATGTCTTCTGTGGGGAAAGAAGTATATATTTTCTCAGTGCATATTAAAAGACAGGCATTGTCAAGCAACTTACTTAATCACAATAAACCTAATATTTTTATTCACATGAAGCATGAGAAAGTGAGACTGAGGATCCAATATCATTGAAAAAAGGATTGGATTCAAACATAGATGATATGATGGCAGAACCACTGATTCTAATTTTTACCTTCAGTTGGTTTATCCATAAAATACAAATTAAAACAAGTACAAAATGTTTACATAATCTGATCCACACACTAATTAATGTATTTTCTATACACTAGTTTTCAAAACATTTGTGAATATCTGAAAATATACAAACCTACCCAGAAAATTTTGGAAGATTGACCACCTCCACTTATGCCGCAGATGTGGCCATTATTGCACATGCAGCCACCGACATCTTCAGACACTGTCCAGGGCCTAGAAGTTCATTTTCAAGGTGTCTGAAAGCTTGGTTATGTCTGAGGTCTTCCTTCTAGGTGCACTAATAGCTACCATCTTTCTACTTTTTCACATAGTCACTCCATTATGTGAGCACATCTCAGGTAGTCTGTCTAATTGCAAATTAAATATATATATATATATATATATATATATATATATATATATATATATATATATATATATATATTGAGGTCTTGAAACCACAGAATGCAGAAGCCTATAGAAACTGATACCCAGATCTGTAAGTTTGCAGTTATTTCTTCATGGTCCAAGCTGGTCTAAGCCTAGTAATTCTATGGGAAGTCAGAAACTAGGGTAATTTTACACTGGGAGTTGCAGGGGAGGAGCACAGTTTTGAGTGGCTGTACATAGCCAGGCTCTTGCCAGCTCCTGGAGTCCAAAAGTACGTAAAGAAAGACAGGACCTGACTACCATGGATAAAAAGGTTGAAAGAGGGCGAGGACATCTTGATAGTCAGCCAATGAGGCACCCAACAGTATTTTGGGGCCACTTGGGTCAGCACTCCATGGGTCTTGATACTGGCTTTGTCCCTGGCTCCTTCCTCAGTCTGGCATCCACCTATCTCCTGGTCTCACAGGTCAGCACCACTCTGGCAACCAAAAGGGTCCTCCAGCTCCTCAATACCAGCCTCCCAACCTCTCCCTTACCCCCAACCCAGCCCAGCAGTGATAGCTGCAGGCCTGCAGGTCTCAGGACCTCTTATTAATTCATCCAATATAGAACAGCTCTCCATGACTTGCACACAGATCCCAGCACCCTGCCCTCAGGGCTGCCTTGGAGAGTAGTGCCTAGCCAGGAATTCAAAAGGGCATGGGCAAGAGAGATCAAGTTTAGAGACTAAATCAGAGACCAGGAACTGTTGGGTCTGCAGGAAGTATAAGACACTGAGAATGAGATCCTACACCCCACTAGTGGAACTCAAATGCCATTCCTGAGGTGTAGTCTTCCAATATGGACTAGCAATTGCTGAGCCCTAGAGATGCACTGACAAAATCTCTAGAGAAATTGGCACACAGTTAATAATGGAGCATATGTAGCCTACACCCCACCTCCAACAGTTCCACATGTAGTACTAACCATTACACCTTAGCAACTGTCATCATCTTGAGGGTTGTTACTATCAAACTACAGAAATCCCTGCCTATCATCTGAGATGGAAACTGAGAAACTTTTGAAGTCCAATGGAAAGAATTGTTTAATTGTCCATAGAGATCCTTTTATTTTACTTTTTTTTCTTTATATCTCACATCTCCCAAATTTTTGAAACCAAGTATTTTTCATGCATCAGTATAATGAGGTCTAGGACGACTGAAAAGTACATTACAGTTTCATTGTGTATTCTTTTAATTTTACTTTTTTTTACTTGAAATATATATTTTCCTCTCACTTATCTGCCTCCCTGGATTCTCTTTCTCTCTTCTCCTGGCAATGGCCAACCTCTATCAATTCCACTTTCACTCTTTTTATACTTGTTACTTCTATCTTCTCTCCTCCTTCCTCATAAATGTCACATACTGCACCAATTCTGTTCTCTCTTTGCCCACCCATTTGAAATTGTGCAACATTTTGCAAACTTACAATTTATATTGTGGACAATAATTGAACACATCATATCTGTTTATTGCAACACAACTATAGATGTCTTAATAGGAGATATTTGTTTTAAGGCTATATATTGTTTGCATTGTGTGCTATTAATATTGGTTTCCCCCTTTAAAGCAAGGCATTGAAAACCTTTAGGAACACTGTAAGTCTATAGGGTAGAAACTGCCTCAGATCCACACTGCTAAATGGGAAAACACATAAAAAACATTTTAAAGAGGTAGCAAATCTCCTCAAACAAACCAAGATGCTCCAGTAGTAGAATCCATTGACAAAACAGTAGGAGAAATGTCAGAGATGTAGTTAAGAATGTAAATAAACTGATAGGTGATATAAAGAATGATGTAAGGAGTGAAATCAAAGATAAATTTCAGGAGGTGAAAAATCACTTCAATAAAGAAAGATTCTAAAAAGAAATCAAGCAGAAATCCTCAAAATGAAAAACTAAATAAATCCAATTAAAAATTCAATGGTAATTATCACCAAGAGACCAAACCACTTGGAAGAAAGAACCTCAGTCAATTAAAACAAAATATATGAACTTGAAAATAAAGTTGACCATACAGAGATTATGGTAATAAATTATTAGCAGAACTTCCAAAAGTTATAGGATAACACAAAAATCAAATTTAAGATTTATTGGGATTGATTAAGGTGCAGAGAAACAAACAAAAAGAATGCAAGATCTTCTCCATGAAATATTATCAGAAAATTTCCCAAACCTAAAGAAGAGATGAAACATCAAATACAATAGGCTTACCAGATTCCAAATATGCAAAATTACAACACACACACACAAAGACACATTATAATGAGAATGACTAACATACAGAATATGGATAAAATTTTAAAGGCTGCAAGAAAAAATATCATATTACATGGAGTTGGAAACCAATTTGGATCTCACCTGATTTCTCAATTCATATCCTCAAAGCTAGGAGGTCCTGAGATAATATATAGCTAGCTCTGAAAGAAAATGGCTTCGGATCCAAATTTCATATCCAGTAAAATGAAGCTTCAGACTTGAAGATGGAATAATAATTTTCCATGATAAATAAAAGTTAAAAGAATTCACAACTAGAAAGGCTGCACTATAGAACATTATCAAAAAAATCATAAGGATAAAATTTTAAAAAAGTGAAAACCAGTGGAGAAAAGAACTACACTAAAGGAATAGTCAATCAAAGGAGAAACTAAGTTAAATTAAAAATCAGAAGAAAAAAAATTGCAGGAATACAAATTATATCTCAATAATATCCTTGAATATTAACAGACAAAACTCATCAGTCAAAAAACATATACTGCAGATTGGATTTAAAAAGACCCAATAATATGCTATATCCAGGAGACTTACCTCACAGACAAAGACATCCACACACTAAAGGTGACGGACAGGAAAAAACATATCATTTGGATTGCTTAAACAAGTGGGGGTTTCCATCATCATCTTAGATAGAGTGGACTTCAAGCCAAAGTTAATCATAAAGGTCAAAGAGGAATATTTCTATTTCTTAAGGGAATTATACATCAGCAAGACATAAAAGTTGTCATATTTTTGCCCCAAATTATTATCTACATAGAACAAACAAATGCTTCTCAAGTTCAAGTGTCAAATAGGAAACAACACAATAATTTTGGTTGACTTTAACACATTTCTTTCACCACTCAATAGATCTTCCAAACAAAAGCTGAGGAAAAAACTATAGACCTAAATAATATAGTGAATAATTCAGATTTAACAGATATTTAGAGAATATTTCATCCATCAATGAGCAGATACACTTTCTTCTCAGCAGCACACAGATCCTTCTCAAAAAATAGAGCATAACCTAAGCCACAAAGTAACTCTTAGCAAATACAAAAATAGAGATAATACCCTGCATTCTATCAAGTCATAATAAAATGAAATTAGAGATCAATGATAAAATAAAAAATATAAGCTACTCTAAAACCTGGAGACTGAATAATATGCCTATTAATGACAAATGGGTAGCAGGAGAAATCAGGGATAAAATTTATAAAGTACTTACAGGTAAATGAAAACACCAAAATACATATCAAAATCTCTGGGACTCTATTAAGGCAATACTAAGAAGAAATTTTATTACATTGAGCTTGTTCATCAAAAGAATAGAAAGTCAACAAATGAATGACCTAAAATTATATCTCAAAGTCCTAGAAAGAGAAAAACAATTCAACACCAAAAGCAGAAGACAGAAAATAATTAAAATCAAAGCTGAAATCAATGAAATTGAAGCAAAAATTTGACAAAATGAAAAATTTGTTCTTTAAAAAAGTAAATAGAATTGATAAACCCTTAACCACACTAAGAATTAGAAATAGAGAGAAAACTCAGATTACATAAATTTCTAATAAAAAAGGAAATATCATAAGGAACACTACTGAAATGCAGAAGATAAAAATCAGAAAGTATTCTAAAAATCTATACACCAATAAAATAAAAATCTTGAAGACATTGATAAATTTCTAGAGATATATGACTGCCTAATTGAATCAGGATGGCATACACAATTTAAACAGATCAATTTCAAGCAATGAAACAGATAATACCATCAAAAGCATATAAGGATAGGATCACCCAATACCAAAACCAGACAAACACACATCAAGGAAAGAAAACTTTAGACCAATATCACTTATTAACATAGATGCAAAAATTCTCAAATTCTGTCAAATCACATACAAAAACGCATTAAAAACTAGTGTACCATGATCAAGGGGGGTTTATCCCCCCTTGTGATGTTGGTTCAACATCTGGAAATCAAGAAACAAAATTCATCACTTCAGTAGACTTACAGACAAATATTATATGATCATCTCAATGGATGTAGAAAAAGCATTTGACAAAATACAGCACCTCCTCATGTTCATAACACTGGAAAACCTAGGGAGAGTGGAACATACTCAACCCCTATAAAAGCTATCTATGCTAATCCTAAGGCCACCATCATTCTAAACGGAGAAACATTGGAAGCATTCCCTCTAAAAGTTGGAACAAAACAAGGATGTCATCTTTCACTATTTCTATTCAACATCATCCTTGAAACTCTAGCCAAATCAATTAGACAGAAGAAAGAAATTAAAGGTATACAAATAGGAAAAGAACTCAAATTATCACTATTTTGGAATGGCATGATTCTATATTTGGAAGTTCCAAAAAAAAGTTCCAGAAAACTTCTAGCACTAATAAATGAATTCAGCAAAGAAACAGAATATAAAACCAATAACCACAAATCAAATACATTTCTATACATCAGTTATGAATTCACTCAAATAGAAATTAGGAAAACTACCCCATCTGCAACTGCCTCAAAAAAATAAAATAATTGGGAATCAATCTAACAAATGAGGTGAAAGACCTCTACAATGAAAACTACAGGACCCTAAAGAAAGAAATTAAAGAATATCTTAGAAGATGGACATATCATGCTCCTGGATAGTCAAAATTAATATTACCAAAATGGCCATACTACCAAAATTGTTACACAGATTCAAGGCAACTCCTATTAGAATCCCAATGACATTCTTAATAGAACTAGAAAAAGAAATCATGTAATTTATTTGGATAAAAAAGAGACCCAGGATAGCCAAAGTAATCCTTAGCAAGAATAATTGAAGCAGGAGGCATCACAATACCAGACCTTAAACTATACTACAGAGCCATAATAACAAAAATGGCATGGTATTTACACCAAAACAGAAATGTAAGCCAACTGATAGCAAAATGTCCTCACACCCTTCTGACCCGTTAGACAGCCCCATGTTTCCTAGCATGCTTCAGGACTGGCAGAGTTGTCAAGATTCTGGGTCTTCACTGCCTCTCTAACCTGTGTTTCCCTGTCATGGGCCAGCCATGGTCTGTGTGTGTGTGAACCGTGAGCATTTTGAGCTCATGGGCAGACTGGACTGACTTTGCTGCTCTGTCTGGCCTGTGTGCATATATATCCTTTTTGCTTGCTATGCCTTTTGATCCCACATAGCACCCGTAATGGGTATGCCTTCCAAGGTGTCAGTCAATCTACTGACCTGGAAGACGTCAGGAAGCTAACCTCAACCCCTGAAACCTGACTCCTTGCCTCATTTCCTGTGTTTTCTCCTCAATAAATAGGGTGGTTTCAGGCATGCACCTCCTCTTTTGTTTGCCTCCCTTGCCTCCCTTGTGGGAACTACAGCAGAGGAGCTATTGTTGAAGAAGCCCAAGAAAAAGGAATTTTCTCTGTCTCAATGAGATTATTTCGTGCCAACCCAAATTCACCTGGAGTGACCCTGAATGACTTAGTTGTGTGTTTCGGCATTCCCTCAGCAAAATGTCCCTAGTTTCTGACTTTCCACAGGGTTGCTAGTCTCAAATAGGTCCACATAGATCTAGCTGCAAACTCCTGGTTCTGGATTTCAATTTCAAATGGTTCCACCAAGTTGCAGGTCCAAGATGGCTCATGGATCCATGATGACTGATAAACTCTGGCAGAATTTTGTTTTTCTTATATACAATTAATCGGTCAAGCAGTCTGAGGTTCAGCTAGGGTAGTCTGCCACTGAAGTCTCTTAAATTTTTCACTGTAAGCCTTGGAGAGACATCATATTTTCACTGTTTGAGTTCTAGGTAGCTGAGTTGAGAGAAATACTGCCTCACACTATTCCACCATCTTTGCTTCCCTAAACCCTCAATGTATCTTTTTTTTTTTATAGCAAAATTCAACTTATTACACTTGTCAAGCTTCATTAAAATGTTTGCTTGTCATTTTCACATACAAGTGCATAGGTCAACATTGTTAACACATAATGGAGACTTAGAAATTATTTGGAAAACATTAGAGATGATCCATTCTAATGTAATATAATGATTACATTATATTACAGATGATAAATAATTGATTATCATAATCTTAAAACTTAAATGTGTGATGCATCAAATATCTGTTAACACACTTTTGGAAGTTGTAGATAAGACTAGCAAAAAAATAAAAATTAAGTTTAGTCAGGTATGATGACACACGCCTCTAGACCTAGCTACCTGGGAGGCTATAGTGGAGGATCATTACAGCCCAGGGATTGAAGACCAGCCTGAGCAAAATAGCAAGAGCCCATCTTATAAAAACAAAAAAAAAAAAAAGTTTTGGAATCCCCAGAATCTAAATTTATTAATCAGAATATTTACTATGTTAATGGGGGTTGTGATATTTCATGATGATCTACTATGTATCATTCCAAATTTCTTTGATTCTGGATAAATGTTTTGTTTTGTTTTCACTTCAAAAGCTATCAGAAGTTCAAAGAGTGTACTTGTGCATATGAAATAGAAAAGTCTGTACAAGTCAAAGGCACTAAGAGCAATCACTAACATTAAATAGGTGAACTTTGATCAAAATAGAATTTAAGATGGGCCTAAACAGGATGACAGCTTTTGGGTAGGTACAGATGACAAAAAAAAAAAAAATCTTCTTTCTTCTCCAATGTTCATTTTAGTTAATGCTATATCATGTTTGATAACATTTATGAAAACTATTGTCCTAACTACAAGGATAAATAATACCTGTCCCATACTTTTTATTTTAATATTACATTTTTTAGCCATTAGAAAGCATCAGTTTCTAATAAATAAATAAATAAATAAATAAAAATAGTTTTTTTGCAAAGTATCACCTAACAGTAGTTGACAGGAAACTGATTAATTAAATTCTATAATATCCTATTTGAGGAGCAGGGGAGCACAATCAAAAACAAACAAAAAGCAGAAATAATTAGCTGGTTATGGCAGCACACAACTGTAATCCCAACTTCTTAGGAGGCTAGGCAGGAGGATTGAGAGTTCAAAGATAACCTCATCAACTTAGGGAGGCCCTAAGCAACTTGGCAAGAACCTGTGTTTCAAAAATATAAAAAATGGCTGGAGATATGGCTCAGAGGTTACATGTGCCTGGGTTCAATCCATGGTATAAAAAAAAAGGAATAATTATAAGATAAGAAAATTTAATTTCCATTGGTTATCATAAAAATTTTTAAAGGACCTAGAGTATATATCCTCAAACCCTAGTAATTTCTCTGAGTTGAGGGTGCTGTGATGAATCCCT
This sequence comes from Spermophilus citellus, assembly GCF_964194105.1. NCBI lineage: Eukaryota > Metazoa > Chordata > Mammalia > Rodentia > Sciuridae > Spermophilus > Spermophilus citellus. Next base: position 199,549,694 of record NC_138182.1, on the reverse strand, counting down.
GTAGTCTCAGCTATGCAGGAGCTTGAGGCAAGAGAATTTCAAGTTTGAGTTCAGCCTCAGCAATTTAGCAAGACACTCAGCAACTTAGGGAGATCCTGTCATAAAAAATAAAGTACTGGAAGATAGCACATTTGGGTTCAACTCTCAGTACTGGGGAGAAAAAATTCTCAGAGTACACAAATGCTAAGTGGATAAGTAAGAATGTGACAAACCCATATTTTAACCACCAATATTATACTTACATTTTAAGAATATTTAAGGGAAATTAAAACTAAATATTATTGCATATCATAATCTTTTATTTTATTTATAATCAACTTCATAGGACAAATTATGAATATAAACATATTAAAAGGATCATATGCAACATAATTCTAAGTAAAAATTTTAGGAGAATATTTGTTTTTTAAGATTAAAGAAATGTTTTTCTTGGAGAAATTGTCAAAACATTAGTCATTATATGTCTTGCTTTTTATAACCACTGTTATGTTTAAGTGTGGCATAAATTAAATTATTTTCTTGTATATATTGTTATTTGATGTGAAGAATTAGAATGTGAAAAATTCCAATAAACCTAAAAATAGTTTGTTTATTAAATATATTTTAAATATAATATACAAACAGTGTATGACACTTACCTGTTGACATAATTTTCCTAAACGTAGTTTTTAATTAAGATGTAAATATTGTGTTATATTGAAAAGTTATAATATCCAATTTGTCTCTACTCTGATATATATATATAAAATACACGCACATATGTAATATGTATAATATATATAATATATGTAATATACATATTAAAATAACTTATATTGAGATACTTTCCATTAAGTGTAAATAAGATTTTTTGTTGAGTTTTATCACACAACCCATAAAATATTTATTATAGATAACTATGTAGCAAACAAAAAATATAATATGCCATGGGTGGAATATAAAGAGATCAGTTTCAGGATAAGCACACTCAGCACTTTCAGTGTTTCATAAGTATTTTTCATATAGCAAATATCTAAATTAAACTAAATGATATAAAAATATTTTTATTAACATGTAGCCATAGTTTCTCTAGTAGCATGGGAACTAAATCACTGCTTGAAAAATGACACCTGTCAAAATCCACTTCAGTTTTGAAAAACTGTTCTTGATAATAGTTGACAAATTCCCAACAATTTAATGGCAGTAAAATATAATACCAACCTCAATTTTCAGTATTGTGGTTTAGGTAATCCTAAAGGAATTTAAGCAATGTCAGATAGTCTTATGATCAATTCACTGCTGGGAAATTGATATGCAAGAGAACAAATAAGCTGAGGCAACCTGTCCTGCTCAATACATTTTCTTACAGTTCCTGACAATGGCTCTGTATGGCAGACAGAATTCTACTCACTGAGGTACAAGGCCAGCATCTAGGAAAAAGACTTGAAACAGTAAATTTCTTAATACCAATGCCAACAATTTGCTTAGATATGCCTACCCTCCCCTCAAAAGGATGAAATGGTATGTTCTGTTAAATACTTTTAAGTTGAAATCTGAAGATTAAAACAATTTAAAATAAGTTTATATAATAGTATAACAAGCAAGAAATAAAATACATATGAATTGCACAGAAGAATTAAAAATTGATTTTTAATTTTTCTCTAATCACATGATCACTTATGTGGGAAGTCTTTAAGAACCTAAAAAAGATATACTAAAACATAAGTGGTTTATCAAAGTTGCAGAATTCATAGCCAATATGCCAATACATGTTCGTTATATTTCTGTTATAAGAAATGAATATTTGGAAATTTTAAGAGAGATCATTTACAAGTACTTCAAAAATGTAAAGAATTTAGGGTTGAATTTAATGAAATATGAACATAACAAACATACATTAACATGCATACAAAATAAACTACATTAAAGTCTGTTAAGTAGTGCTTACTGAAACTATAGAGGACCTAAATAAATGGTGAGAGATTAAGAAGGCATAGTTGATCCCATTGTTACAATGAAATGTAAATAAAAATCCTAAAGTGTCATTCACTTTTGAATGTATTTGTCAAACTTAGGAGGACACAGTGATATTTGATTATAATTTCAGAGACTTGGGAAGCTGAGGCAGGAGAATCACAAGCTCAAGTTCAGCTTTCAGAACTTAGTAAGACACTATTTCAAAATAAATAAGGGGGGTTAAGAATGTTGTACAATGATAGAGCACTCCTGAGTTCAATCCCACATGCTGGGGGAAAAAATGGCAGATTTCTTCAAAATTTTGTGAAAATGAAAAAGATCTCAGAGTCAAACCAGACTTGAAAAGGTAAAAAAATAGATGATTCAGATTGTGTGATTTCAAGATGTAATAACTGTACTAACTTAAAAGTTAGTACAAGGGGTGAAAAAATTGATCATTGGAATAGATTAGAATAGATCTAGAAATAGGTCACCAATTTGGTCAATTGATTATTTGAAGTTATTCTGTAGGTACAATCCTTTCAAAAAATTGTGCTAAACAATTTGATATCTGTATGAACATAAATAAAGTGTGAGCTTCTATTTTTACTTCTCATTGAAATAAAACATTAATTTGAAGTAGATTATAAACTCAATGAAAGCAGTAGAAGTACAGACTTTTTAAAAAAATAGGGAGAAATAACTTGTGATCATGAATTAGTCATAGATTTTATAAGGAAGCCAAAGAAATTATAAGCCATAAGAGAAATGATATCTTTGGCTGTATTAAACTATTAAAAATGTGTTTTAAAATACACTACTGGGAAAATAAAAAGTTAGTACCCTGGAGAAAAATTGAAACTTACACATCTGATAAAGGACATGTATTCGGGATACATATGTTTTTAAATATTATATTTCAGTAATAGAAAAAACCAGAGAAAAATGTGACCAAAATATAAATAAACATGTCACCAATAAGGAATAGGTATAAAAATGACAAATGAGCACAGGATAGGTGCTCAAAGTCGTTAGCACTCAGAAAAGCAGATAATGCATGGCTGCAGGCACTTCTAAAATGTCACCAGTCTCTGCCTTAAACAGGGAAAGAATTGTAAGAAAGGAATCATTTTGTTCTTTGCTCTCTTTAATAAATAACTAAGAATAAAAAGTGGAAAGAGGATGTAATAAATTTTTATAGTCTATTTTTTTACAATTGTTACATTTAAATATTTTATGTCTTCACTTTACTCAATATTTTGAAAAATTTTAAAGAAAATACTTAAGTTTAAAAATGGTACACAAATGAATGTATCACTGCGAATTTCACCTTGATGTATGTCTATAAAGCTCCAATTTTAAACATTATTGTTTTAGTCAGCTTTTTTTGCTGCTGTGACTTAAAGACCCAACCATCACATTCGGTAGAGAAGGAAAAGTTTATGTGAGGGCTTTTGGTTTCTGAGGACTTAGTCCATAGAAGGCTGGCTCCATTCATCGGGGTTTGATAAAGCAGAACATCATAGTGAAAGAGTGTGGCAGAGGGAAGCAGCTCACATCTTCAGTAAGGAGAGAGAGAGAGAGAGAGAGAGAGAGAGAGAGAGAGAGAGAGAGAGAGAGAGAGAGAGAGAGAGACTCCACTTGCCAGATACAAACATATACCCCAAAGTTATACCCCTATTTTCACCTCCTCCAGCCACAACCTACCTGCCTCCAGTTACCAACCACTCAGTTAATCCCATCAGGGATTAATTCTCTGATAAGGTTAAGGATATAACTCAATAATTTCTCCTCCAAAACTTCTTGCATTATCTCACATGTGAGCTTTTGGGGGACATCACATCTAAACCATAACAACTATAAATAAGCAGAAGTAGAGTAGAAGAGGATTACTGAAGTGGAGCAACTTATATTTCATGCGTCTACGATTATTTCAAAAGAACCCCAATATTATGTATAACTCCAATGTAATAATAAATGGGAATGATATACTATATCACATAGATGAAGCAAGTTTTGTTTTATTAATAAAAATTATTGCATGCTGTGAGGGATTTTTTTAAAGATGTAGACAGTTCAGTTAATATATGCTCATGTTCATTTATTAATAGCATCCAGAGTCCACAATATCTATTGTATGATCTTTGGAAAGTACACTAAATGCATCTTTGTTTTATTTTAACCTCAAATCTGCTGGGGAAATTTTCTACAGAAGGATAAGAAATTCAACTTGTTCCCTCCACTGTGCTAGCACTACATTCACTGTTTTCTTCTTGATTTACCATTAACTTCACCAGCTATGAAATGTTCCTGGTTTAGATGATATTTTGATGATATTTTAAGGTTTTTATAATGTAAACTATGTAAACAGTTTTCATTTGCTTCCTTATGCTCTTTTAAGCATCAATTTTATTTTTGTGAAAAAGAGCAAACAAGATAACTGTTCCATGCAATATTTCATACAGAGGGTTATGATTAGAATGTTTCTTTGTACATTTTTTTTTAAATACAGGGATACAAAGGTAATAAGAAAGTTCTTCATAAGGAGGTAGTATCAACTAGGTGCCTAAGCTGCTTAGAGTCTGTGCTAATGAGGTCAAGGCTAAGAGTTTAATCCCTATGTATAACAATTAGCACTGTTGTGTTTCTAGATCTCAGACTCCTTATTTTACAAAGTCCCCCACTTACTTAGGGAAAGTAATCAGATGATAAATCTTGATGAATTAGTGAAATCCAGATAGTCTGTGTTGGATGATACTTAGTAATATGACTGACCCATTATAAGGCTATTACAGCTACATAGATCACTTTTTGTTCCAAAATCATATTCTGTGATTTCCAAACTTTGTGCAAATTTTTCTTTAGTGTCCTCCATCAATTTTACTCTGTAAGAATTCTTCTCATCCCTTACATCCAAGAACATTTACCACTTTTCCCCCAGACTATCACAGCTTACCTTTCCTCAATTGCAAAATGCTTTTATAGCATTTATGTAACATAGATTTAACACTATATATACACACATACACACACACATTATACATATAGGACACAAGTTCACTAGAAAAATAAATTATTGAATTAGATTCTCTGTGTTGTTAATCTCTTTATCTCAGTGTGTCTAAAAATATTCATCCATAATATTAATCCATAAAAATTCCCAGAAAGAATGAATAAATAAGAAAATAATACATTGAATAAGTGAGTGAATGTGGTTCCAGAGTTGCAATTAATTGCCTAATTATCAGTCCAGACAACATACTATACTTCATAGTATTTTGGTGTGGTTGTTACTAAGGAATAAGTTTCCATTCCCATTTCTCTTTATATATATATATATATATATATATATATATATATATATATATATATAAAATTTAAAGAAACAAACTTCAAGTCATGATCATGGTTATTATTTTCCTCTTTCATAACGATTTTATTATATATCAATTAGAAATACTTCAAGTTCAAGTAACAGTAACTCACTGTTTTTTTTTCCAAAAAAATAAACCTAATAATTATAATATTGTTTGAAAGATTTCAGGCTTTGAGAAACAAAGGGGAAGGGGAAACCAGATTTAGAAAGCAGGCTTTAATTAAATAAGGCAACTTGAGAAGAGAAAGAAGTTGAAAGTCACAAAGTAATCTGTTATTTGAAACAGTTCACCTAGAAAGCAAGCATAATAAACCACCATGGCTTATGCTTTAACACATTGCACAACTTATTTTCTCCAATTTGCACTCAGCATCTAAAGTAGTAAGTAGCAGGGTCCTTTACTGCCTAAAAGTAGAGAGAGAGAAATTGGGGGTCTGTTCTTCCCATATAAGTAACCACTAGTCACAACTATCTGGTTGAGCCTGTGAAATGTTGGTGGTCCTGAGATGTACTGTATGTGTAGAGTACACAGGCTTTGAAGACCTAGTGAAAATTAAAAGAAACTAAATTATCTCAATATTTTATACTGTTTACATGTTGAAGTTGGATAAATAAAACATATTATTAAAATTAATTTTATACTTTTAAAATATTTTCATTGTAGCTATTAGAAAATTTGAAAATATATATATTATATACATATATATGTATACAACACACATATATATATATACACACACATATAAATACATGTTTATGTGTGTGTATCATATATATGGCTCACATTAGATTTCTACTTTCTATTGGACAGTCAGTACTGTTACCTATATTTTTTGGCATTTTTTACTGATAGATGAAATGGAACTAACCACTCCTCTGGCCACCTAAGGTCCCTACCATGGCTACAGCATGTGGAAGGCACACTTGTGTCACCCATGACTGTGATGGAGCATGAAATGTGTGGGATGCTGACAACCTAATAGTGAAGATACTTTCGAAAGCAATCATAGAATGGGTGTCACACATTCAAAAAGAGCTTTAAATTAAGCCTGTTGACTTTTATCCAAGTGAGGCAATGTATAACACCGTGATATATTGTTAACACAGAAACATGAAACTACACATGAATGATCCTCTAATGTTTATATCATTACCAGGCTTTAGTGCTGTTTTTTAAAACCTTGTGAATGTAATGTTTATATTACATTATATTTAAATATATGTGTCCAGGTGTTAATTTGCTCAATGTGTATATTTAATTTTATCAAATTATGTACTTGAAAAGCATACACATTAACTTCTATCAAATTCTACCTATAATCAACAGTCCCTCATGTAAACAATCATACTGTGGAAATGCAATATTTCATACTAAAATCATGAATTCAACTCCTTTATGTGTATTTATTTTACCTGGTTCTCATTTAGTATTCATTAATATGCCATATAACTAAATTGGCTCCTTACTATATCATACTACCTGAGAGTAATGTAATGAATATAAACACTTTTTTTTCAAAATGTTTCCTTAGTCAAAATATATGACTATATTTGAATTTTAACATATATAAAATATCAAAAGTATTCTTTAGAGAATTTTGCGAATTCAAATTCTCTTATCCATGAATTTCTTTCCTTTAATTTTTATAATCTTCACATTATGCTTTGTTTCATTCTTAAAAATCAAATAGGTAAAAAAGTGTATCTCTTTATTTTTCAGGTACATGCCTTAATTTCTACAAAGGTTGAATATTTTCTTTGATTAAGTCATAAAAATTTCTTTAGGTGAGGTATTGTTAAAATCTGATTATGTTAAAAACTCAAAGGGAGTGTATGTGATTGAATTCACAAAGTTATTCTTCTAGTTAATAAAACATTGAAAGCCACAAGATTGGAATAATTAAATTATGCATTATTATTACTATATTTGTCAATGAACCAATCTTACTTCAAAAATAAAATAAATATTATATATTCATTCTATTTTTAGGAATATAAAAAATATTATTTCAGATTTTATTATAATAACTAAACTCTGGTACTAGCTATCTGAGGAAGCATTTTATTTTTCTCTCTTTTATACTAGTAGTATAAAGAAAATTAGTAAGAAATAATTAATATATGCTTGATATTAAATATATTAACTCTTGTATGTGGACTTCTCTATTTGAGTACTGCCTTTTTATATCAACTTTTTAAATTTTTTCTCTTGTATTTAGGAAAATTGTGCACAATGAGAATATAATAATAACTTACATTTAAGCAGTAGCATAACTTATTTATCATTGGCAACTTCTTTTTTCATGAATATAATAATAATGAAGTTCAAATTTTTATATAAGCAATTTCATATTTTCAGAACATGCACTTGGGACTGATTTAAGATTTTCCCTAAAGTTTCTCATTTTCTCAGGCCAAAAAACAACAGACAAGGCTGGGCCTAGTGGTTCAAATGTGTAATCCCAGGGGCTCAGAAGGTTGAGACAGGAGGGTTAAAAGCCAGCCTCAGCAAAAACGAAGCACTAAGCAACTCAGTGAGACCCTGTCTCTAAATAAAATACAAAATAGAGCTGGAGATGGGGCTCAGTGTTTGGGTACCTCTGAGTTTAGTCCCTGGTAACAAGAAAAAAAAAAAACATGGGCAAATCTATGAATCACTAGAGTTTTACTCAGCCATAAAGAAGAATGAAATAATGGTATTTGTTGTTAAATAGATGGTACATGAGAACATTATGCTAAGTGAAATAAGCCAGACTCAGAAAATCAAGATTCAATTTTTATTTCCTCATATGTGGAAGCTAGAGAGTAAAGTGAGGAAAAAATAACAGGGGAGGTATCTTCTATCATCAAGAGAGAGGAATAACGTGTGGAGTAGAAAGAGACTGACAAGGAAGAGAAAGGGAAGGCAAAAGGGAAATACTATGGAATGAATTTAACAAAATTATGATATGTGCATGTGAATTTCACTTTTATATCTATTAAAGCATCAATCAAAAATAAATAAATAAATGAGTAAAAAAGATGAGTATAATAGAGGAAATGGAATAAGGAGAGGAAGGATGTAAGGAAGTTGGGCACTGGGGATTGAAATTTAATAAATGAAATTACATACATTTATGACTTTGTCAAAATGACCCAACTATTACATGTAATCAAAATACAATAATGAAAGATAAACATATATAAAATATTTATGAATATCTTTAATGGAAAACAGGTAGCAGGTGTTGGAGATTATATTTTCTGAAAATACCAATATATTTTAAAATATATTTTAAAAATTTTCAAAAACATATTCCATTATCTTCATATGTATGCCAGTATAAGTATTTACACCTAATTTTCACAAATTTTAAAAATTCTGCTATCGGGCTACCACTGCAAATAAGTAGTTCTCTAAGTGAATATTGAGAAATACATTTCTACCTGATAAATGTAGAGAGGAGGTAGTGTCTTTGAGCACTGGATATAGCTTCATTTCCCCCTTTTCCTGCAATGTCAGTCATTAAAATCCACAGCATAAGGAACTTTTAGTGTTGAGAGTGATAATTTGATTGTAGCGGTTGGTATTTTTGTAGTTTTAGTTGTTCTTGTTGTTATTTTTGTTGTTGTTTTTATTTTATTTTATTTTAATTTTCTAGGGATTGAATGCAGGGGGGTTAACCACTAAGCCAATTCCCCATCCCTTTTTATTTTTTATTTAGAGACAGGGTCTTGCTAAATTGCTTAGGACCTTGCTAAATAGCTGAGGCTGGCTTTGGACTTGCAATCTTCTTGCTTCAGCCTTCTGAGTTGCTGGGATTACAGGCTATGTCACAGCGCCTGGCATGGTGGTTGATTTTGATGGTCAGTGGTCAGTATGTGACTCTCTGGTATATAAAAGGGAAAAAAATATTACTCTATACTGTGTGCAGGAAAAAAAAATTCACTGAGAATTTCTGGGAAATCACTATATCTTATACGTCCTAGCTATATGAAGTCATAAAAGTATCCAGGCGTATGAGTTATAACTGATCAGCATCTCTTAGCCATGCCAGGCACTAGAATAGTCAGACCATCTGATCAGCCAATAAGAGTATATCTCAGATCAATATTTGTGCATGTATGTGTATATTATATTTTTGTGTGTATAGATATCCACAAATGCCATTGCATAAATAAATAAGACAACATATATTTATTAAATGACACTTTGTTTTTGTTCTACTGATGGAAAATAAACCCCAACTCAGGAGTTAACCTCCAGTTTTAGGAACACATGGCCACACTTAAGAAGATACAGCAGAAGTAAGAATACTGTGAAAATAAAATATCATACTCATATACTTAAATATACTGCTGTGCTTGCTATGTTAGAAACACAAAGGTACATACATCTTTGGTTTGTTTAATCCAAGCATTTTCAGAGAGAAATGAAAGAATAGATTTTGAAAACAGTAGCATTATGATAGTACTCCTTTACTTCCTTATCTTCTGCATTATCATCATCCTGTGGTTAGGCACATGATTATCTTTTATTATTAAATTTAAATTATTGGATTTGGAGTCCCTGTATTGAATTTCTTTATTAAAAGAACCATTTGTGGCACCAGAATCCTTAAATGTTCTTGTTTGTTATTCTTATATCATGTTTACCTTTTGCAAACTACTTGAATTATAGAGAAAAATAAATGAAAGTTAAGCCTTATTTATTTGTTTTGGTTTTATTTTGTGAGTAACTATGAGATAAAGTTATTAAACACACAAGTACATACACAAGGAGAAGGAAACTGTTATTTATATAAACTGTGTGTGGTCTAAAGGTTTCAGAGCAGGGCAGTGTTTTGGAGAGAATCTAGAGTTGTTTCTCCTCCCATCTTAACCTAAACAATTATTCTCTTTTGTCAATTAAGTGAAGATGGAAAAAAAAATAAGTAATCTTAAATTCTACCCTCAGCTTTCTAACCATTTTCCAATATGATATTAAACTATATCTTTGCCTGTAGTTTTTCTTTATCTCACCAATTAAACTTTTTGTAGACTCTGCTTTTAGAGAATGTTCAATTTAAAATATAATAATTGCATTGAAAATAAACATCATTCTAAGATTCAAAGAAATCAATCAGAAGGCATATAGAGAAAATCTTGATCTTGGTGATGTTTCAGCAAAAGAATATCAATAGGATTTATAATATAAATGCACTCGGTAATTATATATAAAATAATTCTCTTACAGAAATAAATTTGCATTATATGGTAAAATTAATAGGACATATTATATGATATTAATTTACTATTTACAAAACAAAACAACTCAACTAATTCACTTGCAGAAGAAAACATTATTCATCCAGAAAGGGCAATAAAGTGTTGCTGAACCATCTACGTGTTCTTGCCCAATTGTGAATTTAGTAACTTTACTGTGTGTGTGTACTTCCACATGTATATGTATCTCTGGACAAAGAAAAGAATCAGGGTCAAGGTGGGACTAAAAGTTCAGCCCTATAGAAAAATCTTGAAATGTATTTGGATACTCAGGAAGAATTACTTGTTTCTCTCTATTGTTATGTATATAGAAATAATTAATTAAACAAAGAATTTGAAGCTGAATGAGAGTAAATTCTGATAACATAATAATACTGCTTGAGTAAAAATAAAGTATTAGGACCAGAGATGATTTAAAAATGTGACAAACTTAGGGCTGGGATATAGCTCAGTGGCAACACGTTCCTCGAATTCACAAAGCCCTGGAGTTTGTCCCTCAGTTCCAAAAAAAGAGACATAAAAGAACCCCATCAAAAAAAAGAATAAAAAAATGACAGACTTATAAAACTGAAAAAAAAGCATAACACAAATGCATAGATGATTAACACGTAATAATTTGGTATATAAACTCAAAGTATGGTTCTGAGATTCTGAAAAGCCAGAATATGACAAGATTTACTACACCAGATTGGGATTATGATTAATGAAGGTGATTTCCAGAAGAATGAAAAACTGTCCCAAAGGAATACATACAAAGTTTTGTGGCTATACTCATCATACTGGAAAATGTCTATACTCCTTATGATAAAACAAGGTGGAAATTTAAGGAGTATGATTACTGCACTGGAACACAAAGTGGCCTGTACTGATGTGGACACTTAACAAAAGCACAAACAAACAAACAAAAGCCAGTCAAGCTCCACTCAGCCAAAGAGAGCAAACCCAGTGACCATTCAGAAAGGAATATGACTTAGTCAGTTGTTGCTCATGTGGAATATAGGTGGTGTTTAGCCATGAGGATCTCACCTCCCAATACAGCACTGGATGAGTTATGAGCTGAAAGCATCAGAAAGTTATGTAATGGAAGCCAAGCAATATTGTCTGAAATCAAAAGTAAATACAAAGCCATGTTTATTAGTACTGAGTTAATCTGTTCATGCCTCTCTCTCTTTCTTCTCTCTGCCTATCCTGGCTTCTACTTTTTCAAGTAGAATAATCACTAGAGGTGCTCTGATATCACTTTATCGCCAAAAGAAATCCCAGAGCCCTATTTATCTATCCAAGGAACTTTAGAACTTTGGGCAGGGGAGGAACACAAGCTGTCATGTTTCTGTTACATAAAGGCATTCAATTCCCCTACCTGGTTTTTGTGCAGAGAGAATTCAAATTTAACTGATGGATTTAAAATAAGGTTTGCAACAGCAAGTGGAAATACAAGTTACCTTTTGTTATGAAATTTGAAATTATTTAGTGTACTCTTTTTTATAATTTCTGTATGTTAATTGTGAAAGATGTTTTATATGCTCATAATATGAGAGATCATAAACTTCTCAGGAGATTCTTCTGACTGGGAAGAGTTTCCACATGGAGAAGTGCTAGTATGACATGGATATCTCTCCTAAACCATTTCCCTGTCCCTCTCTGATGGTCTGACACATGCAATATAGAATCCCAGAGGAAGAAAGGAGAAACAAGCTCTTGACTTAAGGCAGCAAGATTAACAGGAAATAAAATAAGCTCTCACTTAAGGCAGCAAGATTAACAGGAAATAAAATCTCTCAATACAACAGCCATATATGTCATGATAAAAGGCTCACACAATCTGGAGACTCATAGTGGGTAGATGCCAACTGTACATAGGTGTTCCTGGAGACTTTATCTTCCCAGACATTGTTATTGAAGCTTAATGCATCAACCATACTGATAGCACTGGTATGTTGTTAGACATTGCTAGAATTTGAGAACCTAAATTACATTCATATAGCAAATCCTTCAATATATGTTGGTAGGAATTTTGATGGATACATAAACTGCTTCTGGCCAGGATTTAATTTGCATACATTTAATCTCTGAGGTCCAAAGCTTTCATTATTTAGATGATGTCCTGCCGGCTAAAGGTCAGAAATCTTAGATTCAATAAACCTGAGACCAGTGTTGTCATGTCTGTGATAATGGCTAAAAAATTATTCAGTGGCTTGCTCACCAAAAAGTTTTGCTTTGGTTTGGTTTTAATTATGTGGGGAGATTCAAAGTGCTTAATGTTAGAGTCTGTAAACAAGTCAGGATGGCGCCTGGCAAATGTTAGAGTCTGTAAACAAGTCTGGATGGCGCCTGGCATTTTGCCAGAGGGAGTGGTTTATGAAGTAACTCCAGTGAGCCAATAAGTGTGGAGATTCCTTATTGGTTGACTGCTGTATCTAGTTTATGTTAATTGAGATAAGCTGTGTGGAATGTATAAATACCTCTGTTGTCCTACAATAAACGGCTCCCGCTGTATCAATGTACACAAGTTGTTCGTCACCTCCCCCCCCCCCCCCCCCCGTTATTTTGCTGCAGCCGGACTGTGGCAGCTTAATTCCTTCAACAGTCATAACACACACACACACACACACACACACACACACACGCACACACACACCTTGACTCAATCTCTTTTAACCTTAACTCTTACTAATTTTGTCTTTTTGACTTTTACCTTTTATCTCTTTGGATATTAGATATCAAATGTCTCACTTGGTCATTGAAAATAATCTAATGGACCCTTTGAGTTACACATATCTCCAACATGATTTTGCACATTTGATCATCATGCAAAAAGGTGGGAAACCCTGATGTTCCTCCTCTCCCTGCAATGAAATATATCCATTTTGAAAAATAGTTATTAGTTTGCCACTGGGCCCTTGTCAAAACCATATATACATATCAATATGGATTTACAGTCAGAATTTGCCATTGTTATGAGTCAGTTTGGATAAAAAGAAAAATGGGATAGAAAAAACCTAATGATTATTGCTTGTCAAAAGGATATTATACATTCAAAACCTTGACTCTTGTGACATCTCAACTTTACCCAAAAGACATTCAGGTGTTCCTTTGAGGAAATCTTCCCTACATTTTTTTCAACCAAATCAACTATCTTATATCAAAGGGGACCATAATTTATAAATTTGAGAGAATTCCATCATGAGTTCATGTATCCTTAGATCACTGAGAGATCCTTACAAAATTAAGCTACTTTTGTTTCCCTGGAGGAACTTCCTGTGAAGGTAACTTACTCATTATTTGTGAATCACCAGTGGGCAGTATTGGAGTATTTCAATTTAAATTTATTTCAAACTTCAGGTGAAGTAATCAATGACACCACTTCATCCCTGAAATGCAGTTAGATGGGTTTGATCTCCTTGACTAGAATGGTTATGAGTGATACATCTGCCCTAGATTTCCTCTGTGCAAGCCAAGACACAATCTGAAAAATCACTGATGTATTCTTCCGTGGCTTTATTAAATTCTTAGTCCAAGTAGAAATATCTTTACAGAAACTGAAGAACAAGGCCATTTCACAAGGCCCTGAAATTTTGTGGAATTGTTCATGTAGTTGTATCCAGATCTCTGGTGGGCATGATAAAGTTCAATACTTAAGATTAGGCTCAAATGCTGCTTGGAGTCTTGTATGTAGCAGTCTTAATTAAATGCTGAATGACCAAACTTGATGAATTTGGTTCTTGACTTTGTCAGTAAGATTAATCAAACTTAATGATATATTCATGAGAGAATTTTCCAGAAGCCAAATGAGTGTAGAAAAAAAGGGGTGAACACTGTTGAGAGATAATACTCAATAGTGATTCTCTGAATACAGCTATTGCTGTATTAAAATCCTTTATTTTTAACCAAGAGTTCCAGTCCTTCTGTTAGTATTTATGAGACTTATGGGCTTGCAAGTATGCTAAAATCAAAGGTATGTCACGACTCTTCATATGTGTGCATGTGTGTGTGTGTGTATGTAATTACATGTATACATTTTATTTATCAATTTAAGTATGATTTTAATTATGTCTAAATTTGAGTTTTTCTCAAAAAAGTAAGGTTTAATAAACATTATAAACTCTGTCAATAAATCACACATTAATAAAGTAAAAGAGCCTTGATTATATCAATAATTCTGTGACTATTCATCATTATGATTTAAAAGAAATATAAAGCCAAGACTCAAAAAGTAGAAGAGATCTTTTTTCTTGATAGTAGTATTCATATGAAATAATAGCAAATTGTGCTTCATTCATGTAATTAGTAAACATTTAAAATTAAAATTGTAATGCTATACATGGAATGTCCTGAAAGAAATATGAAGAATAAATTAATAAGTGATTTAAGGGATGAATAGACATTCATAAATTATTTTTGAATAAAATTGTCATTTTGTTATCTGTATTGCTATTTATGTGCAATAAGTGACTATGTTCATTTTAGAACAAAAGTCAGCAGAATATATTTTAATTTTTTAAATGCAAAAGATTACTTAACTAAGCTATAAACCTTTAAATTTTAAAAAAATATATAGTCCAGGCTACATTAAAATGAGCAGGTTTTTCTCTCTAAAACACTATAATTCAAGAAAACCATACTGGGAGAACTTAGCTGAAATCTTCAAACCAACAAAAAATAGCATCTAGAATGTAAAAATATTAAAAAGTCAGAAATGCATAAATATATAATGTAAAAAGTGGTTAAATGCAAACAAACATGAATATATGATTAACCAAGAATACAAATAGACAATAAACTCAATAATGATACTTAAGTTCATAAATATTGCAGATTAAAAACACAATTACTGAGGCTGGAGTTGTGGCTCAGTGGTACAGTGCTCACCTAGCACATGTGAGGCACTGGGTTCGATTATGAGTATCACATAAAAATAAATAAATAAAAATATAAAGAAATTATGTTCAATTACAACTAAAAAAATTAAATAAAAAAACTCACAATCACTACTTCTGACTTGAAAACTTTTAAAGGTATGATCATACCAAGATTAGCAATACACATCTATTCCTGTAGGGAGTATAAAACTGGGACTGCCATTTTGGAGGAAAGCAAAAACACAATCTAGTAAATAAATTAATTAATTAATAATAATAATAATAATAGACTTTCTTTGTAAGTACTGGAGCACCTACCTGTGAAGAATCTGACATCAATATGATTAACAAAGTAGCTATTAAAAATTATATGGGAGACAATGAAATACATACCAACAACAGAAAATGGGCAAAGGGAAAAACTCAACAAATATGAATCCATGGAATCCGTCAGCATCAATGTGAATGAATCTCAGAAATCTAAAAAATTTCCTAAAAATCAAGTTTTATTGAACTATACAAAGGGTGATATCATTTAAATATATTTAAAATACAATGTTGTACCTTATTTAACAACAGATCTATTCATGATCTATAGATACAGATCTATAGTTACATTTCCTCAGAGTTTTAAAGATATATACTTATATCTAAATTAAATTCTAAATATATTAAAGATATATATATATATATGTGTGTGTGTGTGCGCGCGCGCATGTTTTTAAAACTCTAGAAATGCATTTTAATAGACAATTATAAGTTATATTTGGTATCAGTAGAAATGGGGGCAGGTAAAAATGAAAGAAAATTTCCTACGTTCTAACTCTAGTAATATTTCGCTTCACACAGGAGTTGGAAATATGTGGCTGATATGTCATTCATTATTTTTTTCAATAAAGGATAGCAAAGATAGAAGTACTATTTAGAAGGTTAAAATATTCACCAGCATTAAACTGAGAGTTTCTCAATGAAGGCTTTTAAGAAATTGAAATGGAAATAACTTTTTCAGAAAGTAATTTACTGCTATCTATTGACTTTTCCATGTGAAAAATAAAATCACCTTGAGAACTGTAACCCATACAGCATCCCATATTTTTGGAAACAAAACTGTGGCTCCAAGACTCTGAAGACCTGGGTCCCCTGTACAATTTACCACTTACTACATGTTTGATTTTGAGGAAAACCCCTCCCTTGCAATGTATTATGTTATTTCCATATAGAAAAGCACCACTGAAAGGTACTCAAGGCTCTCTAATAACATACATTTCTACAGTTAAATTTAAGTCACATACAGCCTTTAGAAGTTATCCATTCAAAGACGTCCTTTGGGAAGAAATGTACAGACATTTGGGAAAAAGAAGCATGGGTATGTGGCCTAGGGTCACAACTCTCAATTCCCTCTAGTGAGACATATTCAGTTCCTTTTGTCTAGAATATAAGAGAGAAAAAAAATAGAAAAAGAAAGAAAGTGAACTCTTGAGGAAGAAAGGCAGAGGGAAAGGGAAAGCCAGCAGGGCAGATAAGCCAACATGATATCTGTGAAGTAGAGTCCTAGAATCATCAAAGCTGAGTTTGAATCTTGGATCTCTAATAATTGCAGGGTCTTATGCAAACTACCTATTCCTCAAAGTGTTCATTTTCTTGTTCCATCAGCTGGGATTCTAATTCATGTTATATAAGTCTACTGTAAAAATTAAGTGAAATGTAAAATAAACTTAGTTGGAGGAAGCACACTTGGTCCCTATGGAAGGAAAAATTATGGATTTTGACTTTTTTAGTACTGTCAGCTCCAATAATTAGACTCCCTCAACTCATCTCTTGTCAGCAGCAGGTTTAGAGTAAATATTGAAAGAATTATTGTTTTGATTAATGTCATTTTCAGTAACAGAGAGGTGTAAGAATCATACAAATTAATAATTTTGACCATAAATATAAACCCTAGAGCACTGTTAGTTGTGGGGTGTAATTAAATGTTAAAAGGAAAACAAATTAAGAGCTATTAAATTTGTACCATAAGTAAGTACTAATCACAAAATGAGAACTGATATATTGATCTTGTGCTTAAGACTGTTATAAAATATCAAACTATATGATTTACAGTGAGTCAATTCAATTTATATTATGTGTTGGATGTGTTTTTAGAATGCTAATAACTATCAGGAGGCTGAGGCAAGAGGATCTCAAGTTCAAGGCTAGTCTGGGTAACTTATGAGACCCTGCCTCAAAATAAAACAAAAAAGCTAGAGATATTACCCAATGGTAAAATACACTGGCTTCAATTCCTAATATAGCAAAAATAAATAAATAAATAGATAGATAGATAGATAATGACTACACTTTAATTGTAGAATAGACAATTTGAATGATAACTGATATTTAAGATAGTTGATAGTTTAAGAGAAGATATTGAGCTTCTGTGTGATCATATTTGATATAGGATACATTGCTTTAAGAAATTACAAATAATTTGATATAAAATAACAATATTGCCCAACTTATCTGTTTCTTCTGATATTCAAAAAAATTATTTATTTAAATGTCTGAACATTCACATGAATTTTAATAAAAGAGTCTAGAAATTCTGCCTGAGTCTCAGAAATCACAAGTGATGTATCAGCAGAAATTATAATACTGAAATTCTTTAAAAAATGTTAGTGAAAACAAATGACAGAATATGTGCCAAGAGTTTAAAATACACTAAATCATTAAGAACTCAATCAGTGTTACTTATCATTATGCATAAACATAATTTATGAGTTGTTATCTATAATTTTTGAGATAGCATAATAAACAGAGGAGATATTTTATTTCAGAATGTTGACAAGCATTGTTATTTTTAAGTAAAAAAAGGTAAAATTTTAAATATATACTAACATATCTGATGTTGATACAATGTTAAATAAATAATGGTTTACAGACTTTTTATAAAACATAAATTTTTTCAATGTGTAATTATCAACTTTCAAGTATGTATGTGTCCACTAGGTATAGAAGATACCACTAAGTTTTTCTTTTGAATATGGAATAGTGATCTACATGTAGTTTCAAAGATCAGACTCAATTCGACTTCTTTCTTCACTGCTTTCCAAAAATATCATTTCTGGTAACCAATAACTATTAGTATCTAAATTTCATCATTTATCAAGTGAAAATAAATGTTACCTGTTTTGGGGTGAGACTGAGAATACTGCTTGTTGTGGTTTGGATGTGAGCTGTCCCAGAAAGCTCTCATGTGAGACAATGCAAGAAAGTTTGGAGGAGGTGAGAATTGGAGCATGGCTTTGGTGTATATGTTTGTACATAGCGAGTGGAGTGTCTCTCTCTGCTTCCTGGTCACCATGATGTGAGCTGCTTGCCTCTGCCACACTCCCCTACCATGATGTTCAGCCTCACCTCAAATCCTGAGAAATGGAGCCAGCCTTCTATGGACTAAAATCTCTGAAACCATGAGCCTTCAAATAAAGTTTTCGTCCTTTAAAATCGTTCTGATCAGATCTTTACTCATAACAGTGAAAAATCTGACTAAAACAGTGCCTGACCTATAAGTGCTCAATAACTATTGGCTTCTATTACTATGTTCAGGATAATTATAAAATAGTTTTATAAAGTTCCTTTAGATTTCCATCAGTGAATTGAGGTGCTGTACTCACTATTTAACAGGCACTGATGGTTGAAACCAAAGCCTTGCTACTAATATTTTTAATAGTATATGACAGCAGAATGCATTACAATATTTATTACACATATAGAGCACAATTTTTCATATCTCTGGTTGTATACATAGTATATTCACACCAATTTGTGTCTTCATACCTGTACTTTGGATAAGAATGATCATCACATTTCATCATCATTAATAACGTCATGCCCTATCCCTTCCTCTCCCACCCATCTGCCCTATATAGAGTTTATCTATTTCTCCCATGCTTCCTCTCCCTATCTCATTATGAATCAGCCTCCTTATATTAAAGAAAACATTTGGCATTTGTTTTTTTTTTTTTGGGGGGGGGGGGATTGACTAACTTCACTTAGGATTATCTTCTTTAACTCCATCCATTTACCTGTAAATGCCATGATTTTATTCTCTTTTATTACTGAGTAATATTCCATTGTGTATATATGCCACATTTTTTAATCCATTCATCTATTGAAGGGAATCTAGGTTGGTTCCACAGTTTAGCTATTGTGAATTGTGCTGCTATAAACATTGGTGTGGCTGTGTCCCTGTAGTATGCTGTTTTTAAGTCCTTTGGGTATAGACTGAGGAGAGGAACCTGGGTCAAATGATGGATTCATTCCCAATTTTTCAAGAAATCTCCACACTGCTTTCCATATTGACTGCACCAATTTGTAGTCCCACCAACAGTATGAGTGTACCTTTTCCCCCACATCCTCGCCAACACTTATTGTTGTTTGTCTTCATAATAGCTGCCATTCTGACTGGAGTGACATGAAATCTTAATGTGGTTTTGATTTGCATCTCTCTAATTGCTAGTGATGATGAATATTTTTTTCATATATTTGTTGATTGATTGTATATAATTTTCTGAAAAGTGTCTGTTCAGGACCATGGCCCATTTATTGACTGAGTTATTCAGTTTTTTTGGAGCTTAGCTTTTTGAGTTCTTTATATAACCTAGAGATTAGTGCACTATCTGATGTTTGATGTGTAAAGATGCTCCCAAGATGTGGGCTCTCTATTCAACTCATAGATTATTTCTTTTGCTGACAAGGGTCTTTTTAGTTTGAGCCCATCCCATTTATTGATTCTTTGAAAAGAGATCTAGAATAGCTAAAGCAATACTTAGCAGGAAGAGTGAAGCAGGCGGCATCACTATACCAGAACTTAAACTATATTACAGAGCAATAGTAACAAAAATGCCATGGTATTAACACCTAAATAGACTGGTAGACCAATGGTACAGAATAGAGGATACAGAGACTAACCCACAAAACTATAATTATCTTATATTAGACAAAGGTGCCAAGAACATGCATTGGAGAAAAGATAACCTCTTCAATAAATGGTGCTGGGAAAACTGGTAATCCATATGCAACAAAATAAAATTAAACCCCTATCTCTCACCATATACAAAATTCAACTCAAAATGGATCAAGGACTTAGGAATAAAACCAGAGACCCCGTGTCTCATAGAAGAAAAAGTAGGCCCTAATCTCCATCATGTGGGATTAGGCCCCAACTTCCTTAATAAGACTCCTGTGGAGCAAGAATTATAATTAAGAATCAGTAATCCCAATATTTTCTTGCTAATTAATAGCACAATACTCTGAGGTAGACCTCTTGTTTTACTTTTTTTTTTTTTGAGGGGGTGGGTATAAAGTATTGAACTCAGGGGCACTCAAACATTGAGCCACATCCCCAGGCTTTTATGTATTTTATTTAGACACAGGGTCTCAGTGAATCGCTAAGTGCCTCACTGTTCCTGAGGCTGGCTTTGCACTGGCTATCCTCCTGCTTCAGCCTCCAAAGCTGCTGGTATTACAAGTGTGTGCCATACTACCCAACCCCAAGATGTATTTTTAAAGGCCAATGGGAAGGATATATGTTTGGATGGCTTCTTTGCTGAAAACAAATTTCATTTCTTTTATTTCAATTTCCACTTAGTTTTAATATTAAATAAAAAATAATTATTATATGACAATCACTGAACTCAGGATTCTAAATATTCAATAACCTGCACTTATAAAATCCAAATATACATTGTATACATCTTAATTATGATGCTGTTTCACCTTTGTACACTGCTAGATAACCTGACATTTGAATAAAGGGACAATACAGTCTATCCTCAAGTTAGGCTACTAGTGGGGAGCTGCTAGGAACAGTTTCCAATGTGAAAGATGATAATATAAGTTATCTTCCACCTTGGGTGATTTGGAAACTGAGAAAATTGCTCTGGGACAGCAGATTGTAACCTGGGGCCGTATCAGTAAAACTAGGAAGTGTGTTAATCCTAAGCCTATACATTAAACACTGACAAAAACTAGTGGTTTATGACATAAATGTTTAAGTAGCCTAGAGGTTTATTCTGTTTCAGTTTTACCCATACAGTTATGATAAACTCCCAAATAGAATACATTTATATTTTCCCCACTGTTATATTTACCTGTTGGTGACCTGCTGGGTATCTAAATCAAGAACCTTCTCTCTGAAGCAAATCAGAATTGCTACATGTGAATTTTTAATTTTCCAGTTCCAAAGCTTAGAAGAACCAATAAGCATGCAATCAATTTTAATTTAAATTGAAATCCACAGCTGTATTTACCGTAGATGGTCTTTCAGGGAACTGAATCTAATATAATTTCTTCACTTATCTAATCATATTGAAGTGATGTTTTGGCCAACCTGTTACAAGGAGAATATCTAATGAAATAGGAAGAGATGATGTTATATTTTATGATGTTCATATTGTTCTATTATTCTTCAGTTGTGAGAAATAGTGAGTCTAATATTAAACATGTCATAGTTTGTTATGATTGCTGATAAATGTACAGAAGAAAAACTGAAATTGTGGTAAGAACAAAGACACAAAATTCAGGACTGAACTAAATACACAGACCTACATTCTGTATTGCTCAGTTCTTGGGGCCAATGTCACATAAATTATAATGTGAAGGTACCTCCAGAATTATATAATTCAGTGGCCTTGTATCCAGGTTTAATAAAGTGTTTCAATAGGAAACCAGAAAAAAAAAAGAGTACTTTTATATTGTATGGTCCAATATTATTCTACAGACTTTCAGGAATAAAGTTCTATGACTGGAAATAAAAGTGGGGTTGATTCCAAAATATTAAGAACTACTAAAACACTATTGGAATGAATAGTTAACCTAACATTTTTAAAAAAATGATAGAGATGATAGATAGATAGATAGATAGATAGATAGATAGATAGATAGATACTAGATAGATAAAGGATGGTAGTTCTCAGTGCCTACCATCAATGCTCACAAGACCTAAAATAGGATTGAAAAAATACATGTACCACAATGAGCTAAACATAAAATTCCAGAGTCATAATTCTGTATCCTTTCTTGATTTGCTTTGTGATGATAGTTCACCAGTCACTTAACCAGCAAATTTGGTCATTTTCTCACTGGAATATATATGAAATATTTTTTCCAAACAGACATATCCATAAAATATTAATCTTAAGGAAGTATTTGAAATTCTTGCACTTGTATTTGTATTTGTACATTCTTACAATTTTATATTACAAAATTCTTTGTGATTAAAAAATATTGGTTCTTTTTAGTTATGTATGACAGTTGAATCCATTTTGATAAAATGATACAGGTATAGAATATATCTTATTCTAATTAGGACCCCAGTACCTCTCCTTCCCCTTTCTTTACCTGTCCCCTTTTTCCCTTCTCTGTAGTGATCTATCTGCCATTTACTCATGATTATTTTAAAATATTTTTAAATTAATTTCTTATCTACATAAATTTTAATATGTTTGAAAAATAAACCTTTCTTTAACTAAATAAAATAGGGATATTGAGTTTTTATTTTCAACACAATCTTCATCTAAATATTAAACTAGCTTATTTTATTTATTTATTTTTTTATTGTTGGTTGTTCAAAACATTACATAGTTCTTGACATATCATATTTCACATTTCGATTCAAGTGGGTTATGAACTCCCATTTTTACCCCGTATACAGATTGCAGAATCACATCAGTTACACTTCCATTGATTTACATATTGCCATACTAAACTAGCTTATTTTAATCGACTTAAAACAATTTAGGTCAGTAAGCAAAGTCTTAATTTTGTATTATATTGAGTTATCTCGTAGGTTTATACTCCACCTATGCAACACATCCAGATATATTCTGGTATTCTCATTTAATTTTTGCCACTTTTTAAAATAGTTTTTTTTTTTTATCAGAGGTTTCCATTAATAAAGATACAAGGAAACTCAGGGGAGTTAAGTTATCTGTACAATAGAGGGAAAATCTAGACAGAGTACTAAAGGACAGGAAGGTTTGGGAAAAGAAATGAAAACAAGGAAGTCTTAGATGAACAAGAGATCTACATGTGTTTTGAATAGTTTATGTAGAGTTTGTATATTGTACATTTTATCTTGGTTTTTGAAAGATTCTTCAGAATGTTTTTCTTTTGTGCAGAGCTTAGGAAAAATATTTTTATACTTTTTTTCCAAGTCTCATTAGGAAATGGGGAAGTGGAAAATGGGATTTATTTTTTTCCTAAAGGGTATGAGATCATGATAAATTAAATCTTATGATTCATGGTTTAGTCAAAATTTTCATCACTGTGATGAAAAGACCTGACAAGAATAACATATAGGAGGAAAAGTATATTTGAGGCTCATAGTTTCAAATATCTCAGATCATAGATGACCAATTCCATTGCTCTGGACCCAAGGTGAGGCAGCGCATCACAGTGGAAGGATGTGGAGAAGGAAAACAGCTCAGCACATGGCAATCAAGAAGCAGAGAGAACTCTGCTCATCCAGGATAAAATATATACCACAAATGCATCTCCCCATTTCTCTTCAATTCATACCCTATCTCACTACAGTTACCGCCAGTTAATTGATTAAAGTGAATTAATTCACTGATTAAGTTAAGGCTTTCATAACCTGATCATTCCAAGTCTAAAATTTCTTGCATTGTCTCCCACATGACATTTTGGGAGACACCTCATATATCTAAACCCTAACAATTCAGTTCCTGTTACATTGGATTTGAAGATAATCCTTGCTATGTTTTGAATGCAGTCTGTCTCCCAGGTGTTCCTGTATTGGAAGTTTGGCTGCTGGCCTGTTGATGGTGAGCAGTGGCAGAACCTTTAGGAGTTTGGCCTTAGTGATAAGCAATAAGGCCACTGGGGATAACACCCTTGGAAGAGATTAATGTCATTCTCACAGAATCCTGGTTACTTCCCACAAAAACAGGTTTCTATAAAAACTGTAAACTGAGACCCTGAAATCAATCAATATCTATCTCTCTCTCTCTCTCTCTCTCTCTCTCTCTCTCTCTCTCTCTCTCTTTCCTTACTCATCATGTGATTTCTCCCAGTTGCATGCATTCTGGCCTTAATGCCATCCAGAATGTTGTGAAAATTCCAGAAGCACTATTTTTTTTTTTCAATGTGCTCTTATGTAAAGGGAAGGATGTGATAATGGGAAGGCACATTGACAAAGCTTCTGAATAAACCCATTACATGGATAAAGTTATAGATACTCAGTAAAACAAGTCAGACAAAAAGTGCACACACTATATTATATCACTTATACAACATTCAAGAAAATGCATTCAACATATAATGTAAGAACACAAATCTGTGGTTTCCTGGAGATAGGGACAAGTGTTAGGGAAAATATTTGGAAATGATTACAAGGAGGCAAGATAAAATTTGAGGGGAAATTAGTGTGTTCATTTTATTGACTGTTTTGCCAATTTAATAGGTATATAGATATATGTATGAATTATCAAATTATACAATTTAAATATTTACATGAATAGTTCATTTATTAATTTTATCTCAGCTAAGGTACTGAAAATAATAGTTGTTAGATAATAAAAGGTTGAAAGCAACTAAGATGGTCACTAAAAAATATTTATAATAAGTATGTATGCCTGATTTTTCATATGTATCAAACAAGCTAAACCACAAAAAGAAAAAGAAAAAAACACTTTTCTATTATTCAGACATTGTTTCCAAGTATTCTCAGTACCTCTCAAATTTTGCTTCTCCTGTTAATCATCAAAATACAGGTTAAGACCAAAATAATATATAAAATAGCATTATAAATACAGTGGTTATAATCATGTTTTTTAAAAATGTTTTTGTATTTCATCTGAACATTTTAATGACTATTTTTTTAAAGAGAGAGTGAGAGAGGAGAGAGAGAGAGAGAGAGAGAATTTTTAATATTTATTTTTTAATTCTTGGAGGACACAACATCTTTGTTGGTATGTGGTGCTGAGGATCGAACCGCTTGAGCCACATCCCCAGCCCCTTTAATGACTAATTTTTAACCAGGTTGAATTTCTTAGATATAGTGAATAGTTGTGGATCTCATATTATTCTAAGAATTTGCCTTTGCTTCTCAAAATTTATGTTCATAAAAAGTTAGTTTTGTAATTCATTTCTCCCCCTTGTATTATTTTTCCCTTTCCCCTCACTTCCTCTTGTATGTAATTTTGTATAACCCTAAGGGTCTCCTTCCATTTCCAAGCAATTTCCCTTCTCTCTCCCTGTCCCTCCCACCTCTCATCCCTGTTTAATGTTAGTCATCTTCTCATGCTCTTCTTCCCTACTCTGTTCTTAGTTATTCTCCTTATATCAAGAACTATGTAATGTTTTGAACAACCAATTAAAAAAAAGTTAGTTTTGTATCCTTTTAACTCAGAGTTTGTTTTGTCTGACTTTTTCTAATTAAATCTGAAAAAATACTTTTACAAATAACTAAATTATCAATTTTCTGTAATTTGAAAAGTCAAATGACTTTGAGTAGAAAATCGAACTTGCCTCAGGACATTTCAAATTATGTTATTGGTTTCAACTTCCCTTTGATTGATTTTTATTTGCTCTCTTGAATATGTTGTTTGAAATTATATTTTAGTATATCGAAGGTAAGAAGGTAAATCTTTCACCTCAGTGTATAACAATGAAAATTTTAAAATCAAATCAGCAAATCATCAAAATATGTAAATTTTCATAGGAATAGTACATGTGATTTAAAATTTTAGAACTTTGAATTTTGTACTTTTAAATAATGATGGCTGATATTGTTCTTTCATTTTTGCCATGATGCCTAAAAGAACAGTCAAATAATATCTTCTAAAAACTATGAGAAGGATTGATTTAGAAACTTAGGTTGCGTTAATTTAAAATGCCTCACTGCTCTGAACAGTAAGGTCCCTTAGCAAGCAACTTCATCATTCCATGGAAACATAAAAATTGCAATTTCTCAGGTTTACCCAAGAAAAAATTGCTGTGTTTTAACCATCCACTTGGGTGATTCTTTTATGAAGTTTGAAAATCACTTTACACTTTCACTGACAACAGAATACTTTTGAAAATAAATAAGAAATCATGCCAATTTGTATCAATAAAGACTTTGATCCTGGTGGGGAACATAGACCATATGTCTATATGCACACACCAGACAGATCTTCACAAATGCTAAGTGGTAAGTAAGAATCTTTTTGATGTTACTTGTCCTAGACAGGGCCAATTAGTTCCTCATACTGAAATGACACTTAATAGTTCTTTTTCTAGACATTTTTGTAGATTAAATTTGAATCATAATTCTTAGGCAACAATTCCAAGGATATAGACTTATATTAGCCACAGTCTAATCGGAATAATATCTGAAAACTATACAGTTTGTCTAAGGTGGAATACACAAGAAAGAAATTTCTACCTTTCAAATTTCAACAGTTGTTTTTCAACAAAGCATGGTAAAAATGCAGAACACGGAGTTGAAACAATTGGAACTCATATCAGAATAGATCAGTGTGTTGCAGAGACTGAGAAAATGCTACAAGCTCCCAGCTGGGAAAACTTGTAATTGCAACCAGCCAGAACATTGATATAGAGATAGCAAAATTACTAACAAGGGAAAAAGAAAATTTAGGAGACAAATAGAGGAAGCGTTTTCCTATGTATGACAAGAACCCTAGTAAATATGACAAAGTGCTCGTCAAGAGCAGAATGTTGAACTGGCGTGAAGAAAATATAAAATTGATTCCTACAATGACAAGCCACATAAAATGCCATAATAACAGCACAGGAACTCATTTCAAATAAAAGTGAAATAAAAACACTCTTTCAAATTAAGGGGAAAAAATGTGAACAAAACTTAACTCCTTGCTTTGGGCAATTCTGTAACCAGAAACTATAGTCAAAAGCAATCAAAACTAATGGTAACATTATCATAACAGAAGAATACATATGGCTCTAGGGATTTCTTCAATATATACATCTATAGCATTAGCTCCTGTAACATCAGGAAAGCAACAATCTAGGAGCTAATACCCCATTACTGTAGAATTCAAACAAAGCTATGCCATAATTTCATTTCTAAGCCACAAAGTATCTCTTCCTTGATACAGGCATCCCAAAATGCAGGGAGGCAGGATGAACTTGAGTTATGTATTCAGAATAACAACTCTATGCATATTGATGTTAACTCAAAAAATTTATCATTACACCTGATTACTATTAATAAAGTCTTATTCTAAAGTCAGAGAATTAAAGGGATTAGGAAGACTCCAGATTTCATTTGTAATAGTTATCCCTAGAAAGTTGTTCAGCTGCAATCAAATGACAAGAACTATGTAAGTGATTGCTAAATAAATAGTCTGATATGTACAAAGATTCATGTAGTCCTGTGAACAGCATTTTCTAACCAGTCCAATTCTGTTGCACAAGTTTTCCCATATGAAAAGACAACCATGGTACCATTTACTAGCAATGGATATACAAAGCCCTGTTGAAGTTGCTAACATAGAAACATAGAACAATACTTACCTGTAAGGAAAGTGTCTTGCTGATGTAGGAGCCACTGGATTTCAATGTTCCCTGTGATCTGAAATCAACAAAATTGGGTAGTAGCCTGGAAATTAATAACCAGAACTATGTGGAAATTGCTAGCTTAGTGGAGAGAGGCTTTTATGACTCTCTATTCTCTTTTTTACTGCTACCCATCCTGACATTCACGCATGTTTCTCTCACATTAGTGTTTGTTTTGTTTTGTTGGCCATTTTGTCTACCTTCCTTAAGCATAAGAAAAATAGTCTGTTTTAATGGCAAGAGTAGGTTGTTGGTACTTGAAGAGAAATTCTAAATATAAACTTTTCTACAGTAGGGTGTTTATTGCGGGGATATAACAAAGTATTATTGGTCACTATATGTCACTCTGTATGTTTTATTTTATCATGCCTATGAGCTCACTTTGGAAATAAATTTAAGCTGATATTTAAGATTTAAAAATTTCTTCTGAACACCAGGAGTCCATACAATGTAAAACTTCCTGTGACAGAGAAACTCATTCTTTTTTTAAACCACAAGAGGAGAATACAACAAGCAAATATAAAGTTAAGTTCCTTATTCTAATATGTTTATTGAAATAAAATATTTATAATGAATTGTTTTGATAATAAAATAAGCATAATCTTATGCTTATTTTGTTATTTCCCCTTAATTAACTCTAATGTAGCTCTAATGTGAAGATTATTTAGGTATTAGTAGATGACAATGTGGATAACACTGACTTACTCAAGAATCAATGCCTTTATTATACATTATGATTATTTGGGATTTTTACCAACTGCTTTTTAAAAAAGGTGTCACTATATTCTTAAACAGAGAGATAAATACGAAATGTCAAGTTATCTACTGTCTTCCCTTTCTTAAAAATCTGTGCATTCCCAAGAGCTCATTTCTTTTCCTCCTGACACATACATGAATATAGTCCCAGTGTTTTGCACCAACGTGCTCCTCCCTTTCTTAAAGTCAGCCAGGAAATTTACCCACAACTATGACAAACATGTACAGTGATCATTTTAGAAAGTTTTAAACTATGTGACTTTCAGTTACCATCCACAGACTAGAGTTAATAATATAATTTGTGAAAATTAGATATGTCTTGTCGATACAGAGAAAAGAGAAAAATGTATTATTTCAAAATGCCTGTTGCATACACAAAAATTTAGTGTGGATGAAGTTCAATAATACTTCAATATCACTAAAAGGAACAGCATATGTAGATATTATTGAAACATTATGAAATGATGTTAGATATTAACATGCTATTGATTGGATATGGTTTGTTCCTCAGGGGTTCACAGTTGATCCCAGTATGACAAGGTTAAGAGATGACATATAGTGGGAGGATTTTACATCATTGGGGGTGTGATTTTAGAAGGGATTAAGGTCCTTCTTGTGGAACCTCGTGTTGACTGTCAAGAGAGGATTTTCTATACAAGGAACAAACCTGTCCCCTCACCTCGTTCTGACATCTTGTCTGGTGATGCTATTGTTTCACCGACATACACTACCACCAATTTGATGTCAGCTGCCATGAAGTTCTCTCCAGATAGAAGATAATGCCAGTATTATGCTCTGGGCCCTCCAGAACTGCATAAACCTCCTTTCTTTATAAAGCACCTAAACTCAGGCATTTTGTTATAGTTAAAAAATGTATTCATACACAAACCAAGGGAAATTTTTGAAAAAATTTTATTTGGGCTGGGGACATAGCTCAGTTGGTAGAGTGTGCTTGCCTCACGTGCACAAGGCCCTGGGTTGTTCAATCCCTAGCACCAAAAATAATAATAATAATAATAATTGCTTGAGTTAAGAGAGATATCAAACTGTAATAAAAAATTACAAAATTAAAATAAGAATATTTTATAAATATAAAATGGGAGAAATGTATTACTGTGGTACATAAAATTTGTGAATAAGGTATTTTTATGAACAAGCCAAGTCAAAAAAGTAAGGTAATCCACTAGACAAAAAGCTAAAGGAGAATGATAATCAAATGCATTTAAAATGAAGAAAATAAATGGTTAATTGTGATGATTTCTATAGCAGAAAACAATGAGATGATTTACAAATGATGATAGTCAATGAATTTATAGAATAACTCAACAAATAATTATGGAGACACCCAAAGGACACAGCCTTAAATACCAGCTTCTGGGATACAGCATCCTCTCTTAAGGCCCCATCTTAAAAATAAGTTGGAGAAATACTGAACTTAGCACAGTGTGGACATGTGGGAAAAGGCAAGTTGAGTTAAGTACATTTTATCAACCCACAGAGTAGAAATCACAAAATAAGACTTTAAGGAATGGCTCATTCATGAGTGAATATTGTTCTCATCATCAGCTTCATATTTTTGGGTTAAGCAGCCTGATCCAAGAACATTCTTGAGGTCACCTCTGTGAAAGCAGAACAACAATTACTTCTGACATATTGCCAAGAGAATGATAGCAAGCCCTACCACTGAACTATAATTTATCCCACAAAATTCGTAGCTTATATATTGAAAAATGTATTTTGAGTTTTGTGGCTTAGTCAAATAAGGAGAGAAAGGAGGTACAAATCCACAAGAGTAGGAAATCAGAAAAAAAATATCCAAAAGCATTGAGAGATGTTTTTTGTTGTTGCTGCTCAAACTGTGTTTTTAAAAATTGTAGGGCTGGGGATGTGGCTCAAGCGGTAGCGCGCTCGCCTGGCATGCGTGCGGCCCGGGTTCGATCCTCAGCACCACATACCAACAAAGATGTTGTGTCCGCCGAGAACTAAAAAATAAATATTAAAAATTCTCTCTCTCTCTCTCCTCTCTCTCTCTCTCTCCTCTCTCACTCTCTCTTTAAAAAAAATTGTAGATGGTATAGTGTATTGAAATCATAAATTCAAGTAAGAAAAAGATATATAGAAGAAAAACCAAAGCACACATATTCCTTGACCTGCCCTATCCACATGCCTACTCCAAATTTATTTCAATAAAATAATTATAAGAATATCAAAAAGTCATTCCACAGAGCCATAGTGCCATGTATAATAATAAGAGCACACATACATGCATGTTGCATAAAAATAATGACAAAGCAGGATGCTCAATAGCATTGTCTTACTTGACAGGAAGAAACTTTTCTTGTTCTTCAAGCTGACACAAAAATGTCCTGTTGAAACAGACACCTTCTTTCAGATTCTTTCAAGAAGCATGGGGCAGGGGTCTGGTGGGGAGTGGTTCATATTAATCAAGTATTCTGGAGTTTCAGGGTATTTTCCACACATTCATTTCCTCAAGTTGTGGGAAAGGAGTCAACATCCTTCTGAAAGCTTATTGACTAGAAAGTGGAAGGTCTGTCTCTCAGGGTAACTCTCCCTGGTATTCCAACCCTTAAGAGCCCTGGCATTCAGACCAACCCAAAATATACTCATGAACATTCTAAATGTCTAGATCTAGAGATTTATAATAAATTATGAAGAATTCATACAATGAAATACTTTTTAGGTTTAAATTTTATATTAAGGAGTATTCTACAAAGCAAGCATGTTACCAAGAGATGTAATTGCAGTTATAGCACATTTTTGAAAATCAAACGGCAAGAGGTCACCTCCTCTAAGTCTAAAGAAACAATTTTTCAGCTCTGATGCCAGCCACTGTGCAAAGAGTGACACTCAGTTATACTGAGAACTTATTGAATCCCAGATTGTCTTATCTAGTCAGATTTTGCATTTGTGATTATGTTTAACCATATCATGTTACCTTTCACTTTATTTCCAAAATGCATGATGAAAACTAAATGTTAATCTCTGTGATTCAATTTACACAACAGTATTTTTTCTTGTGTGAATGAAGTGTACAATTTTGCCAAAAGGAATTTTCACTATTTGATATTTCATGCTTCATATGTATATACTCTTATTTAGATGAATAGATAGAATTTTGAGGAAACTGTTGTGCAATTTTAATCAGATACTATATTTACTTTAGCCACAAGTGAATACTTCTCTAAATTTTGTGAGGTTGTTGATTAAAATAATTGAATATATAAAAATTTAACTATATAAAATGAATGAGTATATTTTTATATGGTTTTCAATACATTATTAACCTAGTTAATTATTGCATAATTACATTAAATACCTACTAATTTTAAAATACTTGATTCATATTATGAATAGTATAGTGTATCTTTATCCTCAGGGATTTTGCAGCCTAGCAGAATTGAGGAGAGGTACAACCATATTAAGCAGAGTATGCTAAGTATCTTGAGATTTTGCAAATTGCTATTAAAGTATACTCATGTCCTTTGCCAATAAATTCTAGTAGAGAGGATTAGGGAATACTTTAAAGAAAAAGGAGTATTGAAATATAAAAGTTTAGTATGTTTTGATCAAGTGAAAATACGGGGAAGTTAATTTATTTGTAGGCAACTGAAAGCAACCAAGTCAAGATAGTTGAAAGCAGGACGCGGGAGCAGAAATTATAAGTGATGAAAGAATAGGGGGTAGAAAGATTTTTGTCAGGGTTGAAAATGTAAGAGGATGAAAGGCAGATCTTTCATTTAGTTGCATATTTTTTTTTTCACAACACACTTTGTATTCCATTATTTTGTATTACTTAAAGTAAGCTGCATTTTGGAGAAATTTTCAGGAATATGTTTCATTGTTATCTTTAGGGCTCCATTGTCTTAATTATCTATTAAGTTATACATCCTAAAAAAAGAATATTAAAACATGATTCTCCTCTACAGATGGAAGACCTAGACTGCAGATATTACTATTTGCCCTCTTTCCTCAAATTGGCTACCAATAAAAATTTCCTTTCCCTATATTTCAGAACTTGACATCATCCATTCTTTTATTTACAAATTATTATTATTATTTTTTTGAAAACAGACTTCCAAACAGAATACCAATCTAGCTGATGCAGGAATTCTGTTCATAAAGGTGTTTCACAGGGGTAACATGGCAGAACACAAAGCCACTTCTAGGTCTTCACATTCATAGAGAGCAAAGTTTCCACCTGTGTAATTCTACTGATTCTTCTGGTCCAATTGAATTTTATTCTGTTTTTCCTTAAAAGTATTGGAAATGCTTCAGGTCTCATTATCTCATCAGCCATCCTCCAAACCCTATAAAATAATGAAAAGCAAAACAGCTTTTCATAGGCCTTCACTTTAATTGATTCTCCAGAGTATCTTTGCACTGCCCCATTAAAGTGGTGTTGTTGTTATGATGATATTTCTCAGCAGGAGTGTGCTAAATAACTGATTAATATGCAAAGCAGTAAAAATGTAACTTTTGCTGCTAAATTGGCCAATCCCTGCCATCAGTCTACTGAAACAAAACAAAAAAATGTTCAAGCATCTCTTTCTGACAAAAGAATCCCAAATGCTAACACATTCATAATTTTGTGGTTAAATCTATCAATACATTTGTCAGCTTTAAAACCTCGTGCTAGTCACATGTGAATATGTATGTATGTGACTGTGGTTGTGTGTGCAGGTGACACAATAGTCTACTTTAGAATTTAAGGCAAATACTTGAATGTTACTTCTTTATACTGAGGATTAAAACATTTCTATAATAATCTCATTTTATCTTAAGGTTTTATTTATAGAATGCCTTTTTTTATCTTGCTTGGCATTTTAAGAAATAACTATAGTCTCTTTTTAAATTTCCTCTTAAGGTCCTGTTTACACTTAAGAAAAATAATAGATAAATAGAAGACAGATGGTTTTGTTAGTGTCCTGCTCTGCAAATTATAATCAAACAAAATTATAGAGACAAACATAATTAAAAGGAAAAAGTACAAAATTTCAGCCTTTTCAACTCATGAACTTAACATGAGTTTTACCAGAGATTTTAAATAATATAGCAAAGCCTGAGAAAATACTTTCAGGAGGGAAGCCAACAAGATTCCCCCCACTGACTGTGGCACATGCACACAAGCTCTTTCGTGAATTCTTCACATATGCTTTCTGGTCTGCTCAGTGAACAAGCCCCAAATCACTAGAGATTTATGCCCACTGACTTCTCACCGGGCAGATTCAAATTTGGCAATGATTCTAGGGTCTTCCTGGTGAGAAAGCTGCTTCTGGCAGGAGCTTCCTCACTGATGGAAGGAGGTGCTTCTACCCATGGCTCTGTTCTCTTTAAAACAGGCCTGAGATCACATCTGTTCCTGGGGCTCCAAGCCTGAGGGACCTCTGGAGCAAAGAATCACCACAGAGCACTCCATATTTTCTGGTTAAATGCCATCCTCTGCCCTATGTCAGAATGAATGCTCCTTATTACCTAATGACCCTGACAATTTCTTATCTAGAATGAAATTTTACCTGAGATGTACAATATAAAGTGACATAGTGTGTAGAAGAAAGTGGTATAAATTAAGACTGTGGCTCTTTACCATGTGCAAGTGTTAAAAAAAAAAAAAAGGGTATAGAGGCCCACTTTCCTTTGAAAACTTAACTACACAATCATCAGTTAGGTGAGGTGTTTAAGAAATAAAAGACAATACAGATAAAAGAAGTCTTAAGAGTAAAGGACTGAGGTTGCAGCTTAGTGGTAGAGCATTTTCCTGGCACATGTGCACACTGGGTTTGATCCTCAGCACCACATAAAAATAAATAAATAAAATAAAGGTATTGTGTCCATCTACAACTAAAAAAAAATTTTTTTTTAAAGAATGAATAAAAATGTTTGCTCTACATCGGAAAAAAACTTGAAACTTTTTGTAGTTTTTTATGAGTTTTTTTAATTATAAAAATACTATTGAGTAAATTATAATACTTGGAATGTGTGATATTATTTCTTATGAGTGCTACCAGTTCTTCTGAAACTGACCCCTACCAAAGTACTCTATACCTGTATATGATGAACATCCAGTCTGAAATGTCTGGGCCATTTGAATAAGAATATTTAGAAAGTAACATATTTTTATGTGTCTAAACAGCTTGTAATTTTTAGGAATGTTGCAAAAACAAAAATGAAAAAGAGGCCAATTTCCTTGCAAACACTAAGAATAAAAAGGTATTGACAGTAGCTGGTGTTGCCCAGGACTCCTAAAGTCCATGTATATATTTCCATTTTTTCATTTATAGTAGTATGGAAGATAAGTAAATATTCCTTCCATTTCACTCCATTAGAAACACCCTGAATTTCCAGAATACCAGGTGCTAAAAGTAAGCCTTTCCATTGAGACCTCTCCCTGAATTAGTAACCACATGAAACAGATTCTTTTCAAAGAAAGAGACAATAATTTATATCATCTCTTTGTATGCTTCATTTAAATAGTTTTGTATGTGTGTGAAAGAGAGAGAGAAATATTTCTGAGAGAAATGGCAGACAAAGAATCAGCTGTGTAGTGTGTGTGTGCCGCCTGTGGCTATTTTACAAGGAAATCTACCAGCTCTCAATAATGTGAAAGTCTCCTTGAGAGGCGCCGTGGCGCAGCAAGTCACTGAACCAGAGAAATTCAATTTGCCTACTGTAAAGTATGTTTTGTCTCTCTCAGAAAGCTCTAATTCAATCCAAAATTACTTTCTAGAAGCAGTCATTCTGGCCAAGGAAGGGTGTCCAGGGTCTGGGATAGGACCGAGCGCACTGGGCTAAAACTGTCAAAAAGCATTCAGCACAACTCCTCGCTCCTGAGACTCCAACCCAGACCAGCCAGGAGGTCACTGATCCCTCCGTGTTTTAGATCCATGTATATTTGTGATTGAATAACCTTTAGGTAACTTTTATCTTTGATCTACATTTACTCTTATAATGCCAAGGGAGAAATGGGAAACAGAAAAGACAGTCAGATAAATAATATGGGTATGGGAAACAAAATACACTTCCACCTGAATTCTGTGAATCACAAATTATTTTCAGGTAGTTTTGCACATGACTAGAGAGTTTTGAGATAACACCCAAATACCTATCTTTATGGTTAATATTTGTGCATGTAAACTAATGGTTCACATAAACTAATAAAAAACTTCACCTTTTCTCTAAATTAAGTAGCTACATATAAATCATCAAAACAGTTGATTTCATCAAACATCATTTTTTACCTATGCTTTGTCTAGAAACCATTACACTGACTTGCCTACAGCACTATTATGAATTTAATCACATTTTTCATGATAGGGATGATGGCATCTTCATGATAATTTTTGAGTCATTATTATTAAATAAGTATCTGTCACATTGCCTGAAAAAAATAAAGCTTAATATGATTGTTGGGTTCTATATCTGCAAGTGATAATAATCTTAAAATTATCTAAGAAGCATATAACTCTATAGAAGGGACATGTCAAATACCTTGAGCGCTTTGGCAAGTTGATTTTAAAACTAAAATTGCTTTCATGTTTTATTACCTATAACCCAATGTAAGAAATGGTCAAAGAATTATTTTTGATTATTTACTAACCAAATGCAACAAGATTATAATTTTTACAATAGGTGGTAAACTGCAATGTGCATGAGAATCTCCTCAATATTCTCTTTAAAGCAATCTAGGTATCTGGCAGCACCCTGCAATAGTCTAGTTCATTAGGTTGAAGCCAATTCTGATATCAACATATTAAGCAGCTATCTAGTGATTAGGATATAGGTGATTATTTTAGTACATTAGACTTAGGGGAAAAAAACTGCCATAAAAATCTTGTGAAAACTATCTGAGAAGTAATTTTATGTCTAATATATGGGTGCTATGATAATATTTTAATATTATCAATACTAACATTTTATTATTTTCTTTTGAGGAAGTAAGAGTAGTTACATAAGAAAGTTATAGCTTAGAAAGTCTCTCTACCTTTAAAACACAGGCTTTATTTATTTATTTTTTTTAGCAGCAGTTAATCTCTTTGCCATTTTAGTGGGAAAACTTTGGGTTGTAGTAGTATTGGCAATGCTTGTTATATAGAGGCTGGACTGCATGATTCATTTTACTACAATCAAAATCTCAAAGTATTCAATAATTTTGATCCATAGTTGCTGTATGTTATATTTCAGCAATTGGAGAGAAATTTATGATCATACTTTCAAATTGAAGTAGAGTGAAAGTATCAAATGTTCCAGATTTTATTTTAAAGATAAACAAGCATCTTTTATTTTTTCTTATTTACCAACTGTGAGATGAGACTGCATATCTAATGATAAAATAATTTGTAAATTTATACTTATTCTAAAAGTTAAAAGTAAGTATATGTTTTGGAAAATTATTAACTTTATTGTGTGTACTTAGAAAAATCTAACAAAACTAGTCCATTAGCGCTCCTTCATTTTGCTTAAATTAATTACTACTTTAATTGTTTTCAACAATGGAAAACATATATAAATTAATAAAGCTATTTAGGCTCTTTGGTAACCCTGAGAACATTATAACAGAAATAGGTGTGAAGATGCCAATACCTTTCATGATTTAAAGAAGGATACTTTAGTTAAATAAAGGATTCAGAACTATGTAAAATATGAAAATATGCTCAATATTCATAATTTATTGCCAAAGGACAAAGTATTCAACCAAATAGAGGTAATTTACTGTGAAGCTCATGCAGAGTAAACCTTGATGCCTCTTCCTTTCATGATTCCTTCTGTTTTCTCACTCTAAATAAATATTAAGTTTTGTATGCAATTTTATAATCTGAATTGTGTGTCCTTTCCTTAAAAAGCTTGCCAAATTATATAAATTTCAGACTCACAAATTTGGACCTACCCTTTTATACAAAGATGAGTCATTATGGTTGAAAGAAAAGAAATAACAAAGTAGATTTCAGTTTGTCTTTGTGCCACCAATCATTTCATTTTCAAGAATCTTATATATTATAAATATGGGTTTTGATGAATACCTTTTTGAACTTGATAAACTTCATGTTTCAGACAACTTAAAAATTAAACTTCTAAATTAATGTTTTTTCTTTATACTCTCCTTTTAGAGAAATGATTATGGTGCTGGCTTTCTTGTCAAAAGGAAGACAAAAGAAAAGGAAAACACCCACTCACCCACCACCCACACACACACACACCACACTCCAAAAGCATTTTCCTATCTTTATTTTGAGCAGTAATTTTTTTTCTTTATACTTCCACGTAGGTCATCTCTATTTCACATTGTTTCTTTGCAACTCTCATTCTCATAAGGCAAATTTTGTGCTATATGAATTTCAGGCCCACTTACTTGGATTTATTCTTGTATATAAAGACAAATCTTTATATTTGAAAGAAAAGAAATAACGAAGTATGTACTTCTGTCTCCATTTTGACAGAAGTCACTATTATTTTGTTTTAAAAAATAGAAAACAGAACTACATTATACATATACACAAACCAAAAGAGACAGGAGACCAATTCTTTAAGAAAGGAATGAATTGATTATAATTTTAATTATATGCTATCTTGGCCACCTGCAAATCTAAGGCTATAATTACTAACATCAGTGATAGCTTAACAAAGGAGATAATATCTGGGCTGAGGTCAGATTAGCCAAACTGCTGTAGTGCTCATCTGTGGAAATCCTGCTTACATGCTTTTTCAAGTTCCACTAGAGGCATTTTGAGATGTCGAGTCATATACATTATTTTTAATTTGTGATATGAAAATATGCTGTACCCAAATCTGCCCCTTTGGCATAAGAATCATTTTGAGCTAAAGGCATTTGAGATTCAAAACATACAGAGATTCCTTTGTAAAACTTCTAAGAAATGGGGATTGCCATACATTCCCACTCTTAGGAAACTTTTTGACCATGAACAATATGAAAATGAGCTGTGAGATGGACCTGCACAAACAAATCATAGTCCGTTAATTTCCAAATCTATGTGTTTTCTCAATTTGTCACCCATTCTTGCAGGCCTTTAACTGGTAGTTTTGGTTTGTCTCTATAAATTAATTGTTCATAATGTGCTAAATTAACCCAAACTCTAACCACTGTTTTCAGTGACTAATCACCAAATTTTTCCTACCTGTATCAAGATACATGTGTCAGTAAACTGTTTCTTGTTATTTCGTGTTTTGTCAGCCTCCTTGACAGGGAATTTAGTAAGAGAGAAGAAAAAGTCATGTTATATATATATATATATATATATATATATATATATATATATATATATATATATATATGTATGTATATAAATTTTTACTCCCCTACACAATATACTGCTAAAAGCTAGATTAGCAACTCTGAAGAGACATAGCCTTCTATGGGGTCTGTATGGCAGCAAGGAGTCTCAGGAATGGAGAAATCCTCTGCCACATCTTTAGTGAGCCACACTACCTTACATCTCTTCCACTTATGTTCTGACCATTAACCATATTTTAAATTGTAGAAAAACATAAAATTAGGTCAAAAAAATTTTACTGTACATATTATTTTATTTTCCTGGCCATATGTGTGTTTTGCTTTCATGATTCCACATGATTTTAATGAGATATCGCCTATTTTAATACTTAATTTTTTAAAATGTATATCCATATACCTAAACAAATAACTGGATATTTAAAAAACTGAATTTACTACTTCTAATGGCCTGTTTTAGATTTGTCTTCTGCACTTGATTGTTTATTTTCTAAGGACTCTTCAATAAAGAGGCTTGGCTTCTGACATGTGAACTTCCTTTAAGACTGAGAAAAATTGCTTATAGTTTAGGAGACACTTTTTCTTATTATTATAAAATTATGGATTTATGTTGCTTTCAGCTCTTAAAATGCCCACAAAATATGAAATATCTGTAAAAACCAAATATCTATATTCTAGCCAGCAAAGAAAAGCACCTATTTAATATTTAGAAAAAATATTTATACAATAATACTTTTAAGATTTTTTAACCTATAAAGTGAATTTGTTCTTTAATTTTCCAGCTCTGCCTATTTTTTTATTAATAAAACTATAACCTTAAATTCTGAATGTGTTTCATCCACTAGCTTTTACAATGCCTTCAACAGAATTTCTGCCAGGCCTTGGAGGCAAAATAATAATAATAATAATAATAATAATAATAATAATAACAACAACAACAACAACAACAACATGCATCTTCCTGTTAAAAACTAAACTAGCTTACAACACATTATTTCCTTTTTCAACCCATCTCTCCATGAAAGTATACTACTAAAATTAATGTTACTATAGCATTCAACTTTAAATACATTAAATCTCAGTAAATTATTCTCTACTATAAATTTCCTTCCTATGAATTAAAAAAATCTTTATAAACAGCATCACTTTAAAAACCAAACTAAAAATGCAATATTAATGATGTGAAGCCTGTATTGAAATATGATATTGTGAATTATCATATCATATCATTATCTTATAGGTTTTCTGAAACACCAAACTATTTGACTTTCATTTTTTCAGAGAGCTGTATTTTGAGATGTTTCAGTGTTAGGTTTGTAAAATGTATTATTACAAAGAAAAAACTCTATGGTGTAGTGACTAAGACCTCAAAGAAGATTAATACAAGTTTGTGAATAAACAAATGAATAAGTAAATATTCCACTATACTAACACATCAGAGTGATTTTTTTTAATTGGAATGACTTGCAAGAACACTATGTAATGTTCAAAGAATTGATGCTTTTAAAAATATTCCTTTCAATCATGTTTCTTGCACATTTTCTTTCAAGATAACACGCTCTAAATTTGGAATTCTCATGATAGCATTATTTGTTTGTTTTTAATGTGACATTATCTAGAGCCTAATTGGCTCCTTCAATTTACAGACATGTAGACTGAACCAAGCAAAAGGAAAGGAAAGCTGATTAGTTTTCTATCTGTACAAAGTATGTCTAACTCTGATGTTACTAGAACAAGAATCTAGAGGAGTACATTCTGGCCATCACTCAGTCATTATAGTGTGCATGTGATTTTTATCATTATTTTTTATGATATATTTTAAGTCAAGTGTAATGTATACTTTTTTATTTAAAAGCATTATTCAGTGCAAAAGGAGAACTTTTAAAGATGCTTTGCAAAAGCACTTATTTGCCTATGATACTAAAACACTTGATTTAAGACAGTGTTTAATTTATTAGCATTGATTAGATCATTGGTAGTAGTTTTTCTCCCTATCTCTGTACACTGATTTGAATAACAAAGGAAGTCCTATCTAAAAGAAACTTTTCCTTGCCTCACAGCCTCTTGGTAGTATTTATTCAGCATTCATTTTATGCAAGGTTTAAAGGGTTTCATTTCTCAGAGAATACTTTCTACTTATCGGACTAGGTCTAGTGTCTGCATTGTTAAGAGTTTGGATGTCAGAAAAAGTTTTTCTTAGAATATAGTCTAATCCACATTCAAAGAACAACACATTTTTTTTTCATAGAAGAAAATATCTAGCCATTTGTAAAAATGTAGATATGCTATCCATGGCATTTTACCTCCTTCTTCAGTGATCTTCAAGACATACTCCTTTCTAAGACCTCAATTCCTAGTTTGTATCCCACCAAAAACTAATGTGTTGAAAGCATCCTCTCTGAGGCAACAAGTTCAGAGTGGGCTTTTAAACAATAATTGAATAATAAGGGCTCTGATCTCATCTGGGAATTAATCCCTAAGTGTATTAACCCACTGATAGCTGAATGGAGTACTGGAAGGTGTGACCTGGTTGGAGGAAGTTGGTCACTGGGATGTGCCCTTGAAGTTTGTCTTTCTTTGGTTCCTTTCTCATATCCTCCAATTCCTGGTTGCAGTGAGCTAAGCAACTCCTCCACCTTGACCTCCCACCATGTTGTTCTGCTCCACCTCAGGCCCAGGAAAATGGAATCAGTGGACCCAGGATTCAATGAAACCTCTGAAACTATGAGTCCCAAAGAAATCTTTCCTCCTTTAAGTTGTTCTTATCTGGTATGCTGGTTACAGAATGAAAAGCTAACCCAGGATATTTGATCTTCACTAGTTTCTTTTGCTATATTTAGTTTCCTATTCTCTCATCTTAGAATACCCTAGAGAATATTGAAATATGGAGGTTAATCCCATCTCTATATTTTTTCTACTTTGTGAAAATTTTGTCTCACTTTATTTTCTAAAATCTGATAGTTTATCAACTATAATTATATTACTTTTAATACACATGAGCTTCTTAATTGCTTTCTAGCATTTCTTATTTTTAAGTAACATAAATGTATTCTTTTGTGAATATATAATCTTAAAAATATCTATGAGGAAAA
The DNA here is from genome assembly GCF_964194105.1 of Spermophilus citellus. Classification (NCBI taxonomy): domain Eukaryota; kingdom Metazoa; phylum Chordata; class Mammalia; order Rodentia; family Sciuridae; genus Spermophilus; species Spermophilus citellus. The sequence goes on along the minus strand of NC_138182.1, from coordinate 199,507,595 downwards.
TTATGTCAGATTTATTCTTACTATCTTTCCTATTCCTATCCCCCTCTCTTTTCTTCATTAGCTTTATAAGCCCAGGAATACCCATGTGAATACACCACCAGTGAAACTCCACATCATGTACAACCACAAGAATGGGATCCTAATTAGAATAAGTTATACTCCCTGTATATTTAATATGTAAAAATACACTCTACTGCCATGTGTATCTAAAAAAGAAACAATAGACAATCTCTGAGAGAATATTAATTATAGATTTTAAATTGTCTTTATTTCATCTGCTTTTCTTTCTTAATGTTTCATCTCTAAGTCTTTATTCAAATAGCTAGAAATTCTTAGATTCCAATTTATTTGTTAATAATTAATAACTAATAATTAATAATCTGTAATCTATTAACTCAGTTTTGGGTTTATAGTAAAAGTGAACAGAAAGCAGAGTTTCCATATAACCCCATCACAAAATACACACAACTTCCTCCACTGTTAACATTCTGACCCAGGATAGTATATTTGTTATGTATGATGTGCCTATTTACTATTTTGAGAGTATTTTTAAATCTTTATTAGCTCATTATATTTATGCCTAATATGGGGATTTGTTTTGACATAATTATACAAGCATAGAATACAATTTGTTCCCATTCAGTCCCCATTGCTTCCCCTTTTCTTCTCCTCCTCCCTCCTCTTTCCTTTATTGAGGGAAACATTTTTTTTGTATTAATTAGTGAATTGTGAATATACATAAAAGTGTCTATTCATTTTTTAAGGGTAAGATTCTAAAATATTGATTAAAATCTCTATGTGGGGAGTATATGTTAACTAGTGAAATTGGTGCATAATAATTGGCTAACACACTGGGCTGATTGGCACATGCCTGTAAAGGTTGAGGCAGGAGGATTGCAAGTTTGAGGCTAGCTTTGGCAACTCAGTAGGACACCATCTCAATATAAAATTTAAAAAGTCCAAGTATAAAATAGCTTAGAGACAAAATACTCCAGGGTTCAATCTCCAGTATTTAAAAAAAAATATTACCAGCTGCTGGTTTTTCCACAGGATGCATAAAAAATATTATTTCTGTATGTGTTTTCTATACACTTCTTCAATTTTCCCCCAAAAGTATCATAGGTGAATTAAAGAACAGGTAGTTGTATTGTGTGAGTGTAACTGAAAAATAAGCTCAGGAATTCTTGACATTTGTAAGGAAGAAACATGGAACAGACCTGAACACAGTGAAGTTCAGGGTCAACCTAGTCTAAGGTAACTCATCAAGGATAAGTGGAAACATAACAGTTAAGGTTTTGATTTTGCTTACTTACCAGAGTTTTCATTGATTAATATAACTGTAATGCTGAAGTAGAATAAGGGCTCTCTGAAATATCAGGTCCTAATTCAAGAAACTGTAAACATCACCCTGTGTGGAAAAGGGACTTTGTGATTACAAGAAGGATCTTGAAATAGGAAAACTATCCTGAATTATTCAGGTGAATCCTAGTTGCAATTACAAGTATCTTTATAAGGGAAGAAGCAGAAGAACAAATGCAATGAACAAATAAACCAAAAAAGGATTTTAATTAACGGGGTGGCAAAGACTGGAACAATATGACCACCAGTCAGGGGATGCTAGTAATCACCAGAAGATGGGGTGAAAGATATGGATTCTACCTCAGAACTTTTGGAATGAAACTAGTCTAGTCAACGCCTCAGTTTCTGCTTAGCCATGTTTATTTTGGACTTATAGCCTCCAGAAATATACCAAAATAAAATTTTTGCTTTTTAAAATGCTCAAGTTTGGGGGAATTTGTTATAGGTGCCATATTTGAATGAAATTACAATGTTACCTTCATCCTCTTTGGCTTGAAACTTCCCTTTCTTCCCATTACCTTGTACTTGGTAATTAGTTGTGATATCTATGTTGGTAATGCCCTATGTTCTGAATTAATTTTAGAATGTTTGATTCTACCTTTTATAAAATGAACTATTTTTTTGTTATACTCTTTCAGGTCCTTGGTATGGTTTGTATTTAGAATTATAATGAAAATATTCTCATTACTTTGATTAAGATATCAAATTTAAATATAGAATTTTATTTATTATTGTAATCTAAAAGTCACTCTATTACTTAATGTTTTAACCAGTACTTTATTTCACCATATTATCTCTCACATTGTGTGTGAAACAGAAATCTGGAATAATTCTTTGGGAGATAAGTCTCTCTGGCTTTCTTGCATTTCTACCCATATTTTAAGCAGAAGGCCTTGACAGATTTGATTCAAATTATTTTAAAAAAATGTAAAAATAATTAAGTAGTGGAAGGAATTAAGTAGATTGTTTCTCCTTATGCTTCACATTGTTTGTTTCCCATAATTGAAATATATCTTCCTCTGAGCAGGTCTGGCAAATTTATTAGCAATTCCCTCTTAAAATTGGGAGGCAAGAGTTCCTAAGTTTGAAAAACTCACCCGTGGCTAAATTCCACTGTGCATTCAATGTCCACATGAACCACTTTGAACTGCACCAATATGTTTTAGGAAGAGGAGGAGAGGAAAATCAGGCTCTGGCTATTTACTGTGTCACGATGAAAATGTTCTTTGTATTACTCACGATTGTTCAGTGAAACAGAATAAATAACACATAGAGAGAATGTAGATTTATTATAAGGAATTGGCACAATCTGAAGACCTAGAACATCCAGTGGTATAATTCTACTCTTGAGGCTTACGTCTGAGACTCTGAGGAATCAATAGTGTAAATCACAGTTCAAGGGAAGAACAAGATTGATGCCCCAGCTCAAGTAGACAGAAAGAAAAAGGGGCAAAATTGTTTTATTTTCCTTTTGTTCTATCCACATCCTTAATGGATTTTATCATACCTACACACATCAGAAACAGAAATTTGCTTTAGAATCCATTAAGCAAATCCATGTGTCATCCAGAAACACATTTATAGAAATGCTCAAAAATAACATTTAACCAGGAATCTAGGGCATCCTCTGATCCAATCAAGTTGAACCATAACATTAACTACCCATATTATCTGGTATAAAAGTAAGTCTTCTGCCAGTATCTATAATACAATATCAGCATAAAGTGTTTGTTTAAAAGTATGATAAAAGTCTAAGGCTTTTCATAGTTCTTAATAGGAATAATTGGGGGAATCACTTTCAAAGTATCAGATATTTATAGTCAAACAGTAATTCAAATATTGGGGAAGACTAAAGCAGCTGGAGGTTAGACAGACATGTTTATCTTTATGTTATCTTGCAGTTTCTTCAAGAAAATCTCTATAAGAACTAGTTTGGAACTTTCTTACAGCATAAGAGCCTCAGAGCAGTCAAACTTCTTTTAGGACAGCTGAATGTTGTAGAATGAAGACTTCAGTAAGCAAGCAGATGTTCCATTGTTTGTTTGCTTGCTTGTTTTGTTTTGTTTTTGTGGTGGTGGGTTTTTTGTTTGTTTGTTTGTTTTACTTTGCCTGTTTGCCTGGTATCTTGGCCAAGTTCCATTAGTGACAAGCAAATCACAAATTTATGTGGGTGTAAAGAAAATAGAAAAAAATATCTTTGTCTTTAGAGGGGGATGGCAACATTTATATAAAGCCTAAATGGCTATCTTTATAAACTACAATCTGTCACATCAGGTTAAGAAGGGGTAGAACCTGGAGGCATCATGTGTAAAAGCTACATCATTTTTTTACAGAAGGTACAATAAGTTTTGTTTTCATCAAAATTATAAGGAGTCCATGAAATTATAAGAATTAGAAGTCAGCTAATATAGTTTATTTTATTTCATATATTTAGAAATAAAATTGCTTTCGAATAATATTATGTTATCAAATTTAGCCAAGATATTTCAGGAAAAAATTAGCTTAATTTTTCTATACTTTTTGGATATTAGACTTTTTAAGGAAAAAAAAAGAAAGTTGAGTTTGAACAAGAACCAAAAAATACCTTCTAGTCAGAACTTATATTTTAAAGAGATAAGGTCCTTTTAGATTGTTCCCTCTCTTCAGAAGTTTATAAAGAATAATAGGATGGCTATTCTTATGGCTCAGTTGACTATCCTTTAATACCCATTTATTTAATCAAATACCTATCTAGGTGTTGCTGTGAAGGTATTTTCATAGATGTCAAGAACAATGATCATTTTAAGTAAAGAAGATCACTCTTGATAATGTGAATAACTCAGTCAGTTGAATAAAACCAGTTTGGCCTTAAAAGCAAATAATATGTTATTCTAGAGAATAATAAAATTTTACTTAAGACTTCAGCATAAAATCCTTCCTGAATTATGAGCTTGACAGTCTGAAATACTGATTTCAGACTTGTCAACCTTCACAATCACATCAGCCAACTCTTGATAATAAATCTTGTTCTCTATTATCTCTCTCCATAGAGAGAGATACAGACATAGATATTGACACAAACACACATAAATGTTTGTGCATATACATATATGTAATGTGTATATATAAACATGTATTTATACATATATTTATTTATAAAGATGCATACACATATTTACCGTTGATTTTTTTCTTCTGAAAATTATGATACATGTGGTCTGAAAAATAATGACTCAAGCCAAATAATGGAAACAGTTTTGATCCTTTTGTAACAGCCTCTACTATGTTTTGGGAATTTTCTCTAAGGTGAATGTTTGGTATATTAGTAAAATCCATACCACAAGTAAATATACTTACTATACAATTGATGAAAAGAAGGTTGAGAAGAGTAACTTAGGAAATCAAGAACCATGGTTGTGATTGGTGTTAGGTCTCTCCACTCTAATCCAGGGCACATTGCTGTCAGTCATGTGACAACTAGTTTTCCTATTTCTCTTCAAACATTAGTAGATTAATTACATTATATCTAGAAATTTGCTCTGTTTTGGGTAACTTGAATTTTGACATGATTTCAAATGATGTGTTGAAAACTACCTACTTTTTGTCCTAGATATTTTAATATTACTTCCTTTTAAAGAAAATTATCTATTTTGTTGTTGTTGTTGTTGTTGTTGTTCTTTGTTTTGGGTGCCATGTATTGAACCCAGGGGAACTTAGCCACATCCTCAGCCCTTTATTTATTTTATTTACACACAGGGTCTCACTGAGTTGCTTAGGGCCAAGCTTAGTTGCTGACTCTGACTTTGAACTTTTGATCCTCCTGTCATGGCCTCTCGAACTGCTGGTATTACAGGCATGAGCTACCCTGCCTATTTCTATTGTGTTTTTGAAATACACATTTGTCAGAGTAACAACATCTTAATGTAATAGACCTGATTGGATATTTATAATTAAGTAAAATATAATCTCAGAATATTTTCATTATAAACACTACTTTTGTTTTACAGATATAGTTAAAAATAATATTACTGGAGTAATATACGTGGTATAGAGGAATATTGAAATTATGCAATTTAAATGAGAAAAAGCAAACTAATCATACTTAGACTATACAGACAACCTTGTTTACTATTTTAGTGTGAACAATTCAAGACAATTACAAGTTTCGCCATATTTAAATTTTACAACCTAGCCATCCCTTAGCACACAATTAATTTCATATTGTTAAACATGATTTTGAGTGCCTATAGAGCATTTCATCCATTTAATGGACTATCATTTATTTATGTAAACTTTAGATGATTAATGAAAAGTAGAAACATTTTATACAGCAACATCTGACATCTTTATACATATGCATTTCTAATAATTTCTATGTCTTTAGGATAATATTCTGAAATTAAAATTTCTAGCTCAACAATTTTGAACATTTTAAGCTGATATAATATTTATTACCCTTCACAATAATTATACTAAATTTAGTTATCCTCTAGCATTGAGAGTTTTTAAGTCTTCATCAACTTTTTTATTTCTTTATTTTTGGGGTACTGGGAATTCAACTCAGGGGCACTTGGGCACTGAAATACATCCCAGTTCTATTTTTGCATTTTATTTAGAGAGAGTGTCTCACTGATTTCTTTAGTACCCTGCTTTTGCTTAAGCTGCCTTTATACTTGCAATCCTCCTGCCTCAGCCTCCCAAGCCACTGGGATTACAGGTGTGCACCACCATGCCTGGCTCTTACCAAGTCTTTTTTTTTTTCCTTAGGACACAATACCTTTATTTTATTTTTATGTGGGGCCGAGGATCAAACCCAGTGCCTCATGCATGGCAGGCAAGCACTCTACCACTGACTGAGCCACAACCCCAGCCCTCACCAAATTTTTGAGAGCATTAATTTAATTTAGATACTTTAATTACTATAATGCTGCTCAAGTACTTTTAATACTGATTTATGTTACTATTGTGTAGAGGGAAATTTTAGATAATGATACAAAAAAATAATAATCCTAATTGTTATTTTATGGCCCATGAAACACAAATTTGATAAATAATATTCTTTTTTTGTATCATTTTGTAATTACTATGAAATAGAAACCTGATCATGCAGTAAGTGGAAATGTATCTTACAGAAGGTCACATAGGTATTGTATGTACTATGTAAAAGTACTTCTGCTTTCTAAATAAAATTGAGATTGAAGTACTCACCCTTTAGAGATCAGTGAAAATGCAGAAAAATATTTGAAAGTACTTCTCAAGATAGGATATCCAACAATAACAATGATCCCTAGAAATGGAAAACAAAAGATACAATCCTTGAAGTACATGTATTTTACCTTTTTGAGAGGGTCTCCTAACAGTGATTCAGATGGGGGGGGGGGGTCAAGGAAGAGTACAGCAGCGCTCCAGAAAGAAGGCAACATAGCTTAGTGTCTCTAGAGACCAAGAAGCAGGATTTGAAGGACAATTGGAGAGAAGAGAGTTGCCCATCGAAGTAACCCTGAAGAGCTGTCAAAGATGCCCTTGAGCATACAATAGAGTCCCGACAATTGCACATGTATGAAGAAAGTATCTAAGGATAGGGAAGTGCTGAAAAGCTGCAAGGGAACTAGAGCTAATACTGTTTATCAGCCATAGAGGAATGCTCCCAATTCAAAATGGGTTAGTCAAAAGCATTTTGCATCAGAGGTGAGAGTAATGGTGTTATGATTCCATTGCATAGACTTTAAAAGAAAGACTAAAGAGTATCAAACTGTTTCCAATTAACAATTGTTTCTCTAAAGAAGGATCAAGAATTTTTAAAGAGATACAAACATATCCAGGACTCAGCAAAGTAAAATTAAGATTGTCTCACAGTTAATAATATATTACCAAGCATATGAAGAAGGCTATTATGACCCATTATAAGGAAAAAGATCAATTCATTTTAATGATCCAGAACTAGCAAAGACAAGAGAAAAAGAAAGCAAGAATATAAAAACAGTTATTATAGCTGCATCACATATATTTAAACATTTATGTATGGATAAGAATGATATAAAAAATTTAAACTGAACTTCTACATGTAAAGGTACAATGTCTGCATTGAAAAATACACTGAATGTACGCAATGGCAGATTAGATATGTCAGGAGAATTTGAGCATACAGCAGGTAAATTATTATAAAATGCAAAGGGAAAATATTTAAAAAATGAATAACAAATCAGTGAGTAATGGAATATGCAATCAAGTCCTCAAAGAAGAGAATGGAAGGAGAAATATGCTATAGAAAAAAATATTTGAAGAAATAGACTTCAAATTAAACTCAAACTTCAAAATAAACTCAAAATTAAAAATATATCATGACCTAAAATATAAAGCTAGAGAATGTTGAAAAAAGTTGAGGTATATTTTTGGACCTCTGTCTAGATGAATATTTCTCATCTTTGACATCAAAATCTGCATTAACATAAGAAAAGGTTAGTAAATTGTACCATATCATATTTTTTTAATTGCTGTGTGAGGGACCCTAGGAAAGGGAGGTAATGAAAAGTTGAAGTTTGAGAGGAAATATTTTCAAATTAGGTATCTAGTAAATGACTTATATATTGATTATATAAATAATTATAAAAACACATCAGAACAAAAAAAATACAGCCAATACCCCAAAATAAAATATTGTAGTTAGAACTAAATGGGCAAAAAATGTGAACAGACCTTTCACTACAAGCATATAAAACAATATCACCAGCTCTCAAAGAAATGCATATTAGAAGCAAAATGAACCATCATTATGTAACAGTGACCCTAAAATAAATAATAGTAAGAACCCCATGTTCTAGTGAGAAAGCACAGTGACTGGATCATGTATACATTGCTGGTAAGGAAAACACATAGGCTTTCTGAAAAGAGCATAGCTTTCTCATAAAACTAATGATGTGGGCTGGGGATGTGGCTCAAGCGGTAGCAAGCTCGTCTGGCGTGCTTGCGGCCTGGGTTCGATCCTCAGCACCACATACCAACAAAGATATTAAAACAAAATTCTCTCTCTCTCTCCCTCTATCACTCTCTCTTTAAAACAAAAACAACAACAACAAAAAACTAATGATGTGCTCCCCATACAATGTAACAATTGCACTTTGACATTAATGCTGAAAGGCAAAAATCCTGTTCAAACAAAACGCAGAAACTTTTACATATATGTTTGCATAACATCTTTTTTCAGAAGTTGACAATAATTGAAATGTCTTTTAATGGATAAGTAGCTAAACAAACTGTGATACATCTATACTATGAAATATATCTCAAAACAAAAAGGAATTAATAATTGATAAATGATAAATATAACAACTTTTAGGAACCTCAAGAGGATTATCCTAAGTGAAAACATACACTGTGAAAAGGTTGTGTATTGTATAACTATACTTTTATCATATTTTTGAAATGACAAATTGTTGTCACACATTAATGGGTGGCAATAAATTGAAGGGCAACATGAAAAATACTTGGAAAGGAGCTGTTGCATTTTTTTGGACTCCCAAGCCATTGGAATTGCAGGTGTGTGCCACTGCACCTGGCAAGAACTGTTGCATAATTTGACTATTGTTGTTTTGGAAATGTACCTAAAACTAAATACTCAGAGAGAATGAATGTTAGACTAGAGATATTTGAATAAAATGGTTGGATTGTGTTGATATTAATTTCCTGGATTTGATATTGTACTGTGAAAAATGTTACTATTAGTAGAACTTTGGTGCATGGTGAAGGATATGCTGGATTCATCAATGTTATTTATAATTATGCATGTAAATTTATAAGCATTTAAGTTTTTAATGAGAAAAGGAAAAATAAATAAGTTTTCAGACCTTGAAAACAGCATTGGATTTAGGATAAAGCACACAAGGCACACAAGACACAAAATCCAAAGAGCATCCACTCTGTAGTGCTGGCAAAGAACGTGCAGTTTCCAAAATGAAATGTTGCCTGAATTTCAGATCTTGAATGCTTTTCTTACCTCAAACTAGTTGAAGACTTACCTGAAAATATTATTTACAAGCAGACCTGAACTGTAGGCAAATGTAAGGGAAGCAACCTCAAATAGAAGGAAAATAATGTGGAATGATATTATGGGTAAACACAAAGCCATGAAGAATATCGAAATGGAAACTACTTTGGCATAACCTATGACTTAAAAAATATTACTTGTACCTCTAAAAGAAAGTGTTTGCTTAATAAAAAGCAATATTACTGTATGGTGAGGGTTTAAAACATACATCAGTACAATATCTGAAAGTAATACTCGAAGGAAAGTGAAAAAATTGAATTATAATTTTTTTTGTATACATGAAGTAATATGATATCACATGGAGATAGAAAGTTATGTTGAAGATGCATAATATATACCACAAAGAAATAAAATAGCTTTAGCTAATAATCTTTAATAAAGAAAAAGTCTTATGGAAAATATTCAATTAGAAGATGGGGAAAAGAAACGTAATACAAATGGACAAATAAATACAAAACAAATACCAAATGACAGCTTCATAGCTGCACATATTTGTAAGCACATGAAAGAAAGTTATTAAAACAATTAAAAAGCAATGTTTAAGACTGGATTTAAACAGTAAAAATTAACTAAACAAATGTATCAGGCATGGTGGCACATGCATGTAATTCCAGCTACAAGGGAAAGTAAGGCAAAAGGATTTCAAGTCCAAGGCCAATTTAGGAAGCTTAGTAAGACATTCTCTCTCAAAAAAAAAAAAATGAAAAGCACTGGGGATGTAGCTCAGTGGTAGAATATTTGTCTAGCATACATAAGGCCCTTGATTCAATTTTCAGTACTTAAAAAGAAAAAAAAAGTGTATGCTGCTAACTATAAATCCACCATAACCATAAAAAAGATAGTAAATAAGTGAAAAGAATGGAATATGCATGACTAGACAAAAGAAAGCAAGAAAGAATAAGTTAATATTATGCAAAATAGATTTCACATACAGAACATCACTAAGGATAAAGAATGTCCAAAACATATATTCATATAATAACAGGATTTCAGAATATATGAAATGAAAATTGATAAGAGCTGCAAGAAGTACTAAGAAAAATTATAAATTATATCTGGATAATTCAAAATGCCTTTTTCACCAGTGGATAAAGCAAGTAGACAAAAAGTCAATAATGATGTTGAAGATTTGAGTCACATAATCAACTAGCAGGACCTGATTGACACTGACAAAATACTCTCCACAGCCACAGAAGAAAACCCTTTCTCTTAAGTCTTTGAGCTTTTAAAATATAAACCAAAACCATGCCCATAAAACTAGTCTCATGAAACTTAAAAGGATTGAAGAGCTACAAAACTATGTTCTTTGAAAACAATGACCTTAACTCAGAAATCAATAACAGATCCCTAGAAAATCTTTTAATGTTTTAAACCTGGAAAACATACACATGGGTCAAAAAAGAAATTAAAAGATGTTAGAATATATTTTGAACTTAATGAAATTAAAAGGACAGTATTTCAAGATTTTAGGATGCTCTTAAAGGAATACTTAGGGGCAATGTTATATTAATAAATACTGTTACTAGAAATGGAGCCAGCTCCTATATTTATAGAGAAAATTGAATAGGAAGTAATTAAAGAAGAAATAATAAACATCAGAGTCAATATAAATATACTAGAAATAGAGAAATGATTATTAATTAACTAAAAGATGGCCCAGGACTGGAGCAGATTATTGACAGTGAAGAAAATTTGGTCCTTGGCCAGTTTTGTATGCTTAGAATGTGTCCATTTAGACACAGTCAAAACTTTCACTAATTCTTTGACCTCCACACTTTTGCAAACTCTAGCTCTAGTCAGATTCAACAGAAAAATAAAAATAAAGGGGAAAAACAATTAACAAAATAAAGAATGGAAAGTTAACATCATTATAAGAAAACAAATATTGAAAGTTTAATAAGAGAATTTTATGTACAGTTCATGCTAATAACTTTAATTATGTAGATGAAATGGAAAACATTCCTAAATTAAATTATCAAAGCTCATTGAAGAAGATAACCTGAGTCAAAGAAATTGAACTTGTAGTTGGAAGACACCCTACAAAGACAAATACAGATTCAAATGGATGTATGACTGAATTCTAACATACACACATAGACACACACACACACACACACACACACACAAAAAACCCTTGTGTTTGAATCCTTCTAGAAGTCGAAAAATTGTATGTAGCCATAATCATAACATAATAAACACACAAATATTATGGAATAAATAACTAAAAACTATGAAAATAAATAACTAAAAACTATAAACCATTATCTCTAATGGTGGGAAAAAGCCTAACAAAAAATGTTAATGGTATTACCAGGGTGATAAATTATAACCTAATGGAGATTATTCCAATATTTTTAGTTGGTTGACTTTAAAAAATAAATTAATCTAAATACACACACACACACACACACACACACACACAGAGAGAGAGAGAGAGAGATTATCTCAATAGACCCAGATAAACTAATTGATAAAATTCAATAATTATTACAGATAAAATCTTTCAGTCGGCTAGAAATAGATGGAGCTTTGTCAATTTAACAAAAGCATCTATTAAAGAAGCTATCCATAATTTTGTACTTAATTATGGTTTACCAAATACTTTCCCCCTAATATCAGGAACAAAATATTGATACCCATTCTTGCCATTATATTTAAGATCAGGAATTCTTGGTGCAAAAATAAGGACAATAAGAAAATTAAGGAAAACAAACATGAAAAATGCAGACTGTAAAAAGTGAAAATGTCTTTATGCAGATATAATGTAGTAATTCATATAGAAAGCCTATGGACTCTACAAAAATATCTACCAGAATTAATAAGTGAGATTAGGATATAAAAGTCAACTAATTTTTATATTTCTCTATAGGAATAAAGAACAATCAGACACAAAAATTTTCAAAAATCAATACAATTTGTAATAGTGATGAAAATTTAAAATATTAAGGCTACCTTTAACCATAAACATGCAAGATCTGTTCACAGAAAACTGTGAAATATTGGACTGAAGACAGTAGTTCTAAGACATTGTGATGATTAATCTGGATGGTCAGCTTGATTGTAGTAAGAGTTGTCTAAGTTAAAGAGATTTCTGGGTTTTTGATGAAGGTTCTTCCAGAAATAATTGGCACATGGGGAAGTAAATGGAGTTTCCCTGAATGTGGGTGGTGCCACACAATAGGCTGGAGGTGTGGGTGGAACAAAAGATGGAAGAAGGAGGAAGCCAACACAAAGGCAAATTCAATTCTATTTGAGTGGGAACTTGGATTGCTAATGAAATCACCTGAGAACACTGGATTTAAGTTCTTTCACTCTTCCCATGTAGACTCTGTCCAGCAATTCTGCAGTGAGCTTTAGGCCTTCAGTCTCAGACTGGGGCTTCATCATTGTTCACCCTTTAGAATTATGTTTCCTTAGAGAACCCTGACTAATACAGGCTTTGGTACTAGGAGTGGTTTTGGGGAAACAGAATTGTAATAATGAATTTCTGTCCTTCATGTAGTGGTTTTTTGAGTGGCCTCTCTAAATTGATTAGGCCTAATGTTGCTAAAGTCTCTCTTGAATGTGTAGTATGGAGAGCACTGCTAATCCATGCCATGAACTGTTTAAAGAGTTACACAAAGTAAATGCATATTTAATGTTTTTAATTTACCATTGGTGAGCAACAAAGAGTTTAGTGACTCTATACATGACACTCTTGAATATTTCTGGAACACTAAGGAATATAATTATGTTGGCTGATTGCTTCTGGATTTACTGGACAAAGTAATAAAGGAGACAAAACCCTTCCAGATGTGCATAACCAATATAAAAACTTTTCATTGTGCTCTGAAGAAGAATTTTCACTCTTGTAGACATAGAACTAAGGTTGTTGAAAAACAAACACAAATCTTAATCCTTCAATAGACTGTATTGCTACACAAGTTTAACTCTAAGTATTGAAAATGTCTGCAGGTAAATAAGAGCATTGATTATAAAAGAATGGGACCCTGTGACTTGTGATTGTGTATATGGAAAGACCCTATAAAGGATAGGAACATTGAACTCCTACATTCTGATAAGGTTTTTTTTTTTTTTTTTTTTTTTTTTGTTGTTGTTGTTGTTTCTTTGTTTGCCAGAGGAAGTGGCTTCCTCACCCTTAGTGGAAGTTTCAAAGACATCGCCAAACACACCCTCTGTGGTATTGTCTGCTCTACCTCTTGGAACTAATTCTGTATTTCCTAAGGAAAAAGTAATGACCTTCCATCATGTACTTGCAGAGCAAGACAATGCTGATACTCCTCAGGACCTATCATCACCGCCTTCTTTTGCTTGTATATTTTTAACAAGATGCAAGTCTAAGCAGGCTGTAACTGTGGGATACACAATGTTACTCACAAGAATGTGTACTTTGCATCAAAGGATCTTGTTGAGTTTTCTAATTCATACAGACAGAGGTCTGGGAAATATGCATGGGAATGGATAATTGGGTGATAATTGTAGGCAGATGGGCATGGCTGTATGAGGTAAGTCACTTGGTCATTCTCTTGGGAATTGCATTTTGTCTTTGGATCCTTGTGTGCACTTCCCCTCCTCTTTCTCTTTCCACTTCAAAGCTGCCATAAGCTAAAGAACTTTACTCTGTCATGCTCTTCTGCCATGATATTCTGCCTCACTTCACTCCCAAAACAATGGAGGTGATTGACATGGATTGAATCTTTGATACCATGAGCCAAAATAAACTTCTCTCCCTTAAGTTATTATTTTCATATATTGAGTTATAGCAATAAAAAGCTGACAAGCAGATACTGGTACCAAGAATAGTGTTATTGGTGTGCTATACTTGACCAAGTCTTTCAGAAGCTTTAAGAATTGATTGGCAGAAGGATATTGGAAAAATATCTGAGATTCAGGCTGAAGAAACCTTAGAATGTTGTAATCAGAGTTTAGTGGGTGATTTTCAAGGGAGTTCAGAAGAACAGAATGCCCATGGGAATGTGAACAGTAAAGACAGCGTTCATGAGGTTTCAGATGAAAGTGCAGAATCTGTTGAGATTTTGGACTGCAGGCCATATGTATTAGGAATTGAACTACAGGCCCTCTTATAGTTAGCCAGGCCTATTTTAATTCTTGGTGGAAGGTTCCATGACTCAATAACTCCAGCATTCTGTATTTCTATAGAACCTTCATCATGTAAATGATGCCAAGGTGTGCTGCCAGCTTAAGCAATAGCCAAGCTTCTTATGTCTTCAGCTACAGCAGCCTCTGTATGTGTGGGCAGCTAATCCTGGTAAAATCAAACCTGGGAAAAAAACAACTTTCTAGGCACTCTTGTTGTTGAAGAATTTGTCTCCATTTTGCCCATATCCTGAGACTTTCTGTGAAGCTAAATTTAAAAGTGATGGAATAATTAATCCGTTGGAGAAAATTTCAAAGGCAGCATGATATTCAGGAAATGGCATAGGTTTATTCTGGTTCCTTTTAGCCAAAGTTACTATGGTAATGAGGAACAGAAAGCAGAGAGCAAAAGGATTTTAAAAGCTTACAGTTTGGCCAGAAAATTGCATGCAAAATTAGTATCAAGGAAGATTTGGTTATTGAAAAGATTACAGAACCTAATGAGAAACTAAGTACTTTGTACAGAGAAAATAGATGGCTTGAGGGCATCTCTACTTTGTGCCTCAGATGTCAATATTTGTTTGCTCAGTTGGGTTTTGAGCTTCCTTTAGCTTCATCCTTGTTTTCTATGCCTTTATTCCTCCATGTTGGAATGTAATTACTCACTCTGTACCATTCAATATTGGGTGTATGTAACCTGATTTTGATCATTACACTGGCTCATAGCTAAGAGTTTGCTTTGAGTCTCAGATAAGACTTTAGATTTGGACTTTGGGGCAATGTTGAAACTCTTGATTATGGGGACTGTTAGAAATGGACTGACTGCATGAATCTTACATTGTGAGATGGGTAAGAGATATTGGGGGCCAGGGGCAGAAGGTTATGGTTTGGTAAAAATGTGTTCATTAATACAGGAATGTTCAGAAGTGAAAAGATTATATGGAGAGCTGTAAACTCATCAGGGAATCAATACATTGATAGCTTAATAATTTGAATGGATTAGTTTGTGTTAACTGTAGGAAGGTGAAGTATGACTAGAGTTCATAGGTTATGGTGTATGCCATTGGTAATTATATTTTGCCCCGGGATCTCTTTCTCTGTCCCCCTCCCTCTCTCCCTTTCTGCTACCCAGCTGTCTTGAACTAAATAGCTCCCCTCTACCAAACCTTTCTGTGATAATGTTCTGCCTCACTTCAAACCCAGAATAATGGACTCATCCAACCTTGGATTGACTCTGAATCCATGAGCCTTAATAAGCTTTTCATTCTCTGAATCATAGTTCTTAGGTATTTTAGTCACAGCAACACAAAGCTGACTAACATGAATATCTATTCTCTTCAAATTGGCTCATAGATTCTATATAATTTCAATCAATATCTCAACATGTTTTTAATAAGTGAAAATTCATATTGAAATACTAAAGACCTAGAAAAGCCACCTAAACAAACTTATGAAAAGAATAAAATGAGAGGATGGATAGCATCTGATTTTACTTATTTAAAAGCCACATTGTAAGGCTTCATTTATTATAACACTTATCATAAATTATTACATTGCTATAAAAATAAAAAAAATTATATCATTGCATCCAAATGGGGACTTTAGAAATATATGAATATATGTGATTTTCAACAAAGGTGCAGAGGCAATTTAGTGGAGAATTGATAATCTTTTGCATAACCTGTGGTGAAAACTTGATAGCCATATACAGTTAAGGGAAGTTACTTTGACATTGTATACGAACATTTACTTAGTATGAATCATGCCTAATTTTAAACCTAAGTCTATAATTTCTAAATGAATACTGGATTAGAGGAAGCATTTTTAGATACAGTTTCAAAATGATGACCCAATTAAAATATATATATATATATATATATATATATATATATATATATACACATATGTATATGTGTGTGAGTATGTATATATATATATATATATATATATATATATATATGAAGAGTATTTTATCAAAAGTAAAAACTCTTTGCAAGTACTGTCAAACAAATGAAAACTTCAGGAAATAAATGGAAGAAAAATACATTCTGAGCACATCTGCCAAGGATTGGGAATATTTTTAATAACAAAACAGAATTAAAATGGGCAAAAGATTAGAAATGTTCACCAAAAGAGTAGATGAAACCTAAACAACTGACACAGGGTTCAATTTCATAGACCCTAAGGAAATGTACATTACGATTTGCCAGCTTATAAAAATTAGGAAAAAAAACAAAACAAAACAATGGCACACTACCACAAACATTACTTAGAATGACTCAATTAAGTAGTTGATAATACAAGTGTTGACAAGGATGTGGAGAAACTACCTCAAATACCAGTCTCAAACAATTTTGTTGGGAATATAAGATGTTATAATAAAACAAGTCTGGTGATTTGTTGAAAAATTAAGTATACACTTAGCATAGGATCCAGTGATTCTAATCCTTAATACTTAAACAGTGTTACCAAAAAAGTATATGTTTTTGTAGTATAGTTTAAGGTCTGGCATAGTGATGTCATCTGCTTCACTCTTCTTGCTAAGGATTGCTTTAACTATTCTGGGTCTCTTATTTTTCCAGATGTATTTCATGACAGCGCTTTTTCTCTTTCTATGAGGAATGCCATTGGTATTTTGATTGGAATTGCATTAAATCTGTATAGTGCTTTTGGTAGTATGATCATTTTGACAATATTAATTCTGCCTATCCAAGAGCAAGGTAGATCTTTCCATCTTCTAAGATCTTTGATTTCTTTCTTTAGCATTCTGTAGTTTTTGTTGAGAGGTCTTTCACCTCTTTCATTAGGTTGATTCCCAAGTTGTTTTTTTTTTTTTCTTTTTCTTTTCTTTTTTTTTTTTTTTTTGAGGCTATTGTAAATGAAGTAGTTTTCCTCCTTTCCCTTTCAGAGGATTTGTCTCTGACATACAGAAAAGCCTTTGATTTATGGTAGTTTATTTTATATCTTGTTATTTTTCAGAATTCATTTATTAGTTCTGGAAGTTTTCTGGTGAAAACTTATAGGTATATAGAATCATATGCTCAGCAAATAGTGGTAATTTGAGTTTTTCTTTTCCTATCCATATCCCTTTAATTTCTTTTGTCTGTCAAACTGCTCTGGCCAGTATTTTAAGAACTGTGTTAAATAGAAGTGGTGAAAGAGGGCATCCCTATCTTGTTCCAGTTCTTAGAGGGTGTGCTTTCAATTTTTTTACATTTAGAATGATGTTGACCTGGGGCTTAGCATAGATAGCTTTTACAATGTTGAGAAATACTCCTGTTATACCTAGTTTTTCTTGTGTTTTGAACATGAAGTGGTGGAGCCAATATGGAAAGCAGTATGGAGATTCCTTGGAAAACTGGGAATAGAACCACCATTTGACCCAGCTCTCCCACTCCTAAGTCTATAAGCACAGTATTTAAAAACAGCATACTACAGAGACACAGCTACATCACTGTTTATAGCAGCACAATTCACAATAGCTAAACTGTGGAATAAACCTAGATGCATTTCAGTAGAGGAATGAATAAAGAAAATGTGGTATACATACACAATGGAATATTACTCAGCAATAAAAGAATAAAATCATGGCAAATCATGGAATTTGCAGGTGAATGGATGGAGTTAGAAAATATAATGCTAAGAGAAGTTCGCTGATCCCAAAAAAACAAATGCCAAAAGTTTTCTCTGATATAAGAAGGCTGATTCATGGGTTGAGAGACGGAGCATGGGAGGATTAGAAGAACTCTAGATAGGGCAAAGGGGTAGAAGGGAGGGGGAATGGGGGTAGAAAAGATGATGAAATGAGATGGACCTCATTACCCTGAATACATTATGAAGACACAAATGGTGTGAATATACTTTGCATAAAACCAGAGATATGAGAAATTGGCCCTATAGGTGTAATGTGAATTGTAATGCATTCTTTTGTCATATATAACAAAATAGAATTAAAAAATAAATTTAAAAAAAAAGCATTGCATTGAATTTACTTTTTTGCCCATAATTTTTAGTAATGCAGCATCATTGTACATATGGTTGGAGTTTTTTATCTGCAATTAACTATCTATTCAAAAAAAGTATGTATTTTTGAAAAGATTTGTTCAGAAATGTTTATATTAACTTATGTGTAGTAGCTGAAAAACTGAAATAACCTAAATGTTTACTATTTTGATTGGGATTTGATTGGAATTGCATTAAATCTCTATAGTGCTTTTGGTAGTATGGTCATTTTGACAATATTAATTCTGCCTATCCAACAGCAAGGTTACAACTTTTCATCTTCTAAGGTCTTCTTTGATTTTTTTCTTTAGTGTTCTGTAGTTTTAGTTATAGAGGTCTTTCATATCTCTTTTTAGGTTGAAATGAATAAATGGAGAAATGAATAAATTGTGGTATGGTCACACAATAAGTTCCTATCTAGCAATAAAATGGACAAACAACATATACAAAAGCATAAATAATTCTTAAAATAATTATGGTGAGTGGAAGAGGCAAGTTTTCCTTTTTTTAAATGTGAGTATACACACACACACATATGTGCATCTTTCATACCAATTTTTTTTTGTATAACTTCACTTACATTTCAAATTAGTAACAATCAGATCAGTGGGTTCTAAGGCAAATGAAGGAGAAGCACAAAGGGTCAGGAGGGAAGAATTGCAAAGCAACATTAGGAAGCTTTTAGGGGTGTTGATGTTCCATATCATGTGTATATTGAGGATTCAGTCATCTAAATATATCAAAGCATTATAGGTTGTACACTTTAAATATATCCAGTTTTTAATTCCAATTTTACATCAATATGGAAATGTAAGTAAGGCTCCAGTACTTTCTGCTCCCACCCCCTGTGAAAGTGAAATAGAGTGAGGAAGTATTTCAGTCTTCGATTCTAACTCTGTATCAAAACCTCTTAACCCCTAAACTCTGCTGAGTCACAATACCACAGTCATGGGATAGAAAAATAATCAGTACGTTTTGGCACTCTTTAAGCCATGAGTTCCTAGCAAATCACTCTTGAAAAGTGGGAACCTGAGGTCTCAGTGAGTTCTTGCCTCTCACAGTCCTTTCCATTTATCACTGTCCACTCACACAGGCGGTGTAGAGAGTAGTTACAGCATTATGTTGATGGCTAAAAGTCCTTTCTTCTCAAAACTAACAACTATGGTGCTGTGACTAGGACAACAATGAAACTGCAATTGCTAAGACACATTTTTTCTCTCTCTAGACATTCAGACATGAAAACAGAGTATGCACTTGCTGGTGATTGTTTAGACACCCCTATACAGCAGTTTATACTAAAAAAAAAATGTTAAAACAACGGAAATTTCATGTTTGTCATTATTTCCACTACTTCCAAGATTTCAATAAATATCATCAGGCTGCCTGAAAGCTTATGAGATTTATTTGAGTGAGGAGTATACATCATTATGTGTCTTTTGAGCTTCTGATGACGAGATTTTAGCAGATCGGATCTGATTTATAGGAAGGAACTACACCCTGGATAATGAAACATAGCCTATTAAAGCCTATTAAATAAACAGGGGCTATAATGCCATGTCATAACAAATCATTTTGACATGTTTTAAAAATATAAGGGGCTTCTTCAAATATCATCAGGAATAAGTCATTTAGTGCTTCACGTTCATACATCAATGCAGTTGCTGTCAGTATGAAAAATTGGACTTTTTGTTTACTTAAAATTTGAAATGCCATGATTTGGTAGTTGAAAAATGAGGCGGGAAAAATGAATGTCCTTCTGTTTGTGAAAAATGGTGGTTTTATTAAAGCAAAGTGGGGAGGAGGAGAGAGTGCTCATGTACTCTGGTTGAAATGTTCACAGAGGAAGAAATGTAACAATATATAAGTGGCCACTGGGGACAAAAGCAGCAGAATCACTGAGGCAGCTGATGACAACAGGAGCCAAGGATACTGCTTGAGCCCAGAGCTGACCCACCTTTTGGTCCCTATGCACACATAATGAATAAATGCATCTTGAAGTAAGACTCATATTTCATGGCTGCGTGAGACTCCCCAGTTAGACTGCATCTGTTAATAATAAAAATTTTCCTTCTGGAATGAGAGTTTAATAGTTCTTGTTCATGCTTTAAATAGGAGATCACAGCAATAAATCAGCATTATGATTTTAGTAGGTAGTAGCACATGAAATATAATATATTATTTCTGACATTTAATTTGGTCAAAATTAAGTTAAAATATTCACCCAAAAGGACAGATTGATAAAGTAATGATTATAAATATATAATCCCAAGAAATTTTGTACTTTGAGCATTCTGGAAGCGCCATTAAATTTAACACACAAATTATCTTAATTGAAATAATGAGAAAATATTAAATTATTTTATTCAAAGCTGTCTATTACAAATACAATTTATTCCCTCAATAAACATCACACACTTACTGTGTTTTGTAGCATGTTTTCATATATATTAACACATTTTATTGTTATAAATGTATGTTTAATATTCAATCAATATTTTTAAAGATAAACACTTGCATTTAAGGTTTCAGATGACTTATCTTAATTTTGGCATTATCAATGTCAATTCAATTAATTTACTCCCCTTTTCAATATCCATATAAGAACATGCATAGGAATACACAGACAAATACACACACACACACACACACACACACACACACACGCACATGCACATCATAATGACCAGAGACAATTCACCTCATATAGCTATATATGAATTCAAATAATGTAGATTAAAAAGTGTGTTCTCATACCATATAAACATATAGAAAAATAATTAAAAGCTCTTTGAAAGCAAGTTCTTTTCTGACTTGTCTTTTATCTGTACCCATACTAAATGCAACATATTACAAACAATAGATTCTCAATATGCAGTCATTGAAATAATATAAGTAAATAAAAATGGTAATTGAGCATTAATTAAGACAATGTTGATAGTGTGATGGGATCAGTTTCATAACTCATGGATTCTTCTAGATCAGCATGTAAAACATTCTCTTTCCAAAGAGAAAAAAAAACAATTTATACTCCCAGTGATAGATTAGGTATATAGCTCATTCTATACATCCTTGATAATTCTAGGTTTCTGAAAAGTACACTTTTAAGCTTCAGAAATAGTATTTTTATTACTATATGTTATGGTTTGGATGTGAGTTCTCCCCCAAAAGTTCTAAGGAAAATGTTTCATGAAATAAGATGTACATAGTTTTACCAAACATTCCAAAGATCAATATTTAAAACATTTAATGATAGCCACTACACTAAACATTTTCTCATTTGCTAAGAACAAATTATGTAAATTTTTAAGAATTGGTATCAATGATTTTAATATTTATGCTAGTCAAATTAAAATCATATTACTTTTATCAATATAATTCCTTTTGGTTAAATAAATAAGTGCCACACAGTTCTCATTACTATAATTCTATATCTTAACTGTGAGTGAATATAAATCCTTCTGCTTCATCCTTTTTCCTAATGATTATCTTGATAATTCTTGAGTCTTTGCATGACTAAGTAAACTTTGTATTCTGATAAACAATTACTGAAAAAGAAAAATAGTGCTGAATTTTGGCTCAGTGGTAGAGTGCTTGCCTATCATGTGTGAGGCACTGGGTTCGATTCTCAGCACCAAACAAAAATAAATAAATAAAATAAGGTATTGTGTTCATTAACAACTAAAAAATAACACATTAAAAGAAAATAAAATAGTGGGATTATGTTGAAACTACATATTATATAATAATATACTCATATAAGAGAAATTATTATTTTTATAATAATATAGTCTAGCTGGGCACCATGGCACACACCTGTAATCCCAGCAGCTCGGGAGGCAGAGGCAGAAAGATTGCAAGTTCAAAGCCAGCCTCAGCCAAAACAAGGTGCTAAGCAACTCAGTGATACACTTTTTCTAAATAAAATAAAAAACAAGTTTGGGGATGTGTCTCAGTGGTTGAGTGCCCCTGAGTTCAATCCCTGGTACCCTTCCCCCCAAATAATAAAAAATATAGTCTGGCAAGTCATGAATATAGCATATTCATGTATTTATTTATATCTTTGTTAATATCAGTAACTAATTTTTAAAATTTTCACTGTGAAGATTTTATAAGTTTTAAATTAGATTTATTTTAATATATTTGATATTTGTCAATATAATTTTGAATATATTGCCTATTATGTAGACACTAAGAAAATTATACAGATTCCCGACAAAACAGACTCTAAGGCAAGAAGCATTGTTAGAGTAAGGAATATTTGATGATGATGCAAGGGTAAATCTATGGTGTAACAATCCTAAATATGTGTAGTTTCCGTATATGCTAAAATTATTTTAAATAAGAAATCTAGACATCCAAAGTTCTATCATAAAGTTTAGTATATATCTTCAATGGCTAATGGAATAAACACATATTATTATAAGAATGTTGCATAGTTGAATAAATAATATTCTAATTCACAAATAATAAATTGCTCCTCATAATGGTGACAATATTTACATTATTTTCACTTCACACAGATCACTTAGCAAAACTGATCACAAAACAATTTTTAAAAAGCCTTAAAACTAACTCTATTTCAGAGTATAACCTCTGACAACAAAGCAATTAACCAAGAAGCCAGCAACAAAAGATAACTAGAAAAATGCTATTTTATAGAAGTTTAATAATTTTTTTACAATAAATTGTGGATCACAAAAGACATCAAAATAGGCATTTTATAGGATATTTTTATTTGAATGACTTCAAAACACTAAATATAGAGAGATATTTCTGGTGCTCATGAAAATAGTTTGAGATTTGTGAGACAACATAATAATGCTTCAGTTGAAAATAAATATAGCTTTAAAAATTTTAAGATAACAATTTTTCTGAAAAGAAAGTTATTTTTATGATTATATAAAATGTCACTCCAAGACAACATGCAATTCTGTTTTCTTCTTCGTTAATGTTATTTATTTAACTCCAAGATGATTTTGTACTACCTCTTCCATATTCCCAGATTATTAATGTGTACAGACTTCTGCTAAAATATTTGAATTTTTATAGGCAAATATTTCACATAACTTTCTACTCTAGTAATCAATTGGTATTGCCATACATTGTTAGTTTTTCTAATCCCATAATCAAGCAGAGTACCATGTAAGATAAATAATAAATCTTAGTCAATGACAGGTATTAAAATACTCATGCCTGTGGATTTAGAAAGAAACCAGAGACAGTAAAGTGAAAGCATCACATGCAGCCATGGAAGGGGAGTACAGGATATTTACTATGCTGAGGACTTCAGTATTCTTAAATTTGGCATAAAATTTCCATAGATTTTCCAGGAATTCATATATACTTATCAGAATGTAATTTGAGTAGGTAATTGGGTTTGCTGTACAGGAATGTAATACTGCTGAATTACCTTAATGGAAACTTCCTGGGAGGATCAATTTTAAAACTAGGAACAAGTGTGCATACAAAAGACTTAAGCTAGGAAAGGTAACTCCAGTTACAAACAGCAGTTCTAACTTTGGCAAGACAACTGGAGAGTATTTGAGCCAAAGTTGCTAAGCTAAGAGATTCCTTGTCACAAAAATTGGACTTCATTAGTTCATAAGCTGAAATCTGTAATTGGTTGAGAAATGTGACTTCTCAATAAACATCATTGGTTCATACAGAAAGATAGGAACTGGACTGTCAACTGATTATGTGGCTCATAGCTGACATAAATGGTACATTTCCAAAACCTCCAGACTTATTCAGTTCACATTAGAATTAGAAAATTAAGACGAAAGAAACAAAACGGTGCACCTCTATACTCTTTGTTATATCAAATTATTGGAACAGTGAGAATAAGGTCTTCCAATGTTACTTCTTAGAATTATATTGTAAACAGAGTATACTTATTCAGTTGTCAATTTATGTCAAACTGAACCATCATGAACAATGGTGTGAAAACTGAAAATAGTTTTAAAATGATGACATAGAAAGATAATGATATAGAGATGAGTCAATGGTGATATATATTGCTGTAAAATCTCTTTCTTCCCAATATTTAGTTGGGAAAAATTGCTACATTTCCTCAAGATTCAAACGTGTGGTTATCACAAAAAAGGGTGGGAAATCTAAAAATAATAGAAGGGAGAACAGTAAAGTAGAAGAATGGGATCAAGTGGAAGGGATGAGGGGACAGAAGAAGTACCAGAGAATGAAATCTACCAAATTATGCTGTCCACCTATGAATATACCACATTGAATGCTCTTATAGATGTAATTAAACTGCACTAATTAATATACTAATAACAATTATTCTACAAAAATTTCAACTACCTACTAATTACATGAATATAGCTACTATAAAACTGCAGAAGATGCTATGCTTAACAATAATTTCAGCTCTACTTATTTTAGTGGCCTTTAGTTTGTAAGTACAAATTACATAAGTTAGAAACACTTGCAGAACAGATGACTGGAAATTTTATCCTGGAACACACAAAAATGATTAAAACAAAGTGAAATAAAAAGTGAATAAATTTATTAAATTATAAAACTATAAAATGCACAGGTATCATTTGCCCTGAACATAATTTTATGCAGAGTTCAAATGGTATTGCCAGAAATATTTTGGGATTGTGTTACTATGATTTTTTTATTGGTACTTTGTAATTATTCCTAATTATGAAGTCACTTATTCTTTTCACATATGCACAAACCATACTTGATCAAACAAAATCCCCAGTATCTCCCCTTTCACTCTCCTTCACCCTCCATTTGATCAGTTTTCTCTACTCTACTTATCTCCTTTCATTGTTATTATTATATTAATTAGTGCAGTTTAATGACATCAATAAGACCATCCCATGTTGTATATTCATAGGTGGTCATAGCATAATTTGGTAGATTTCATTCTCTAGTACTTCTTCTGTCACCTCATCCCTTCCACTTGATCCCATTTTCTACTTTACTGTTCTCCCTTCTATTATTTTAAGATACTCTCCTTTTTTTAAATTCCTTTTCTTCCCCTGCAGTACAAGAATCTGGATACTCAGGAAAGAATAGCTATGTGTAACTTATATTCAAATGTATATGTAATATTCAAAAAGAAAAAAATATGTGTTTTATATATATTGCATAATACTAAGATACATAATACTAAGATACAGTTTCTGCATATGAGAAAAAAAACATTCAATTTTCTGGTTTTAGTTAGCTTCATATACTGGCTGTTTGAGCAAGATACTTTTGTAACTTTTTTTTCTGCTACAGGTGTAGACTACCAAGAACAGGGAATGATAGTCAAAACTAATTTTTACTGGTGCCCAGGAAACGTTTTTCTGTGTCTTGCTTGCTGAATATGTAATCTTACCTCTGAATCACTAACTTACATGCTGGAATTGGTTAAAAGTTCGAATTCATTGAACTTGATCTAAGAGTGAACAGAGGGGAGATTTCCCAAATAAGATTTTAGACATTAATATCAGAAAAAAAATGCTAAAAGATACTGGACAACTATAAAAATAAACAAAGTCCACTAAACTATGTAAATCTAGTTTATTATTTATTGAAGAAAATTATGATAAAAATTGATGAAAAAGAAACCATGGCATAAAATGTGTGAAGCAAATAAAGTCCTTTTCCAGACCTCGCCTTTAGGATTATTTTACATTGTCTTGCCTCCCTCTGTAGGTTTTGAGGAGCACATTGCATATGATTGACTGCCCTACATAAGTACTTATGTGTACCATTCAATGCTGAGAAAATAATCTATTAAAGAAACATGACAATCGTATCCTTGTTGTTATTGTTTGGAGGTTAGGTTTCCCCCAAAAGCTCATGTATGAGACAATGCAAAAAGGTTCAAGGAGAAATGATTGGCTTTTAAACTCTTAACCCAATCCTTTATTTAACCCTCTGATAGGGATTAATTAATTGAGTGGTATCTGAAGTGAGAGAATGTGGCTGAAGGAGGTGGGAATTGGGGAATGGCTTTGGGTAAATATTTGTATCTGGCAAGTGGCTTCGTTCTCTGTTTCCTGATCACCATGATGTGAGCTGCTTCCCTCCACCACACTTTCTTGCCATGATGTTCAGCCTCACCTGACCTTCAACCCTGAGGAATGGAGCTGGCCTTTTATGGACTAAGACCTCTGAAACCGTGAGCTCTGGGATAAACTTTTCCTCCCTTACACTTGTTCTGGTCAGGTCCTTTAGTCACAGCAGTGAAAAAGCTAAAATACTTGTATCATTAGAAAAAGACAAAAACAAATAATCTAATCAATAAATGGGCAAGGACCTGAAGAGACACTTCTTAGAAGATGATATTGAATCAACCAACAAATACGTGAAAAAATGTTCATCATCACTAGCAATTAGAGAAATGCAAATCAAAACCACTCTAAGATTTCCTCTCACTCCAGTCAGAATGGCAGCTATTAGGCATACAAACAACAGTAAGTGTTGGTGAGAATGTGGAGAAAAAGGTTCATTCATACACTGTTAGTGGGACCGCAAATTGGTGCAGCAAATATGGAAAGTAGTATGGAGATTTCTTGGAAACTTGAGAATGGAGCCACCATTTGACCCAGCTGTGCCTTTCCTCAGTCTATACCCAAAGGACTTACAAACAGCGTACCACAGGAACACAGTCCCATCAGTGTTTATAGCAACAAATCCACAATAGCTAAACTGTAGAACTAACCTACAAACGCTTCAATAGATGAATGGATAAAAAAATGGGCATATATGTACAATGTAATATTACTCAGCAATAAAAGAGAATACAATCATGATATTTGAAAGCAAATTGATGGAGCTAGAGAAGATAATGCTAAGTGAAGTTCGCCAATCCCCCCAAAACAAATGCCAAATGTTTTCTTTGATATAATGTTGCTGATTCATAGTGGGATCAGGAGCAGCAGCATGGGAGCACAAACTCTAGATAAGGCAGGGTGTAGGAGGGGAAGGGAGGGGGCTTTGGGTTAGAAATGATGGTGGAATGTGATGGACACCATTATCCAAAGTACCTGTATGAAGACATGAATTGGTGTGAATATATTATGTATACAACCAAAGATATGAAAAATTGTACTCTATATATGTAATAAGAATTGGAATGCATTCTGCTTTCATATATAAATTTTTAAAAATTACATAAAAAACAGTGTCAGAAGCACAGTGTGAAAATAAAAATGAAAATAAAAAACAAAAATATACAAAATATTTTTATATATGAATTATGAAGTCAGATCTATGAGTAAATATAAAACATTTTTTGAAAAGTCTTCAGTGTGAGTTCATGGTTTGTATTAATTCCAAATAAGCATCTATAGTTTAATCTGCTCTATAAGAATCTGGACACTCAGGAAAGAATAGCTACCAGATAACTTATATTCAAATGTAAATGTAGCAATCAAAAAGAAAAGAAAAAGGGTTTTGTGGAGTTTGCATAATACTAAGATATGGTCCACTATGTGTCCTGATATTTCTTTTTACATAGTACATATTATTTTGCAGTCCACAATTGCAAAACATATCACATAAAAGTATTTCAAATTCAAATATTAATTATTCATTAAAAATTCTTATTTAAAATAGTTTCCTTTAATTCTCTTTTAAAAATTAATTTATAATATGACCTTAATTTGAAACAATAAAAAACAGGTGATTCTGATTTTGAATATTTACCAAGGTGACAGAATACAAAGAAAACTACAAAAAGTAACTGGCTACCCATCATGATGAAATGAAACACAAGCCACTTGTCAATTTCCAATTAAGATTAAAGTCTATTTAATAAGAAAAAGCTGTTATAGTGTTTTTGTCACTGTGTTGTTTTGCATATGTTATCTCACTAAGTTCTCACATCCTTTCAGCAAATTAATGTTTCCTTTGTAAAAGAGAAGAAGCAAGCCTCAGAAAAATGAAGATGGCTAATTTATTCATTCATTAGGCAACTTTAACACTATTTTTCATTGCTTAAATACATGGTGCAAGGTACTTTATACCTAGGGATATGTGATATTGAACAATTTTATAAGTTTATAACCAGTGGAATAAATATATAATAAAAAGAAAAGCAAGTAAATACATAATTATAACACATAGTGATTATACATGGAAAAACAGGCAAAAAGACAGAGAATAACTGGGACATAACTTACCATGGATTTTTATTAAACTAACAACCTTCAAAATGAGAAATACCAGCCCATTATACCAAAAATCTGAGCCATAAGATATGCATATAATTTCCAAAATATTTGCTAGTTTGTACTTCCACAGGCAGGTCTGGCAGCTGTATTCCCCAAACAGCAATTGTTTTGTCATATTTTTACCTATATAAATATTATATAAATGTATATCATATTGTCAATTGAGTTAGCATTTCCAACATTATTTGTGAAATTGGGCTTCTTTTCCCATGTTTCATGATCTTACATTTTTTCTCTTCTGTGAAACATCTAGCCAAACCTTTTGCTCCTTTATCAGTTGAAAGATATGGGCATTTTAAATTTTGGTGGTTTGATCTTATTTATATTTATAGTTTTTCTTTATCAGGCATCTCAAAATTGCAAAAATATTTCCTAGGATATAACGGATCTTGTTCCATTCTTTGTAATATCTTTTAATTAAAAGAAGTTCTGATTTCACTGCATGCATTTCCTTTGTCGCCTGTGCTTTATAAATTGTTGTGGCAGTACAGCAGAAACAGGATCAACCTGACCCAAATTTTGGCTCAGATGCTTAGAGTGCTGGTACCAAACACAAACCCTGGGGGTTTAAAAGACTTATTATCCACATAATGAGGCTTTCTGGGGAGGGGAGGAGAGAGGTGGATTCCCTAGGTATTCCAAGAATGACACAGGAAAAGCAGAGTGTTGCACAAGTAGCAGGTGGATACATGGTGCACAGAGGCTTGAATGTTTGCATAATCAGAGAAGAGTGCCAGGCTTCTTTAACAATTTGTCCAAATGTGAAGTGTAGGGGATGGAGGGAGAAGTGAAACTTAAAAGCAGCTAGCACTTAAAAGTGACCATAAAGATATTTCCTACAGTTATTCTAAACTTTTCCTATTATTGCTTTTACTTTTATTATTTCTTCTACTTGGATTTAACTTTTATATATTTTGTGAGGAAGTACTGTAATATTGCTTAAACATATAGACAGCTAACTCTCTAAAATAATCCTTTTTTGCAGAGATATAATGCCATATCTGTTAATAGTGAATTTTCATATGAAAATGGGTTTCTTTTTTGGATTCATAATCCAGTCTATTTAGGTATTGCTTTCCTTGTCTGAAAACTGGAAATGACCCCAGCCAACAATGACCTAGAGACCATGTGTTTGTCTCTTCTATTTTCCTCTATCTTGGCATCTCAATTCTGTAATTCCATTTTTGATAGCTTTCTATTTCCTTTTAAATAAACACTTTTTAAATTTTTCATAGGTTTTCTGATTGTTCTTAGCAGGAATATTGATCTAATACAAACTTTTCCTTTCATTTATTTCTAAGTAGAATGTTCCTTAGAAACATGTTCCCCCTTTTTATTTTAGCCATATTCAACATACTTATTTTGTGCTTTGTGCCTTTTAATTCTGACATGAGATTTCTTACACATCTGGTTCAAATGGCCTTTAATTCTGTTGACTCTTGCCTATGGTACTGTTATCCATGTGTAGTTTAGAATTTTGTTTTGTTCTATTGTTCAAATATAGCCTGGGTTTCTATTGATAGCGTATATTGGTAATTAAAAACTAATATACTGGGACAGGTTAAATACATATCTGGTTTTACAAACATTGTAGACAAAAAAAAATGTGAATGTGAACTGAAAACCTGTTTGAGACCAACTTGAAATATTTCTTTAAAAGGGTTTTTGTTTGTTATTTTGCTTTGTTTTGTTTTTAATGGTTTCTCTCTGCAATTCACGATTTGGTTACATTCTACTTTTACACTGATGGTGTACTAATTTCAGGACTCAGATTTCTGCAAGTATTTATTCTTGGATCTAACACCCTGCATAGTCCCTGACATCTTCCCTCCTCATATTCCTCAAATAGAAATCCACCTTTTTAACCCTGAGGAAAACATCAGAAAGACCCACAGTGAGGAATATGACATACCACCTGAGGAGTACTTATCAAAATCAAGGTCATCAATAATAAGGAAAGTCTAAAAATATCATTATGTAATTGAACACCTATATAAGAGGCAACTTGAATATTTTACTTACAAATAACTTACCCTATTTTCCCCTAAGCAACTCAGTGAGACCATGTCTTCTACATAAATTTCTTTTAAAAAGGCTGAGTATATGGTTCAGTGGTTAAGCGCCCCTGGTTCAATCACTGGTACCAAAAACCGAAAACAAAAACAAATACTTTCACTATTTTCAACATATTTTAATCATATTGTAGCTTAATAATGCATGATTTACCTGCAATCAGTACTTTAATACAAATTCTTATTCAGAATAAATTCTGTACAAAACATTATTAAATGTTTTAATTAAGTGAGATACTGGATGATAAATTTAATATATCCTAAGCTATCATTATCACCCCAATGAATGTTTCCAAAATAATGAATTTGATCATAGGATTGAATAAAAATATTTTTAAATAAAATATATTCTAAGATATAAACATAAATTCTAAAAACTCATATTCTTAAAGTTCAGCCTATACTGAAACTTCTAAACAAGAACACCGAGCAATCTCTGACTACAACTGATGGAATAGTTGAAAAATCTCTGTCATTGAGGAAATTGCAGAGATATTATAGAAGGTGCTTATATAGTATTTTTTTAATTTTATGCATCATTTACTAGTCTAGTACTATATCCTTCTGTGCTCAAATAAAATCTTTAATTAACCAAACATATTCCTTAGTGCTATATGAAGTGCAAAATAGTTTATCATAACACTAACATGAATATAAATTTAAGCACATATTGAAAAGGGGTATCATATTTTGAAAGCAAATTCAAAAAGTCACATTTCTAGCATTTCTAGTCTATAAATATTATAGACTCTAATACTGGTTTAATAGAATTCATTTTCAGACTAATGAGAAATGTGACTGTGGTAAAGCTAGTAATTAAGAACAAATGTCCAATGATTGTATTTTAGGTGCAAGAAATCAGAGCTAGTAGAAAATTCTCAACTTTATTTAAGCTCTTTTTATTTAAATGGAAGAGCAGTTATTTATAAGGTGAACATCTTGGCTTTTCATACATTGTTATGATACATGAAATGTGCCAAATCTGATGAAAAAAAAAATTTATGGTGTCAACATTACCATTAAATTTATTTTCTTTTAAATATACTTCCTGTTAGATTCAGAGTCCTTCTCTGGAATTATGATGTGATAGTCTTTTGTTCCTGCAAGTGGCATTACCCTAGGGCTCATGTCACTGTTTGCCTTGTTAACTTATTTTGTATTGCAAATCTCATGCTAGCTGTGAATCCAGGTACATTTTCCCCCCTTAAGCACTATAAGCTTTATAAAATGAGTTGTAATTCAGGCTGCTTAACATATTTTGAATGCTTACAATTTTAGACTTTCAACAGAATCAGAAATACATTTCATTTGCTTACACTCATTTTATAAAATCAAATAACCCTGTGGCCTTAAATAACAATCTCACATTTAGACAATTTGTTATCGGAACTTGTATTATTACTGTCAGTACAATAGGGCTGTGTTTAAAAAAATATGGTTTTCTTAATTGTCAGCTCATATCCAAACTAAAATATACCCTTAACTCTTGTTTTAATTAGCTATATTTCTAGTTTAAAACAATAGTGTAATTCATTTGGACTGTATGAATGATTCTTGCATATTATTTTAGCATGTTATAATCTAAGCATTTGGCAATCTCCTGGGAGACACAGAATCATAAATCTGTTGATTTTATCATTTTATTTTTTAAACAGATGCATTTTAAAATCTTCAGTATTAAAATTAAACTTTACCAAATTGATGAAAAAGGTCAAATAAATAATACAATTTCCTTTAATGATTGTTATCTTTGAGAAGCCTAATTTGAAATCTATAAGGACTACAGCTTGCCATTTTGTAGCTGGATTTTCTTCCCCTTTATCACAAAAACCAGAACTGAAAATATCTAGAGGGATATTCAAGTATAAGTAAGAAAATTAAGTAACTTTTTAAATTGTTTTTATTTGTTCTAATTAGTTACATGTGACAGTAGAATGAATTTGTATACTTTGATACATTTTTTAAGTTCTAGTTTTGTTATAAAGGGGAAGAAAATCAATTTAGGATCCCTAAATATTTTGTTTTGATATATATTTTTTTCACATATATCTTATATATATGTTTGATATATGTATCACAAAAATGTAAACTTCATATAAATATATATTTATATAAATTAAACTATATATAAACCACTATTTAGAAATTTGAAGAGAATATTTATTTCAGCAATGTCATTTCTGAAGTTTATTTTAGTAGTTGACATACAATGTGGAAATTAAGGAGTAAATTAATTTATATTGTTCATTTACTTAATCCCTTTCCTTACTTCCTGCTTATTTGCACTCAATTTTTTTGCCAAAAATGACAATTATCTTCAAAATTAAGCTTTATTTTTGGTTTTAAATATAACTATTTCTCATTCATGTAAGTCTTATGTCTATTAACACAATTTTGAATTACCATTATTTTCCTCGAAAATAAAGAAAATCTATTAAAAGAAAAAAATAACTTTTTAAACTGATTTTAAATCTTCCATAGTGTTGTTTATTAGGAAATCTAATATCATTTCAATGTTAACATTCAATAACTTGAGAAATATCTTATTAGTTAGGTGCACAATTATCCTAAAAAGTAAACAATTATATTCATTATGTAAACAAATATTAGTCCCATAAAAAAAATAAAGTATGAAGTACATATTTAACTTTAAGTTGTTCAGAGAATATGGGTCATTTATAGCTAGTGCTGTACTTTTGAATAGACATACAGGTTAAAGAATCAACTCTAATTTATAACTTTGTTTTAAATGTAATAAACAAATCCGGTTTGGGTTCAAATACTTCCAATATGACACTTCAGTGTCTCTTACCTCCACCTGTCAATAACTGCTTTACTGTACAACTCTGCAGCTATTCTAATTTTACTTGGGCAGAAAATATAGGGACTCCCTTAATAGGTGCCAGGAGGCATATATTGAGTTATGTTTCCAGGCTTTATTTTGACCACAAAGGCTTGAGATATCTGAGGACCTAGTTGGAAGTCATCCTATGGAAATAACAATAATGATAATAATAATAGTAATAACAACAACAATAACAAGTGCTATGGAATTAACACTCCAAAGGAGCAAACACATCTATTTGGATCAGGAAAGTTTGTTGACAGTTCTTTTTTATCCCTTCCTTCCATGCTTCATCTTGGATTTCCATTTCAGAAAACAGTTTCCCAAGATACAATAAGTATATGCATTTGGTTCCATGTGGTGGCGGCAGCTCAACACACTATTCATTTATTAACCTCATTCTTTTTTGCTTTGCTCCTTCTTTCTCACTTCTTCTCTAGGATTGCACTTCCTATTAAAGAAATTGTATCTAAATTTATGCCTTAACTCTGTCTGGTGGACCCAAATTAACTAAATCTTCCAAGTCATTTTTCCATTTTAATATTATGTTGCTAGGAACCCCAGAGTAGGAAATTTAAAGTTCAAAAGCTTATCATGATGTTATATATTCTAAGTAATATGACTACTGTGTAAACATTATGTTAGAATTTATTATTTTTGAAAAATCAACCAACAGTTGTAAACAGGTCTCTGTTTGGGGGTATTTATAAGTCTAAGGAGTATTCATTTTGACATCACTTTAAGAATATAAATATAATAAGGCATTTGGAGCAAAAATTCATATTTTTCTGCCATGTCAAACAAAATAATTAAGTAGTTTTAAACCACTATTACTTGAAAAGACAATATCATTACTTGGAAATAATAGCTTTTCAATGACCATAATATTAAATAATGTTCAAGAAGCATTTCAGGATTAAATTGGTAAGTATACTTCATGCTATAATACATAATAATACTTAATTTTTCAAATTTCTGATACTTGGGCAAGTAAACTAAAGAAACAGGGTTAGCCATCATTGGTAAACTTTGTAATAAATCACTTGCATATAAAATATTCAGCATATGTTGGGCTGTGCAAACTGGCAAGTGCTCAAAGTAAAAATTGCCAAATGTTTTAAGGTTATTTCCTTTAATTAATACCGAAATGGGTATTTGATGTTTGTGCATGCCTAGCTACCTGCAGAATAAGTGCAAACTCATTTCATTTTAAAGAAATTTTTTCCTGTCTCTGTGGAGTTATGAAATTTAAATGCAAACCTTGGAGGTTAAACAACTGTGTTTCAGATTATAGAGAATTATCATGTCATATGTGCACCCATTAAAAAATAATAATCAATACAAAGTCTTTTCTTTATTGTCAAATAACAAACAAACAGTAAATTAACTTTGCCTTTGAATTATGTGGAATTGAGTTATACAAGAAAACCTTGGCAATGTTCCTTCTTTTAATTAATGTTTTGTCAGATCATCAATCTTACTTTCTCCCTGTGTGTTAATACTCAATTTGTTTAGTATTTACTTAAGCCATATCTCTTTCCTAAAGAGGAATTCTTATCTAGTTAGTTAATATCTCTCTAAGCTGCATAACAAAGGCAGTAGGGATAATTTCCCACCATATTTAACAGTAAAATGAAGTTTCCAGTTCTCCAAACTGACATCTAGAGTGCTTTTTAAATTAATTTGGTTAAAAACCTACGCACAAGCTTTTCAATAACTATAATCTGTAGCATGATAAAAACAGTTGTTTGAAAGAATAATGACCTTAATATGAAAAAAAAATATGCTTTACAGTAGCTTTACAACCCTAAGGCAAATATTATTGCTCAGGAATAAAAACAGAGATGATTATTTCTCAATTTAATCACAAAATTGAAAAAAAATGCTTTTTACCCTATGGTCATTGGCTTTGTCCATTTCAGAAGCTTTATATTGAAGATATTAGAAGGTGCAATTACCTCATGGATCAGTGACTACTAAGCTGATATGCCATTGATTTTCTACAGCATGAGGAGAGGCAGGGCAAAGCTTGAAGTGGATCAAATGTCTCAGCCCTGTTAGAAGGTCTTTTTTCCCCATGTCCTTGTTTGTATCTAGGCAGGGAAGAATCAATCAGATAGAAATATTTTGGTAATATTTAGTCTACAATAAGCTAAGAAATGAAGAAATTATATTTTAAGTGTGATTTTTATGCAGAATTGTATAACAGTTCATTTATAGAGTTTCCTGGATCATTAGTAAAAAGAAAAAATATATTGACAAAGACTTAGGCATGAGCTTTGCTGCAAATACAAATGAATGAACCTAGCAGAGAATAGATGCTTGGTCTCTTAATTAAAAATTAGGAATTCAGAGATTTAAACATCATAAACTGCAAACTGACTTGGCATTTTGATAGTCACGTTGTATATATTAATCCTTCTAAGAGATTTAATCCAACCATTTTTAAGTGGCATCACACACACACACACACACACACACACACACACACACAAATGGAAGATACAAAAGAATCAGAAGAGAAATGAATTTAAATTTATTTTTAAATAAATAAGGAAAATGCATAAGAATTACGACCAATATTGTGGAAAAAATTACCACTGTGAACTCAATCTAGACCTTAACAAACTCTTCAAGTTTCATCTTCCAAACTGAAGCAGTTTTCAGATCTGTTTTTTTTTTTTCCTTTGAGAGTTTATTGACAAACCTTTCAGAATCTGAAATCTCTCTCTCTCTCTCTCTCTCTCTCTCTCACACACACACACACACAACCACTTTTGTGGAGGCATCTGATTTAATTAATATATTTAATAAATACATTACTGATATTTTCTATACCAATGCACTTTGCATAATATCCCAAAGAGAGTTAAATGCAAAAATGAAGCTTATCTAAAAAAATATCAAGAACAGAAACAAAGAAAATTGAAATAAAGGAAGGGAGGAAAGGCTTCAGGGAGAAAGGGAACAAGGTGGGTGGGAGGGAAAAAAGAAAGAAGGGCAAATTAGGGAAAAATGAAATATATTATCATTAATACATATCCACATTTATATCATGAAAATAATTTTGAAGGGGAATTTTTTTTAACCTAACAAAGAGTGGTTATAGCTACTAAGTAAATCCTGTATAATGTCCATAACAACACAACTGAATGTTTTAGCTATTCTGATAGTGGAAATGACACTAAGTTAAAGCTCTCTCTCTTTAAATGAAGAAAAGTGTAATGCATGATTAAATATTTGAGCGTTACTGTCATAATTGAAATGACAAAAAAATAGAGGCAGATTACCTGAGTTTGAATTCTACTCCAACCACTTCTTAGTTGCAGGACATTTGCAAATTACTGAATCCTTTTGAGCATCTTTTATCCATCTTTTAAGAGAGGGTCAGTTAATCTTGCTGAGCTTGTAGGTCAGTGATACAGTACTTGCCTAAATATTTTTTTTTTCTTTTTCCTGATCCTATGTAAACCTACTTCTTCATTTATCACCCTGTTTGTTTTTACCCTCTTATGTCCTGCTTGCCCTTCCCCAGGCTTCTCAACTTACCAGTGATCCTCTTGACTTTGGTCATTTGTGCAGACCCTCCCTCTGTCACAAATCCTTTATGTTCACAGAAGGTCACTGCACCTCTTAGGATGGGTGGTGTCTCTCTGGCTTTAGCCTACCAACCCTTCTGGAGCATACTGCTTAAACTGGCCAACTCCCATGTCGTGGCCTGTGCTAAAGTCACCATAGTGCCAGAATGAAGGCAGGCAGCATAGGTCTTCCCTCTACTGAGCAAGCTTTTCCACAGACTGTGGCTGCCCTGTAAGCCCTGGAAGGAGTGGTGTGAACTCCACTTCTGGGATGGAAAAATGTACCAGCAACCCCCTCCCATTCTGAAAAGTTCCTGCCACATGTTGGATATTTAATAAATATTTTAAAGTAAATTAGGACTGATATAATGAGATTATATTTTATATTCTACTTTGAGGGATTTGAAATATATTTAAGTAAGCATATCTTAGGATGATTTCAATTCAAAATTATAAAAATTAATAAAAAATTAAGTAACAAAATGTGTGTTTTTAATTATTTGGGAAGGTTTTAATTTCTGAATAGTAATTTCCTTAAGGACTTTAAATAACCAAGTTTTGTAAGGACTGATATTATACCCTATGTGAAGTTTTGGTCTGGAGAAGAAATTATATCTATATCTCTATACATGATAAATCAGAACTCAAATTTAGATGATAGATTGAAATTTTAAACACTTCCCCCTATTATTTAACATTTTGGAGAGCATTTTTTGTCTTAAATTTCAATGATCTATAATTCTTACCTTGTTTTTTTGCTTTTTAATCATTGTTAAGAGGTAGAATTGGCAATAGTGGCAAAAGTGGATTGTAATAACAGTAGAGCAAAAGATTATCAGAAAAAATAACAGTCTGTTTTACTGTACATTTGGTCACTAATTTCTGCCTTCTCATCTTGCCTATATTTGTGAAGCAGTACTTTTCTCTCATTTCAATATCTTATTTTGTCACACACTCCTGCCTGTAGGAGAACTTCAATTTCTACTAAATACAAACAGCTGCAAAATAAATTTTCATGCTACCGTATTCTAAGAGGATAAGATTAGCATGTTTTTAAAGACAACATCAGAATGAGGAATTTTCACTTATCTATATCTTGCCTAGAAAAACACCAACAACTTTTCTTTTTTAGAAGCTAATGTAATATTGACCTTTCAAGAGAAAAATGAGCAAAAAAAATCAATAAATATGTCAGTATCTATCTGATTATTATTATATATTACTTAGATGTACACATCCACTGCATTTTTATTTCAGTGTTGCTCATTCCATTTTTTTTACTTTATATAAAATTGAGTATATAAATATAATATTTTATATTACCACTTAATATTCTATATTAATATCAAATATTCTATATTAAATTAATATTAATATTAAATATTCTATATTACCACTTATAATACTAATTCACTAAATTTAGTCAATATTATGTAGAAGTGCAATTATAATAATGGCAATTATTTGTATATCTATATTCCATTGTGCTTGAGAGTCTAAAGATATATTCATTTGTCCAGTCTTTTCCATGGAGTGAGTATATCAGTTGACTGAAATTGAAGGGCATTTCTACACCAGCTTAATAACTAAATTGGCATGTGCAAAAGAATCAAATGATGATATAATTAAGGTCCTTTTTCTCTCTCTGTTGTAAAATCTACAGGAAGAGACTGCACTTATATAAAAATATGTGAAGCATAAGATTAGAATTAGCTTTAAACTATATTCCTCAAATAAAGTACATTATTTTAAAATAGCAAAAAAATATTAAGAAACGACAATAAAAACTTTTATTTTCCTATTCAATGAGTGATTTGAGATTCTTTTGAAGTAGTATACCAAAATTAAATTAATTATATTAACCTGACAATACATTCTATTAAAAGTAATTTAAGAATTTAAAATTTGTATCTCACTTGGATTAAGATTATAATTCTGAAACTCTAAAGTGCATACAGGTGTTGAATAAATAAGTGAATACATTTTGGATCATGACAGAGTGGTATAAATTGTTAGAGAAATAGTAAAAAATAAGGAAAGAAGAAAGAATGTAGTTAATCCTATTACACTAAATTTAATGGAAGTACCATGTGAGTTTGTGGTTTTAAAATAAATACATAAGTATTCAAATTAAGAAATAAATAGATATATGTGAGTACATGAATTACTATATGTACTTATAATTTTCAAGTTCATTTCACTGAAAGGGCTTAAAAGCAATGATTCCCAAATAACAATGGTCAAATCAAGAACCTAGATACTGGTTAATCAATAGTATTCATCAATTTAAAAAAAAGATATTTGAAGAAGTAATTTGTTTCTATGTCCAAACAAATGTAAGAGATCTTGGAGATTCTCTTTTTTTTCCATTAGTCATTTTAAATGGTTTTTATTTGTGAATTATAATTATACATAATAGTGGGATTCATTATGACATATTCACACATGCTTATAATATAATTTGATCAATCTCATTCCCAGAGAACCTTGTGATAGTAGAAAGCAAGAAAAATTCCCAGATTTGGACAAGAGCATGTGAAAAGGACACAGGGACCAATATAAGTGAGTTTAAAAGCCAAAGCTGGTAAAATGTTACCAAGAAACTCAATAATGCTGGAATATATACCATAGAAGAAAACATAAATCCATGATAAATAAATAAATATATATATATATATATATATATATATATATATATATATATATACTGATAAAATATAACCTTTCATATATATAATTAAGTGGAACAAAAATGGCTTTTCCTGGGCTCGCCTAGCACATGTAAGGCCCTGAGTTCGATTGTCAGCACCACATAAAAATAAATAAATAAATAAATAAATAAATAAATAAATAAATAAATAAATAAAAGGTATTGTGTCCAACCACAATTCCAAATAATATAAAGAAATGGCTTTTCCTGCCAAAAAAATTATATGAAGGAAGTAGAAAATAATCATTAGAACATGATAATCACAACTATTGCAAACAAGACTCACTGAAGGGTGTTAAAATTAATAGGTAAGTGTAAAAAATGGTACTAGTATTGTCTTGAAATATATCTAACAAGCTACTTTTTAAGAATAAAGGTCAAAATCATAATTTCACACTGTAATATCTGTCAGATACTACCTTAAGCAGTTGATCAAGGTTAACAATGTCAGTAATAAGATATATTTATATCATGTACCTGCTGATATGATGCATTGAGAAAGGCACCTCACTTATGTGTCCTAACCAAAGAATGCATACCCTTAATTTAATCATTAGAAAATATCTGACAAGCCCAATTTAAGGCATATTCTACAAAGAACCGATAGTACTCATCAGAAGTGTCGAGGTTATTAAAGAGAAAGAAAGGCAGAAACTGTCACAGACTGGCAAAGAGAGGATGAAAATTACACCCTATGTGGGTTTATGAAATAGATCCTGAATAAAACCCCTTTAATATTCTACCTGGAGAATTCCCATGTCTGTAGATAGTAGAATTATATAATTTTAAGTGTTTTCTCAGTTTATAGAATCATGCAATGGTTTTGACACATGCTGACATAAGGGGAACCTGGTGGAATGAATATGGAAAGTCTGTGGAAATTTTCTGTGTCTTGGGATTTAAAATTTATCAAATTATGTTATATGTATGTATGAATTTGCCACAATGAAACCCAGTATTCTGTATAATTAGCAAACACCAGTAGAATGAAGAGATTTAAAAGAGGTGGAAGTTTATTTTAAGCCTAATAAGTGTTGCTCAAAATTTCTTCTCTTATTAATGCCAAAGTTGATTGCAACTGAAGGAATAATCTGAGACCTCATTTGGAAAGATTGTTTTTTCATTCAGGCAAGAGCTTGATTTTGCAAAGTCATGAGTAACCTTACAATAAAAGTTAAAACTTTATAGAATAATCCAGGGGAGATTTAAAAAGGGAGAGATTTTAAGGAATTCAATCTTATCACTGAAAGTCAGTGGATTCTAAATGTATTACCTATAACCATTTATTGTTCTCAGATTTACAGGTTTAAACAGATCAAATAATAAATGGTGGAATCTTTTTTCACACAAAAAAATTGAAAACACCATTTTTACTGGTTTAATAAAGTAGTAAACACTTAAAAACAAATTGTGAATGAAATTTTTAATAACAAATCTCACGTATTTTTGATGGTTTTCTTGAAAGTAAAATAATACTTTGTATTTATATATTATTCCTTTTTCTGAGAAGTACCTTCTAAACTTTAAATTGTTCTTGAATCTCTACCGAAGAAAAGTAAAAGCTTTGGCACAAATCTTAAAATATCTGTGCAGAGGAATATATAAGATGGTGCCATATACTAAAGGAGAACAGAATTTTCCTTTGACCTTTATCTTTTTCATCCCAGTCATATTATTTTTTAATAAAGCCTTATATGATGAGTGTATTTCATTACTGTTTCCCTATTATTATGAAATATGAATAATTAGCAAAGATTATTACCCCAAAGTAGCCAATTCTTTAGTGACAGGTCTAATATAATATATTGAAGAAATGTGGAATTAAGACCTAGTTATTTTCTTCAGATTTGAGTTTTTAGATATAAATGCATAGAGATTTCTTTATGGAAAAATTAATGTAAAATATTTCATCACCTGAACTATAATATTCAATTACTGTAGTTCTCTACTAAAAGCTTCTTATCCATAATGAAAGAAAAAGTGGGTCAATATAATATTTAAATAAGATTAATGGATGTGTAATTTTAAAATACTCTGAAAATATACTGTTCTTAAATATCAGGTATTATGTAATATTCTTTTATTATAAGGAATTCCGTGACAAAGATGTACTAATATTTAGAGGCATTAGGAGGAAATTCTTTCAATAAGAGATTTTTAGTGAAGACGTTAAACAGAGGAAGAACTAGATAAACACAATAATAATTTGCACACAAACTAGTCCTAATTTACATTAAATTTCATGATATTTAAGAAAATGCTGACAATCAGGTGAAACTGGGGATAATAAAATTAAAATCATTCATTCTTGCAGAACATTATACAGAGGTAATACAAGTGGCCACATACTGTAGGTACTTACACTTATTATCTATTTATACCTCTGCCCTTGATGTCTTCTGTCTTAGAAGTTAGGATAGTGTTACTGCTGTATTTCAATCTGCCTCTCAGAAATGGATTTCTGATGTAGTTTCACACATAAAACATGAGTGGAAATGAACAAATATTCCATTCTTTTTTGTCTTTGTTCTTGTCTCTTGTCAGGGATGTGGATATTATGCATAAACAATCAACAGCTATCTTATGAACATGAAGACAAAAGCTTCACCTATAGATAGTAAAGCAGAACATTGGAAGAACTTAAGTCTTTCAGTCTTCAAAGCATCAATACTGTCGGAATCCCTAGACTGTTATTAATGAATGAGAAAAACAAACTCTTTGATTATTTAAGCCAACGGGGATATGTTTTCCATTGTTTGTGTTTAATTTTAATTCTTGAGGGAGTGGAGAGACCAATTTTTTTCATTTATATATGACAGCAGAATGCAATACAATTCTTATTACACATACAGAGCCCAATTTTTCGTATGTCTGGTTGTATACAAAGTATATTCACACCAATTCATGTCTTCATATATGTACTTTAGATAATAGTGCTCACCACATTTCACCATCATTTCTAACCCCATGCCCTTTTCCTTCCCTTCCAACCTGTCTGTCCTACCTAGAGTTTGTCTATTCCTCCCATGCTCCCTCTCCCCATCCCACTCTGAATCAGCTTCCTTATATCAAAGAAAACACACCAAACAAACAAACAAACAAATAACCCAATCAATAAATGGGCTAAGGACCTGAACAGACACTTCTCAGAAGATGATATACAATCAATCAACAAATATATGCATAAATGTTTATCATTGATAGCAATTAGATAAATGCAAATCAAAACCACTCTAAGATTTCATCTTACTTCAGTCAGAATGGCAGGTATCATGAAGATAAACAACTATAAGTGTTGGCGAGAATGTGGGGGAAAAGGTACACTCATACATTGCTGGTGAACCACAATTGGTGCAGTCAATATGGAAAGCAGTATAGAGATTGGGAAATTGAGAATGGAACCACCATTTGACCAAGTTATTCCATTCCTGGATCTACACCCAAAGGACTTAAAAACAGCATACTACAGGGACATAGCCACACCAATGTTTATAGCAGCACAATTCACAATATCTAAACTTTGGAACCAACCTAGATGCCTTTCCATAGATGAATGGATAAAAATG
Organism: Spermophilus citellus; assembly: GCF_964194105.1. Lineage (NCBI taxonomy): Eukaryota > Metazoa > Chordata > Mammalia > Rodentia > Sciuridae > Spermophilus > Spermophilus citellus. The sequence goes on along the minus strand of NC_138182.1, from coordinate 199,464,144 downwards.
TGGCATATATACACAATGAAATATTACTCAGCAATAAAAGATAATTAAATCATGGCATTTGCAAGTAAATGGATGGAGTTAGGAAGCATTTTTGAATTATCTTTGCTCCACCATTCTTGGAACAGAGAAAAATATAGTTATTATTACTAAACTTTTATCAATGTAGAATGTTGGAAATAAAGAGATAATGAGAGTACTGTCAACAGATCAACAGGGTATATGGAAGAGAACCCTCTTATACAGGTAGTATACACTGAGAAACTAATTAACAAGTGAAAGAGCACCAAATATATCTTTGGATCCCAGGAAAAAATATGTAGCATAACATTGTGCTGATGCTCAGCAGTAGAAAAAAATAAAAAAAATAAAAATAAAAGAAAAAGAAACTTGAAATTTCTTCTATAAATAGCCTGTACTAGTCAAGGGTTTGGTAAAATTTAAAATTGCAAAGTGTATTTATAAAGTAATAGTAAAAAAGAAAAAAATCATGATAATTAAAAAGCTTAGACATAGTATATTTTATGGCTGTATTTGAATTCTTATTTCTGATACATCTTTGTATTTCTCTTTGTATTCCAAACACCCAACATTGTACTGCACACAGTAGGGTACTAGTTTTTATTTAATTGAACTGATAAATAAACAAGGGTAGGAACTATGTAAAATAGGTAGCACTGAGAAAAGAAATGTTAGCCAATCTTATTTAGTAAACACTAGTGTGAATTTTAAAAATAAAGTGGGATTATGTGTTAAAAAATAAAAGAGAATGTCCATTCTTTCAGGCCTCATTCCTGTTAACAAGGAGGACTATCAGATTAGTCATAGCTTGTATTTTTTACCAGTCTGAAAAACAGTTTAATCCTTATTACAATACAATTGTAAAAAAAAAAAAAGTTTATTCTGTCCAGTATGTAAAAGGAGATTCTGATACAACCTGAAGTAAGTTGAGAAACTTTTTTCTTCGAAACCATACATTTAGAAGTGGAAAATAGAAATGTATACTCTGCTTTGCCACTCTAAATATCTAAATCATGATTTTTACCATTTAGTGAAGCAAACTGGACTATAAGGAAGAATCATCTAAAAAGAATGTCACATCATTGGAAGATTTACAGCTGACATAAAACAGGTATAATAAAAATGGAAAGGAAATAAGCAGCTTTCTACTTGAAAAATACATGCATTTTACTTGGAAATTTTAAATGCATTTGCCATGTGTTCTGATTCCATCCTACCGAACAAATAAATGAACAAAGTATAACTCTGCATGTGATGACTTGTCATAAGCTAGCAAAACTACTTAACCAATAAATATTTAAATAAATACAAACTTTCTAAGAATCAAACACTGGAGTAATGGAAGAGGAGGGTAAAGAAGAAAGCATGTTTTTTTTGCAACCAAAATTGTGATTAACTGTAATATGTAGAAGAAATTAAACAAGGAGATGCCATGAAAGAGAAATTTACATATGGAAGCATTTAGAAGTCTCAGCAAAATACACACATACACTACATATATGGAAATAACCCTTCAATATTATATAGAAAGAAAGTATGGGAAAAAGAAATGATAGGAGTGAAGGGAAGGGAAGAAAAATGTAGCAAGAGGTTAGGGCAAGACAAGGAGGGAAGGAGTGGGTCAGAGGGGAAGGAATTGAGGAGTGGTAAGTAGAAAATGGAAATAAAGCTATGTATTGTTTTCAACTCTGGGAAAATTGACCAATTATATATGATGTTATCAGGCAATTGATTTTAAAAGAAAGTCAGTGATTTCAGATTTAGTTATATGTGAAAACTTCTGCAATGTTATTCACACACACAGATGTACATGCATGTCTACATTTGATTTCAGTTTTGTAAATGGATAAAATAAAAGGCTATTAGGAAGCCATACATATTAATGTAAATATTGTCTATTGCTGATGTGACCATAAAATACGTGTACTCCAAAGTTTTATGCAATATATATATATATATATAATTTTTACTTGGATATATATATATATATATATATATATATATCCAAGTAAAAATTAAAATGCAACAAAGAACATTTTAATACCCAATACAATCATGCAGATCTCAACTTACCTTCCAGCCTTTCCAGAGCTCTACCACCTTCTCAAAAACACAATTCAGATTGAAAATAATCTGCAATACACCCTAAATTATCCTTCTTCTACATTTTTGAAAAAGTGAAATCTACAAAATTTTCTTTTTGTGTGTGAAATATACTTATGCATTTTTTATTCTTTATGATAATTTTATTGACAACTAACTATATGCTTTCATCAAGTGTCTGCCCTCTTCTATCTAGGAATATTGACATTATATACAGGAAAGTTGAGTAAAGGAAAATAGAATCAAATCATATTATTTATGATATTATTTTAGTCAGCTTTTTTCACTGCTGTGACTGAAAGATCTAACAAGAACGCAAGAACAATTATCGAGGAGAAAAAATTTATTTGGAGGCTTATTGTTTCAGAGGCTTCAGTCCATAGATAGCTGGCTCTGTTCCTAGGAGCTCAAAGTGAGGCAGAACAACATGGCAGAAGAGTATGGCAGAGGGAAACACCTCCTTGATGATCAGGAAGCAGATAGAGATTCCACTCACCAGATAAAAAATATATACACCAAAGGCATACCCCCCAGGCCAACCTCCATCAGCTACCTTCAGCAGCAACCACTTACCAGCACTCAGTTCCCACCTAGTTAATCCCATTAGGGGATTAATTCACAGATTGAGTTAAGGCTCTGATAACCCAATTATTTCTCCTCTAAACCTTCTTGCATTGTCTCACACATGAGCTTTTGGGTGACACCTCATAGCCAAATCATAACATATATCATACATTTATTTACCCCCCAAACATTTCAATAACTTTACTTTAAAAAGGAAACTAGAGAATTTCTATTTTCCTAGGATGTTAGCAAATGTTTAAGTATATGGTGGTTATTTAAGTATCTCATTGATTTCCTTTTATTCTATTTATCATCTTCTTTCTTGAGAAATGAATCATCTAGTTCCCCATTGTTCAAAACATATTAAATAATTAAACATAGAATGACTTATTGTTATAATTATTAGTATAACAATGATTTACTTTTATTCTTCCTGTTTTCTTTTATGAAAGTGATTTGCTGTTACAATCAGATAAAACTAGTAATTCAGAACCAAAATCTTAAATGGATCACAATTGCTTGTGTATGTTACTCAACAAAAAATTTTTCCCTGGAAAGTAAAAATAGCAAAGTTCATATTTATAAATTTCATCAAAGTCTATGTTTTTCAGACCACTTATTGTTAATAGGCCTGTGGTCAGGCAATTGTGTTTCAGGCTTGAAAACACTATTAAAATATATAACAGTGTGTCTCCAATCCTCAAAGGTAAATTTGTCAGAATATAACTGCTTTACTTTCACCTGTCTTCACAATAGATTCATAAAGATGTCTGAAATTATTTAGTTCATCTATATGCAAATATACATGGTCCATCTTCCTGGTCTATTATGACAAGGAAAGCAATTGAAATGATACAAAATGATTCTACTCATTCAGAACTTCAGTTTATAAGAAATAGACATTGATTTTTTTACATAAAAAATCTTAACAGTTTTTGAATTTGAGACTAATGAAGATTTATAAACACTGAGGATAACATAGCAATTTGTATAAAATGAGTGACATATAAGTGGATTATGTCACTCAATAACCAAATATGTTGTTTTTATCGAGATCAACTGCATTTAATATTAGCTAAAGCTATTTATTATATTTTCAATGATTTTGCCCTAGCTCTGGCACTGAAAACCTCAAAAAGTGTCATCAATAGAATGTCAGAGAAAATTGTGGTTATAAATAGTGTCTGGGAATGACACTGAAATTGTGTTATGCATTCTGTTTGAGAGAGGGATTAAGGGAGGAATGAATATGATGCTAAACTAAGTAGCCTCAGCAATGACAGAAAGTCACTTTGCAGAAATAACTGGTTGTCTCCATTCTCCATTTTCTTTATAGAGTGGCTGCTGAGAAGATACTGCCCATCCAGAGACTTGTACTTTTCAAACCTATATCTGTTCCTACCCCTCTGGAAGGTAGGTTGGGCCACCTAGTTAGTTCTCAGGGAGATTGTGAGTGAGAGTTACATGTATAGCTAGGGTATACTTTTAATTAAGAGAAGAAAGAGAAGATCACAAGCAATGGTAGGGGCAAGTGGAGGGATTCTGGTTCCCTGAGTCATCATGAGGTAGAAAACTGTTTATTAAGGAAAACAAAGTCACTTTAATTCTAGTACAAAGTGTAATAGCAGGTGAACATAGTCGTCTTCTTTTTTTTTCTGGTCTTAAGGAAATGCTTGTAAGCTTTCACATTGAGTCTGAAATTAGTTATGGGTTTTTAATAAAGATCCTCTATCATGTTAGGAAAGATGCCTTATTATTCCTAGTTTATTGAATGCTCTCATCATAAAGTGGTGTTAAATTTTGTCAAATTATTTTTCTGCACCTATTGAGATGTTTTTTCCCTTTATTATAAGACTGCATATTACTATCACATTCATTCAGTTTCTTACTTTGAATCACCTTTGCATTCAGGCATAAATCACACTGTTCATACATATAATTTTTTCTTATTGTGTTACTAAATTGTGTTTGCTATGTTTTTATTGATAACTCTCATCTCTAAAAGGGATATTGATCTTAGTTATCTTTTTTGTAGAATCATTGTTTGGAATCAAGGTAATGCTGGCCTTATTGAAAGTGTGCTGAAGTCCCCCTTCCCATTCTATTTTGGAAGTATTTGAGTCGAGGTGGTGCTAATTCTCTTTTATGGTTTGATAGAATTCACTAATTGGTGAAAGCATCAGGTTATGGAATTTTCTTTGTTGGGAGAATGCACTGAGAATTATTTCTTATTTAATTCCTTTAATTATTGTAGACCTGTTTAGATTTTCCCATTTCTTTTGATTCAGCTTTGGCAATTTCTTTGTTTCCATTTTTTTTTCTATTTCGTCTGTATGAAAAATCATTTCAAGTTCAAGAGAATAAAGTCTTTTACCTGGTTATGCTATCATCATTGTTGAAAAGGAAAATTATCATGACCAAGTGGAATTGATCTTATGATTTCATAAATAAAGTGGAAAGTCTGAATTTGTAGGTTAATATGGAAACAACAAATAAATAAATAACAAAAACCCCACAAAAACTTGTTAAACTCAAATGCTTTAGTTTGAAAAAAAATGTATTAAAACACTAAAACTTCCTTAAAAAGGTAATGGCTAGTTTCAAAAATATATACAAGTATCACACTTAATAGTGAAACAAGCTGAGTTTCTTTAAATAAATTAAAAGGATAGAAAATCTTGTTTGCTGATATTCCTATTCAATATTTAACCAAGAATCACTGTTAGTAAATAAAATAGGATAAACAAAAGAGATATTTATGAGTGAAAACAAAGGAAGTCAAGTTTTTATTATTCACTAATCAAGCTAATAAATAAACAAAAATCCAAGAAAATTTCAAACTAAAAACAATAGGATTCATATTCATAATTAAATAGAATCACATACACTAAAATCATAAAGTAGCAAAAGGAATTGTTAAAATTTCATTTCAAATATCAATGTAATTGACAAGTTGCTAAGGATACATGCACATGCTATTATTTAGAGAATTATAAAACGTTTGTTAAAGACATAAAAGAAATGGAAATATATGCCCCACTCATAAGTGGACAATTACATAGAATAAAGGGATATATATTGTTTCTACATTAGTCTTGGAATCCTTTGTATATTTGTCAAGCTATATCATTTTTATGAACTTAATTCAGCATGGCTACCTGAAACTAATAGAATTAATAGATCATAAAATGTCATCAGAAAATGCACTTATCTAAAATCTCAGAGAGAGCACAAATTTGGGAGAATGAGAAAGAATACAATTAAACCAACTAGAGGAAGACTTCCTTTGGGCAGTAAAACATGCTAAAATTTATTCTCTAAAACCACCCAAACTTCACTGATATGTGAGATACTTTTTCCTAGCTGAAAAAATATTTACAAAATACACTTGAAATAATACATTTGTGATATAAATATTAATGCCAAAAAGCAAGAGATAAGAATTGTGTGACTGGGTCCTGGAATAGTCAAAAGACTGGCCTGTGGAAATGGTTGCTCAAATATTCTAAAGACATTGTGTAAATGCCTATTTCACTCTCTGTAATACGTAAGCCAAATTCCATCTTCTTTTCACCTGCTTTCACTTCATATTCTTAAACTGATAATTACCTGGAATAAAATAAAAGAAATAATCTTTTTTTTTCTTTCATAGTTTCTTTAGGGTAAAGAGATTTCTAAAGCCCATTGAAGTGCTTCTTAAAAAAATGCTTTGTAAGTTCAATTTTCAACCGACTATAATGTTATAACAACCTAACATGATAATATCACTAAGGAGGGGCTGGGGATGTGGCTCAAGCAGTAGCGCGCTCGCCTGGCATGCGTGCGGCCCGGGTTCGATCCTCAGCACCACATACAAACAAAGATGTTGTGTCCGCCGAGAACTAAAAAATAAAAAAAGAATTCTCTCTCTCTCTCTCTCTCTCTCTCTCTCTCTCTCCTCTCTCACTCTCTCTTTAAAAAAAATATCACTAAGGAAATATTTGTTATACATAATAATAGTATTTAGTAAATCCATTGCATATCAACTAAAATTAATTAAATTAACTGTTAATGTATTATACAACTATTTCAACATTCTTATTTTGCCTAATAACTTGTTAAATGGGGATGTTTAATATATTGATTTTTATTCTAAGAAATAACAAAATATTTGTATACTTCTGATTAAACATGGAGTTATACCTTTATGAACTTTCCTCTGAATAGGAACAGACAATATTTATAATAAAAAGAAAATATCATAAATGAATTACAAAGAGAAATTAGTGCAATAGCCCATTTGTGGAGATTGCTCACTAGTGTACCATCAAGTCAGATTTTAATTATTTAGCAAATTATCACATTCTTTTCCCTCTGAAACAAACTTGAGTAAACTATCCCAAAGGAAGGAGCATTTTATTTCACATCCATTATCAATATTTAACCCCAAGAAGTAAAGTGTTTAAATGTTCTCTCTCAACTCTAGGAATGATTGTTTAAGTGAGAAAAATCATTCCTATCCAAATTTTATCTACAATTTTCCTGTCATTCTGATCATTTAGAGAGCGATACTTAGGACCTTGCATGACAGCAAGAGGAGATACTCTGCAGTATTATTTATACTGAGATCTTCAAGTGCAATGTTGCTCAGGAAAAAACAACTTCATTGGATTCCCAAGCCAGATATTTGGAACAGGCTTACACAATTTAAAAATCTGGATGGACAAGCCTAGATTTAGGAGGAAGAATTTATGAGTTTTCAGATTTACATATGGTTGAGGAAAAGAGTGGAAGGGATGCTGAAAGGACACTAAAAATACACAATCACAAGCTCCAGAGAGCAAGAACCTTTTTACCAGTCTGATACTTTTTAGCACTTTTTCTACTTCAGCAGAAATGGAAAGGTGATCATGACACTCACATAGAACTGGAAGGGAAATCAGAAAGATACAAAATGTTGAAAAAGTAAATCAAATTTAGAGGACTCACATTTTTCTATTTCAAACAATATAAGTATAATAATCAAAATAATGTGCAACTACTATAACTGTACGCATATAAGCCACTGAAATAAAATTGACTGCCCATAAATAAAACAAGTTGACCAAGTATGGACAATTTATTTGAATTTCATATAATTTTTACATGTGACAAAATATTATCTGTGTTGAAACTATTTAAAAATGTGATACAAATCAGACTTCACAGGGTATAAAATATACACAGTGGACTATTGTTAACCATACTAAAAAGTCATCTTTTTCTTCCAAGTGTGCCTCCTTCTTCAATAAAACTTAAAACACACACCCACACTCTCTCTCTCTCACACACACACACACACACACACACACACACACACACACATTTAGGTGTTTTTTTCTGTATTTTACATATGTGATTCATCCAAGTTCTGTTGACAAACAATATCTAGAAAAAACACTCTTTCAGGATATCACTTATTATGCTTTCAGTATTTTATTTTTCTGCATTTTGACTATCATTTTAATAGATTACATTTCCTTTTTCTCACTAGCTCAAACTATAATCCTATGACCTATTATATTTTTAGTCAGTTTAGCTTATTTCTTTATGATATTTCTTATTCCAGAATTTCCAGTATCATTTGTTAAAGTAATGTCAGAACACAAATTAAATAGAAGTAATTAATTTGGATTATCTTTTCATTTAAGAATGCATAACTACATATTCTAATCTCTATAGATCAGAGGAAGTAGTTGAAGACTAAGCAAACTAAAATTAAAATCCCCATGCAGAATCATCTAAAGTAGATACTACTTTACTAGATGGGATATGGATCATACAAATCCTCTCTACAGATTACAACACAGTGTATGATCCCCCTATTGGCTGCCATGATTAAGTCAAACTGAATTTTTTAATTATATTTCTCAAATTCTACAATGGGTCAGAAGAGCCACATTAATGAGACTAAAAATTGCTGTAGACTTCTAAAAAAGACACTGCTAATTATATTAATAATGGCCAAGGAAGAACTACATGAGGAGTACGTGGTTGTCTTTTGAGACTCACGTAAAAGAACTTGAGCCTATCAAAGAAAAGCATGAACTTTGGATAATCAAGACATGACCTGGTTTGTCTAACTTAATTAGATTTTGCCATTGTGTAGTAAAATAAGTATTTTCACAAAACAATCATTCTTCAAGGAAACAAAATATTTAAGAACACAGTAATTAATACAATATTAGTATCATAGAAAAGCAGATCTAAATATCAGAAAAATAATAAATCACAAAAACGTTCTCATGGTGATTGTCATTTGCTTTTACTCTTGATAGTAGACATAATTCTTTACAGAAAATGCATGGTCATAAATTTATTGATCAATTGAACACATTTATCTCCTCCATTTCAACTGGAACTTCATAATTCCCCAGAGGGAATTGTCTCACAGCTGTGCTACCTCCTTTAATGAATAAATTATGAAGCCTCCAAAGGAAGTCATATAATGGTCAAACAAAATATTTGAATTGTAAACTACTATTGTTGCCAAGGCTATATCTTTTTATAAGACAGGGCATTCACTTATAGACTTCAAACATAAAGACACAATTAATAACACAGTTGTGGTCAAGTCACTAATAGGGCAAGCCACATGTATCTGAACTTCTCCAGGGAAATAATATATTAGATATATACTAAGTAGGTATGTAATGAATAAAATGTTTTTTGATAATAAGAAAAGTTAAAGTCCTTTTCTTTATACTTGAGTAGAAGACCATGCATATGCAGGTAAATAATTAAAGACTAAAAAGAAATTTCCAAGTAACTCTGCTATTTGAATCAATTCTGAACAATGTTAATAAATTATTCTTCTACTAAAAAGAACTTTGAAAACACATATGATTCATGATGAAGCAGGATGAACCTACACATAACTAATTAGAGATTCAGGTGTTGGATATAAATTTTTAGATGCATTGGCTTTTTATCACATGAGCATTTTACTTTATAAAATTGTATATGTGGATATTTTATTTGAAAGAATTCAAAAAGAGGCCATATACTTCACTGTACAAAATGAATGCAAGTTTGGCATATCTAAAACTGGGAGGAAATAATTTCACTTCAAGTTTCTTAATTTAAGAATTATTGGGCTGGGGATGTGGCTCAAGTGGTAGCACGCTCACCTGGCATGCATGCGGCCCGGGTTCGATCCTCAATACCACATATAAACAAATATGTTGTGTCCTCTGAAAACTAAAAAATAAATATTAAAATTCTCTCTCTCTCTCTCTTAAAAAAAGAATTATTGTGGCAGCAAAAGTAAATTATGATCCAAAAGAAAGTTGATAGCGTTTTTAAAATAAATCAGTTTATTTCCATTAGTTCATTTTAGTTATATATAATATTAGGGGTCATTTCTATGTAATTATAAAGCACAGGATATAATTTGCTTCAATTCAGTCCCCAATACTTCCCTAGACACACTGTTCACTTTCCTCTACTGATTTTTCTTCTATTTATTTTTAGATTTTTAAATTAGGGCATTATGAATGCACATAAAGATGAAATTTCATATGCCTATACAATGACAAAAGATAGATATGTATCATTGACAAATAACAGAAATGCAAAGTGTACAAAAACTTCAGACTATGTTATACTGATACAATTTATCTGAAGACTACAGAATATCAGGAAAAGGACAGGGCTTATGAAATACATTTATCAGCTGTGTTAGTGTTCCTTGAAACAGGATATTGCACTATAGAATTGGGGGATGCAAGAATATAATTTTATAAAACTACCCAATTGAGCATGAAAGAAGAAATACACAAGTCAATAAAGCAAACAACAGCATAAATTTCCTAAATATGTCATCAGTTCAAGACTATGAATTCATTCCCTTTAAGAAATAATGAAGAAAATGCATCAATAAAATAGATGAATTGTGATAGGAAGCATAACAAGTTGGAGGGAGAACACATAAAGAAGACTATCTTTCATGTAAGTATGAAATAAATTATTAAAATTCCAGGTTACAATTGAGAAAAGTTAGTGCAACATATTTTTATAAAGAAGCATTTTGAGGGAACTGGTTTATTAAAAGAAGAGCCACAATGCTAAATCAATGATAGAGAATGCTAATCAATTAAGCCAGAATTGGTTCAGAAAGCCAATAGAAGATAGATAATAGATGAAACTAAGAATCTCTAAACTTTCTCAGTAATAAGAGATATTCATCAATTAGAAAGAAAATTGGAAAGTCTTGAATGGAGACTGCAAACTGAAATGCAATCCATGAAGATGTACAAAGTCAAAGATGTTGTCTCTTTTTTTTTTTTTGTTTAGGAATGGTTCAACTGAAGTCCTCTTGACAGATGTGAAAGAAGTGGTGGTGGGAAATTGGTAATTTGGTCAACTTAGAAATTCCCTTCTGTATTTAAGAAGGGAAGATTATCCCTAGGGGGGAAAAAAGTGTGGACACACTTCAGCTTTTCAAAGATAACATTCAAAAGAACTGATGCCTCATTTACAACTAAGATAGGAAACAGGCCAAAATTTGATCATTTGTGTCTGTAAAGTTATCTTAAGTCACAACAAGCACATGCCTCTTACATCTTTGTCATTCTAAACTCGCAGCTTATTACCCCATTTCTATTTCTTGTACTGATTGCATGTCATATTAAGTATGATGATGCTACTCTGTTCAGTCTGAATATTTCACAAACTCATCTTACTGAGAGCCACCCCGTTAAGGAAAATAAGATAGGTTTACTGGAAATCGGCAATGATGGGTCTAAACAGGATTGAGAAGGATTATGATGGCAAGATGTGCTTTTTCCAGAGACATAACACCATTTTTCTTCCTTCTAGTCCTTCCAAACTTAGAGACAAAGAGAGAAATAAAAAGTCCTTATGATGTTGCATTTGTTTTTATAATGGCTCAATTAGATCAGTGTTATGATCTCCATTTTATATATGCAGAGCAGCTAAATTAATTTGGATAGGATTTATTAATAAATAATATAACCAACTGGGGTTGAAACCCAGATGCTATTGCCTGTGCTGGAGTAGGACAAAGATGACATCAAACTCATGGAGACAAAGAAAAGCTTAATGGATAAAAGCAGTCACTCCAAAGTCAGTAACTTTTATCTCAGTAACTATTCAAGTTTCTAAATCTCTGGATTTGTCTTACATTGCTGTTATTCAAAGTGTGCATAATAATTGCATTACTTTAGGAATTTTTATAAGGTTTTACATAAGTATTTTGTTTATAAAAATGGAGACTATCTTACATATAGCAAGTTCTCTGTGTTAAATAACTTTCACCATTTCAGTTATAGGAGAGATATTTGCATCTGCTAAAATGATACTGAGAAACTTGCTTTATGTACTTCATTGGGCTATACTGGCTTTGCTAAATTTCCTTTGATTTTTTTTCTTTCAATTAGTTGGCATATAGTTCCATATGCATGTACATTGGAAGAATTTGTGGTTCTGACACAGGGGTTTAAGGCATAAATGAAATCCAGCTCCATTTTTTTTTACCTCTCTCTGGAAGTTTAGACAATTATATATAAGCAGCAGGAATCAAGATATATTTTATATAATGACAGCACTGCTCATCCTTTTTTGACTCTTCCCATTTCTCTTTTATATTTGATAAATTGTTCATGGATAATTGAATGTAATAATAATAAAAGGAATTGTCATCCTCCAGCTGTCCTTGATGTTGACGTATCTCCTGAGAGTGTTGAGAAAATGTTTACATCATATTAAGACACAAATAGTGTCTCACTCATCAATGTCCTAGTGTCCGTTCCTGTTTCATATTTCTCAAGTACTCTTTTATTATTCAGAATTGTTCAATTACTCTACTTTCTTCTTCTTTTAATAACTGTTTATTTGTGAATGTTAATTATACAGAATGGTGAATTTCATTTTGGCATATTCATAGAATAATTTTCTCAGTATTATCACTGATGCCTCCCTTACTGTCCCTTCCCTGCTTGCCTTTCTTCACCTCCTTTACCTGAATGGTTTCCAATCTACTTTCATGGTCCATTTATCCCCCTCTGGTTTCATATATAAGACAAAACATCCAATACATGTCTTTTTGTGTCTGGCTGGTTTCACTTAACAGAATGCTGTCTAGTTCCACTCATTTTTCTGATAATGACATAACTGGTATGGCTGAATAAAGCTCTTTTGTGTTTATATTGTTTATTCATTCATCTTTTGATAGGCTTTCAGTCTGATTCCATACCTTAACTATTGTGAAGTAGGGTATAATAAACATGGTTATGTATGAATATGTAAAGTATACTCAATTTAATTCTTCTGAAAAGTAACTGAGTAGAGGTATAGCTGGATAATAGGCTTCCATTTTTAATTTTTTGAGAAATTTCTGTGCTGGTTCCCATAGTGGCTTTATTAATTTATGTTCCCATCATTAGCATAAGAAGGTTCCTTTTTCTCTATTTGCTCACCAGAGTTTATTATTTGTATTCTTAATGATTACTATTCTAACTGGGATGAAGTAGAATCTCAATGTAGTTTTGATTTGCATTTTCCTGATGGTAAAGAATCTCATGAAACTGCCCTCATTGAACTATTGCATATATCTGAGCTGATGAAAGTAAAAACTGAACAAAATTATTAAGTGATATTCAAATTATATAAATAATATCATCATCAAAGTGTTTTTTCTGGTTTTAAATTTTGATCTTCCATAATAATAAAAAATCATATAGGTTCCCTTATGAAGCAATTCCTTCATAATCTTTCAAATGTCTTTAAGGAAAAAGCAAATGAATGACTTCAGATAAGGACTCACCATGTTCATTTTTTTTTTATCAGATTGCTGTTATCATGGCACATGTCTATTTCAAAGAAGTGGTTACCTTACAATATCAAATCTGAAAAACAACCTAGTTCATTAGTTCTGGCTAAGTAAAAGACTTGGTTCATTAGTCAGAGGACTTAACTAATTCATCATACAAAGTAACAAAACAAACTGAATCTTAACTGCCATTCTTTGTTCATTTCCCCTCTAATATTCTTAGCCTATTTTTATAAAGCATTGTTTTTTTTAAAGAAAAGCCCATAGTTGATTCATGAAGAGCTTCATTCTTTCTATAAATACTGAATTTTTAAAAGTTAAATGACTGAAACATATATGTAAAAGTTCAATGTCTTAATATTTACCTATTATTTTACTGCATTTTACAAGTAGATATTTTATTAAAAACAAAATACTTTGAACTGAAACTTCATCCAGCTTTCCAAAAGGACAGACATTATTCCATATGGATGAGAAAGTTCTCCTTAAGTCTCACTTTCCTCCACTAGGTAACATAATAAAAATAGTTTGCAAACCACAGTTAATTCTCAAAAAGTGCATATAAATTCCCTAATGTAATATCTGCATAAAGTAAATATTCATAACATTAAATATTGACTTAAAAGATAAATAATAATAATTTTTGTATAAAAGTTATACTGACATATGCTTATTATAGAAATATGAAAACTACAGAAACTGCAATGAATAATGTACACCTGAGATTTCTGTATCAAGAGATAAGAACAATTATTAAGTCATATTTCTTTTTATATTTATTTTGTATGAAGATGTATTGTTTTGACATATATATTCATAAACATAGAAATACATGTCTGTGTTCGTATACAAACCTACATTTATAACTATTTATATATATCCTTCTCTGATATCAATGGGGTTAGTTCTTGTACCTCTACAGATGCCAACATCTCTGGATATTATTATAAAAAAGCACCATTTTGTGTATGATATACACATCCTCTCATCTGCAGATTACTTCTGCTACCTAATAAAATGCAAATATTATGTAAATTGTTGTTACATTCTATTGTTTAAAGTCTACTGACAAGAAGTCTCTCCCTATTCAATATAGACACAACTTTTTATTTGCAAATATTTTCAGTCAGCTGTTGATTGAATCAGCAAATGAAGAAACCATGGATACAGAAGGATAACTATATATAGATGCCATAGTTATATAATTAAGAATATCTAGTATTGTTATAAATTATATACACTTGATTAAATATTATGCTGTAAACCTCTTTCTTGCACCGCAATATCATTGAAAACTATAATCTAAAAGGCAGATAAGCCTCATGAAGTGGATATATGAGAATTTATTAATTCAATTGCCTTATTTGACCATGTATTTTATTTATAGTCATTTTATGTTATTAATAATTTTGCATTGAAACTACTTGAAATATATGTTTCATCAATTAAATTATTTTCCTGAATGTATATGGATACTAAAAATGATTAAATTCATTTTTTCTGGGAGAGGGGTGACATGTAGATTATAATTATGTACACTTGCAGGATATATTTTGCCAATGAGAAGTAATTTATTGTATATATATGATTTTATTATTAAGGTAATTTGTTAATCAGATATCTAAGAGCCTTATTCAGGGTTACTCTAATAACAATTGAATGATTCGGACAAAAATGTAGTCTACTAACTTAGGGGGCATTCCCTGAACTTCCTCTTCAGAGCTTTCTCAAGTCGTTCTGTGGCTATTTTGAAAAAAATCCATATCATCTTTCACTTTTATGAATTTGACCTTAGATAAAATTGTCTTCTTTTTTTAACTTCTAGTTTAGATAGATTTACTTTGATACTTCTTCAGTGTCAAATTGGCATTTTATTCTTCAAATGAAAATGCTTTAGAGGTCTGCTTTCCATTCTTCTCAGAGGATAAGATTCCAAGTAATTTTTTTTATTTTTCTTTAATGATATTTGCTTCCTTAGAGATGAGTGTCATTACCCAGATCCAACTGGAGCAAACATCACCATGGATTATGCCAAGAAGCAGACACATTTTTAAGTTTTATGCACTTCATCATTTTATATATATTTAGCTTTTCTAATGAGCTTATGAGTAATGGCTGTAAGAGAATGAGTGAATTCCTTTTCTGCCTCACTCCCTTCTCTCTCAATTGCTTGCTTGTTTCCTTTTTTCTTCCTTCTTTTCTTTATTTCTTCCTTCCTTTCTCTCTTTATTTCACTTATCAGTGTGCCTTAATCATTGGGAAAGCAATAAATATTTGTTTAAAATATATAACTTATTTTTATAAGAAGGATTTTTTATTTTGGTTAGTAACTCTAAGTAAAAATTGAAGCACTTTAAAAATGTTTTAAAGTCAGTTTAATATTAGGATTAAAATTAAAATCCCCAAATCATAGTATTCTCTTAAAAGAATAGTTTTTATTGCATTTATGGGGAGAACTTTAAATTTTGATTCCCAATTTATAAAATTCTGCAGTGTTCAGAAATCCTTGTTTAAATTTCTGATGTATAATTTTATACCTTTGAAGACAAAATCTGTCCATCATTCTTATGAAAATGCCATACTTTTATTTATGTAAAATTCTCTGTTAAAAGTTCCAAAGAACTTCTTTAAACAACTTTCTAAAAACTGATTAACTTTGATTTTTTTCAGATATTGGTATTTCAATATTCCCAATTCTATAGTCTTTGGATTTTGTTTGTCCCACATTCCTGATTTTTTCTTGCCATTAGCTCCCTTCTAAATTCTGATTTGTAGAAACAGTTTTAATGCCAACCTCAATAATTTTGCTGAAGGGAACACTAAAACAGATTTTGAATAGACACTTCATTTTATTCTATACTGATGAGTAGCAATTTTACTTCCCTTAACAGTCAAAATAGCTGTTGTTTTTCTTTTTTCTTTTACTTTGCTAAATAGTTTTACTCTCTGGGTTGCATTTTTGGAGGCCACAGGAGTGAAGATATTTCATAAATCTATGAATAGCCTTCAGGGAGTTAACAGTCATTACATCTCCAAATATATCATAAAAAGAACAGAATGTATTCCCTATAGCTACTGTACAGAATAAAACAATCTTCACATTGTGTGTATTTATTTTTCATTGATTTAGTTATTATTTTTTAACCTGAATAGTTTTCTTTTCACTTTTATTTTTTCTTGAGCATTAAATACATCTAGAACATTTTAAAGGTTAATATAAAATACAATATTTATCTCATGTTTAAATATAATAAAATTTACTCTGAGTTTAAAAATGTATTTTGTCCATTTAATGAGGACAAAAATGACATGTACATTTACAAAACCTGGTAAAAATATCAGGTGTATTTATAAAAGTGAGGAAGGTAAAATAATCAGTCAGGCTTAAAATAAACTGCTAATTCAAATAGACTATACCTTAAAGCATTAGAATATCCCCCCTTTTAAAATTGATTGAAGGTCACATCTAAGGCAATTTAATTTCCCTGGAAATTTAAAATTCTGAATGTGGTATTTGTCAAGAAGCTTAGAGCTTCTGGAGTTTTCTCTCTATCAAATCAAAAGGGCATTACTGCTATTCTTTGTTTGAAGAGTGCATGCCTTCTTGGATTTTTATTGTCCTTGAGGATATATTGTTGATTCTGTTGTCATAAAGTACTCTGATACATGGACACTGCGATCCATAAATTAATAAATAATAATGCTTGTCTTACCACATGCACTGAGGTTTCTCTGCAGCATTTGTTTCCTACAGTGTGTTCAGTACCCTCCTTCCATTATTTCAGATGCTGTTTTAATTAAGTGGCAGATTCTAAGAGGCTGGTGATTTTCCAGGGTGATGGCAAGGCCCTCTATCTATCAGCATTTGATTCCAGAATTTCAAAGTGATTGCCATTTGAACCTGTATCATAAGAAAGAAAGGATTGATATGATTACCAAAAAGCAGATGCTGACTGTTCTCAGCATTGCAGCTGTGACAGTAATAAGACAGACGAAATGCATTCCTTTCACAGCCATATCTTGATACACAAACTTTTACATTATAGTCTTTCAATAAAACAAGAGGATGTTCAGCTCAAATGAGACAATTAATCCAAAGTCTTGATTGGAGTGGTTGGTTGCATTATTATTGAGATAATTTCACTCAAACTCTTCAACAATATGCAGAATCTAATAATTTTCTTTTAAAAATTTGTGTAGAAGAAGAGATATCCTTGGTCATTGGGCCATTGTTAATTTAAATTTTTACATACATGTTCCTGATTGATACTGGCAAGTGTAAATTAAAAATTACAGGGCATCATTTCCAATCAAAATATATCACAAATGAAGCAATTTATTATATATATGGAGAAAAATGAATGAAAAATACAATATTTTTGAGCTGTAAGTTAGGCCAGTATTATATGTAATGCAAGATACATGACTTAATCTGTTCCTAATCAAATGTCAAACATAGCACAAGACATTATTTGTTTTACATGGGTGTGCCAAAGAAGAAAATAGCTACTTTTAATTGGAGTAAGTGATGTGATCAAAATTAAGTTTTTTTTTAATTTTGAAATACAATCAGATTATCTTCAAGACTTAGGTAAACTAAGTAGAAGTATCTAAGTGAATCAATGGCAGTAAAATGGTCCTGGAAAGTCACTGACTTAAAAAAAACAGATAATCTCTATAATTGATTTTGCATGAAAAATGATAGCTGATATTAACAAGGTTGTTCCAATTAAGCAATATGTATTTTTAATATTTTCTCACATATTTTTAGAATGAATGTGCCTAAGCCTATTGCTAAATTTTAGGATTCTTTTCCATTTTAATATCATTTAAATAAATTTGGGTTAAAACCAAGAAATTAACCGAAATAGCACAGATAACTAGGAGATGATTAAGGAATGGACCACGTGAAGTAGTGACACCTTTGCCCTAACTTGACAGTCCATACATGTGTGAGTCTATTCGGATGTTCTGTATGTCTCAGTCAGTTAAAGAAAACCATATTTATTAAATGCTTCAGTGAAAATAGAATTAACCACTCTCTCTTCAGTTTCTCCCTTTTCTGGAATCCTTAAATTATTGTTTTCATATTTTTATTTTATTCTACATACTTCATTTGTTGTTTTGCAGAGCTGGGGATTTAACCCAGGTCCTTGTGCATACTAGGCAAGTGCTCTATCACAGTGCTACATGTGTATGTGCATACACACACACACACACACACACACACACACACACACTCATACATTCTCTCACAATCCCCAAAATCCCTTTTATGGCTGAAGCATTTGTTTAGACTTCCTAACAGTACACATTTTTCTGTTCTCATTTTTAATTTTTTATTTCCTCATAGGTATTATCCCATAGTCCACTTCCTGGGGAACTTGCCTGGTAAGATAGATGTCATATAAATATAAATATAATAATTTCAATATATATATATATATATATATATATATATATATATATATACTTATATACATTTGTGATTATAGTTATTTTTTCAAAGTAGCTCTGTTTAATCTAGACATTGATATTTCTGTATCTTGCTGTTTTCTATAATACAAAAAAAAGTAATACATGCAGATCTGCAAGTACTTAGAGTGATACCCGAGCATAATTTACAAACCTCAGGGATTTTTTTTTTTTTAAACTAGAAAGGCTGATGTTTAATGAGATTGAAATTAAAGTTTGAAAAGTAGAAGAATTACAACAGAAGAACAAAGACAACAAATAATAATAATCAGAAAAATTTAGAAATAAAATGAACTAAAAAAATAAAACTTTACATAACAAGAAAATAGTTGTTTAAATTTCAAAAAAATAACAATATTGCCTAAATACTAGAAATATTGACCAAGAAGAAAATAAAAGACACAAATAAAATTAGTTTATAGAAAAAGATTCATACTTTCAAGTATAATTATGAAAAAATGGGAGTGAGTTATTATAAAAATTTTATGCCAAAAATTCAAAATTGAAAATGTATCCAAATGGAAAAAGCCAACAAAAATATTTTAACATAAATTGATTCAATAAAAAATTTAAAACTTGAAAAATCCTGTGATCTTTTTAAAAATTGAGCCTTAAACATTTTATAATAAACTTACACTTGTACAAAACTAAGAGATTACTAGTTCCAAATAATGTTACAATATCAACTAAATATTCAAGAAGGAAATAATTTGCTTCTTTCACAAATATTTTCAAAAATATCAAAAGAGAGCTTACTCTTTATTTTTATGAAAATAGTATTGAAACCAAATGGAATTGAGGAATTTATAGTCCAAAACATCTGAAGTGACATATTTTATTGCTGAGTTTGGAAAGGAGATGATGCATATGTTGAGGCAACTTTTGTCCATTTTCTATTTTCCTTTTAATATGCCAGTCTGTATATAATATGTTTTCTGTTCCTTCTCATACAAATTTGTATTAAAATCCTCCATTCATAAAGATTTGGAGACAAATAGAAATCAAACAAATAGATGTTTAAATCATATATTTTTGTATGTGCAAGTTATATAGAATTTTTTGGTCTGAAAAATATACAATATTAATCTTTAAAAACTGTATACTTTGGTCTTGTTCTAGCAAGTTGGTTAAAAGCTTACCATCTTTTATTGTTAATTGATTCAATTATCTGTACTAATATACATAGAGACATTTATATTGGTCTATCTATCTATCTAGATCTATCTATATAGATACCTTTATATATAGATAGACACACATGCACACATGCACAAACATATATATGCACACATATATATCCTCTAAGTTCTCAACAGGACAAAGGAAGAGTAACAAGCCATATCAAGATGTCTTTTAAAAACCCTTTGATAATAATAATAAAATGATGTGAATATGTGTGTATAACGTACATGTATATAGCCATATGTGTATATATATATATGACATATAGATATGATATATATCTGTATTTATCTATTACTAAAGGATGGTAAAAGAGTCATATTTCCTCCTCCAACACACATTATATCAATTCCCAAACTGTACTTCAAACTCAATCACTTCCCCTCTGCTTTTACTGTAATGGTAATAGATAACCTTCTAACTACTCTCTTTGTGTATATTCCAGGTATTGATGATCAATTCTATATGAATTTATCAGAACCAAAGGAGCCACCCAGTACTTTTTCTCTGCAAAAGAATGAAATATAAACTTTGTGGCTTTGCTGTGTCTGGTCCCTACCTTTCTCTATGAAGAAGTCTTTCACACTGTACACAGCTCTTCCACCCAAATATTTCTCTCTATTTTTAGAAAACAGCCTTGTGTGTGCCTGAGGACAATACACCTTACCTTCATTTAGCAGGTCCTTCTAGTCATGGGTGGTTTCATTTCAAATGCCAGCTCTTCAGAGAGTTCACCCTTCAGAGACATCACTGTACCTGTTTTTTTGTTTCCCCTGCCCGACCTGGTATGTCACTATTACCCCAAAGCATCTTTTTCTTCATAGCCTTTGCTTCTATAAAGTTATAGTTTTGGTTATTTTTTTTTTTACTGTTTGTCTTCTCCATTCACCAGAATGAATAAGTGAATATTGTAAAGTGGGAAAATTTTATGTAGTTGTCATTTATCTTGTTTAATCTCTTCAGTGACCACAGTATCTATACTATTTTTATTTTAATTAATATATGCAGAAAAAGCACCAAAGCAAATTTCCAGTGTTAATTACATTATATGATAAACAATGTAGTTAACACTACCATTCAAGATTATCCAGTACTTGGTTTATTTAAGAAAACCCAGAAATGGTATAATTATTTTTAAAACTCCAAAATTAGTAAGAGCAAAGTAATCCATGCCAGACATACGGCATGAAATATCATTGCAAATTCATGGCTGATTGAGTAACTGAAGAATGCCATTTTCTCCAGCATCACTATGATACGTGGACCAATGAAAAGTAACAAAAACAGCTCTGGAGAGGAACACAAAGGAATTTTATCTTTATCAACAGTTTAATAGGGATATTTAAGTCCCAGCCATGTGGTAATATTTAAGGGAAAAAACTCATTTAAGGTTTTCTGATTTCCATAAGTAGAAATGCTTGAAATATTTTTAGAGAAAATTAATTTCCTTCAGTCTATCAGATTTTTAAACTCTGGTAACTGAAAATGTTTTCCTTTACATTACTTGAAATACATTTCCTGAAATGTATTAGTATTTTAATAATTATTTTTAATGCCATTGAAAAAAATGATAAGGGCAAAAAAAACAACTAACCCTTATCAAGAAAACTGAAACAGAAATTCAGGGAGAGATATTTGTAAAATAAATCCTTATTATTTTAAGACTTGAAATCACATACTTCTTTAGCCACAATGACATACTTATTCAACTTTAATAATTTTCAAACTAATAATTGAAAAAGTGATGGATGTACCATCAATTGTAAACAAACTAAAAGCCCCATCAGCCAAGCTGCAGGCAATTAAACCATTGTACATAAATGCAGCAAGAAAGACTCTTTCCAATGCTTCATTCTCAGACTATTCATGAGCGTAATAGACCATGCTATTTCAATGCAAAATGTAGTCAGCTCTTTATTATCCTCACTAATGGTGCAGATAATCCAAAGTGTTAGATAATCCCCAAACCATTTATTGTGGTATAGAAATAGACCTTTTAAGGTTAAAAAAAATTCTTCTTAAAATTGGGGTTGATTTATCCACTGAGTGGAGAGACAACTGAGACCTTTCTGTCCTTGCAGTCAGCAGGCAGGAATGATGGTTTTCCTAGTCCATCATCTAAGCATTTAGTATATATTTTTATTTAGTAAGTCATTATTGTGAAACACTTTTATTTATTGATTGATTGGTTGATTGATTTTTTTCCTTAAACAAGTTTCCAAATGAAAGCCATGTGCATTTTTTCTTTAAAGAAACAAATTCAAATTTCTTGCAAAATCTGCTTATTCTACACTCTTACTAAGCACTCAAACTTTAGAACTGTAGTTTGAGAAGACATGTTTCATTCATGTTTTTATTGATTGTTTTTCAAAATACATTTCCCTACATCTTATTGCTTTTACTTTTCAACCTGACAACCCATAAATGCACTTTTAGACATTGCTTAGGAGAATATAACTTCATGGTAACAACTCCTAGATTACAGAATCATAAATTTAATAAAATTCTTTCATCATAGAAATATATTGAGAAAATGAAGACTCTAAGAGATAAAGTAAATTGCTATAGGTCAAATTGGGAGAATAAACAATAGGAAATATTGTTTTTTATCTAAATAATCTTTCTTATTCTTAGTGGGTGAATAGGAGAATGTTCTGCACAGTGCTAAATATACTTATAGAATTTTCTCTTGGAGTTTGAATTTTATTTCTGCATTCTTCCACTGAAAGAATAATAAATTTAGGCAGAAATTTTTCTTGACATTTTATAAAATCTGTTTTGTTTTTTAAACTAAAAGTTACAGACTATGTGACACAAGTTCAAAAGTATACTTTGCAGTTGCCACTGATGAACTGGGGACCTCAAATTAATTATCAGTATTTAAAATAAAAAGTCAATTATTCACTGGAGAGCATTAAATTCCCATTTTTTTGCTTCCTTGAAATTACAGAAAGATGTGTATTGAAAATTACATTTTTCATTAAAATATGACAAAAGAGTTATGCCCAATTGAGTGCTTATTCTACATATAGTACAAATCAGAAATTTGTGTCTAGAGATGCCCAGTGTCATACTTATTTTGTAAATTTAACTTGATTGATGTTCAGGAAAAGTTACATTAATATTTATGAAAAAATTAATATCAATGAATAATATTTAAATTATGAAGGATACAAACAATAAGTAAAGTTTATTATAAAGAAATAATTTTATTAATGCTTTATATCATATAAAATCTGAAACACAAATAAAACCATAAATATACATTTTAAATTATAAAATAAACATTTTAAACTAAATACTCACTGAATAATCTTATAGAAATTAGCAGGACACTCATCACACTAACAGATACCTTTTCCTACAGTCTTCCCTTGCCTTCTCAGTATAGGGGGAAATGAATAACACTTGAAAATACTAGAAACCTTTGCCTTGCATTTAAGCATTACTTATCAATCATTTTTAGTTAATATTGTTAAACAATGTAAAACTGTTACTTTGGTTTTAACCTAAAGAAGTTTGAAAGACTAATCTAGATTTTTTTTAACATAGTAAGATTAGAAAGCAAGATCATGATTTTAATAGTTAATATCATCATTAATGAATAGCATTTATTGAGTTCATATACCAGGAGGTTGTTTTTTGGTTTTGGGGTTTTTTTTTACATTAATTACATTTTATACTCACCGTTATCATAAATTATTAGTATTTCTATTTTACTAATAAAATAGTGATTTTTCAGAGATTTGAGGCAACTTGATTTAGATTACAGAGCCAGGATATATCTTGGAATTCATGCTCTTTTTCCATTATGATATAAAAAAAATCCACATATCTCTTGCAAAAATAAGCCATGTTTTCAGAGATGAAACTATGCTTGAATTTATAACTTAATGGGGAATTATAACATCTCCCTAAGACATGGAAATCTCCAAGCATTTTCCTTTTATCATCCAAAGATACAGAACTTAATACATTCATGAAAACCATTTATAGCTAAACATATTTTCTCTTCCATTTAAGTGAAGGAAAAAAAAATAGTTGGAATGAGAAGATACCTAAGACTAGGGTATTTGTAAAATGGAAGAAAGAATTGATAAAAAGGCACTTTGTTATACTGTAGAAAGAATTGGGGCATCTCTAGAAAGGACACATTGCTGAGACCATCAGAACATAGAAGAGAAGGATTGCTTAAAGGTAATGTCCCTAAAAAAGATTAAGAAGGAACACTGCAGATGCATTCATGTTCATGGGATCTCCCTCCGTGTTAAGCATTAAAGACACCCTTAAAGATCTAGGTATTAAGAAAATGCCTCTGTGTTGTAAAATAGATCTCTAGAGCACAAAGCCAGTAGAAAATTTAAAATAAAGCAGTATTCAAATTTTATCTGAATATTTTGCCATTCCAATTCAGAAAAATTGGTAGAGTTAGTATACAAAACATGTATGACATTAACCCTCTTTGCTCATAATTTACAGGCAGATGACTGCATCTGTATTTCAGACTATTTACAAGAAAAAGTCATCTACTACTAATAATGTACAGTTGGAGGAAGTTTAAGGAGGATATGGAAGTTCTCAGACTCCTCCCACCACCAACAACAAAATAGGTAGAGGAAAAAATAATTGAATAAGAAGAGTTTACAATAGTCTCCTTACACCTCTAGTGACTCTATTTACACCCACTTTCTCTTGCTAATTCTTTTAACATCCAAATGTTCAGGTAGTGTATGTTAATTTGAATGTGTTTTTCTACTTGCATCCCCTCTTCACTGAGAACCTTCAGAAATTTGCTTCTATAGTTAACTAAACCCAAATATGTTCTTGTGATGGAGGTTATTATTTTGTGATTACCAGATATAATGGGCATCTTTTAATTTTTACTTTCTTTTAACTCTCAACAGCATCTGACCATTAAAAAGTGTTTATCTTGGGCTAGGGTTGTGGCTTAGTGGTAGAGTGCTCACTTAGCACGTGTGAGGCCCTGGATTCCATCCTCAGCACCACATAAAAATAAAGATATTGTGTTCATCTACAACTGAAAAAAAATAAAATATTAAAAAAAGTGTTTATCTTCACATGAATGCCTTCACATGATGGCCATCTGAAATGGTGTCCAAAAGAAAACTCAGTACTTTCACTGACAAATCTTTTTTGCTTGCTGTGCTTCCTTAGCAGACAAAAGTTAAATATGCATCCCATCCACATGAACTCAAAGAACTGGCATCTATCAGAGAACTACATCTCTCCTCTCTCCTTTTCAGTTATCACTTTCTATAACTTCTTTATCTAAGTAGATTTCCAGTTTGCAACAACTATAATAATTCTGAAAACTCATTACTCACATGAATCACTACAACAATCTTCTTTCATTGCAATTTTTCATCTAACTGTTTAGTTTCTATACCATGACACCTCCCAGAGCATACTTTTTAAAAAATATTTTATTATTTTTTAGTTGTAGTTGGACACAATACCTCTATTTCGTTTATTCATTTTTATGTGGTACAGAGGATCGAACCCAGGGCTCCACACATGTGAGGCGAGCACTCTACTGCTGAGCCACAACCCCAGCTCCCCCAAAGCATACTTTTGTTTGAATAGCTCTCTGTTTAAATAGACATTCACTGGCTCTCCATCACAGCTGTTAATATCAAAATATAGCACAATGTGGCATACAACCTTCCAATTTTCATTTTTCACTGTTATTCCATCTTGTATATTTAACATTTGTCAGTTATTTAAATATGCCACTATTTCACCCTGATTTAGGATACAGTCTATTTTTTCTCTGCATAGAATTCTTATCCTTTTTCTATGCATTAATTGATATACTGGTTGTAAAATAGGTCTCCACTTAGGTACCATTGTTTTTATAGAATGGATTTGTTTCCCCAAATATTGGTGTAGTTTAAAGCAAGACTAGTGTAAATTAAAGAATTCCCTATAACTATTTCATATTTTTTTGTCCATAACACTAAATTTTACTTGCATCATTACAACTTTTTCTCCTGCTAGATCTTAAGAAAACACCTACAGGGCATGAAACTTTCCATATTTATCATTGTTTTAGAAAAGTGCTAAAACATGGTAGGTGTTGAATAAATATTTGCGGAATGAGTCATCGAAAGATACTAATATTTTCTAAAGATTTAGAAATTTGTAGAAAAGCAGCCTAAGGTAATTTACCTCCTAAGGAAAAAAAATAATTATTATTCAATCCATATTAAAATAGATTAAGTACATTCATTTTCTTTTTGAGTAGAATAAACTTGCCATGTTGCTGAAGGGGCAGGATAAGTGGGAATTATGTCAATCTCCTTCTAAAGTTTCCAGGTTATTAAGCCCATCTGTGGGTATAGATTGAGAAAAGTAAAAATTGTAAAAGAAAATTAGTGAATAAATTATGCAAACTACTTTTTAAAAATAAGGAATTGTGGGGCTGGGGACGTGGCTTGGTGACAGAGTGCTTGCACATGGGCGGCACTGTGTGCGATGCTTAGCACAATATAGAGATAAACAAATAAAATGGAGGCATGCAATCCACCTATAACTAAGAGAAAGAAAGAGAGAGAGAGAGAGAGAGAGAGAGAGAGAGAGAGAGAGAGAGAGAGAGAGGGGAGGGAGGGAGGGAGGGAGGGAGGAAGGAGGAAAGGAAGAAAAAAAAATGTTTAAATTTCCTTTAGATGTCTAAAAAGTATTCCACTGAGGTTAATATATCGAGAAGTTGACAATCTGCTTTACTGAGTTATTTCTAAAGAACCGAGTGAAGGAAGCACCAATTATTACAAGAGAAACCTCAGGGTAGAACTTCAAAATACAAAGCTATGAAAAGAGTTTGTAAAATTTATGGTTAAGATAATCTTTTATATTGGTGTTTTTGATTTCTGATTAAGTCTATACAAACTGTTAGAGGAAAAAATGGCTAGTCTATAAAAATGAATTTTCTGTTGGATGTGTAGGCACAAATACAGATGAGTTTTCAAAAAAAGACAACAATAAATTTTAAGTTGGATCAGTACCAGTTTAAAGACTTGTGTATGTATTCATCACACAGACAGTCTCCAAATATACATGCAACTGGTAGTGAGGTTATAATTCAAACCAGCAAAAGCCAGAAAATTTAAATGCAAAGATAAGCCATAATTTACACCATTGAGTTTCACTTCCCTTCCCTGGCTCCATTTGAAATTCCTCCAAGAATCTTAAGTCAAAGCAGTGTCTGGAAGAAGTAATCATGAGGAAACCCAAGATCTTGTCACCACTTAGGCAATGGAGATTCCACAAAACCACAGAAGTGTGGAATAATTCTTCCCAGCAACAATGTGCAGTTCTGTGTATTCAGTGGGAAAAAAATTCAATTATACTATACAACTACAATACATCCTCCCAAAGTGGAAGATATTTTTGTCATAAATTGTTCACTATAGATGTTATTTCCTCTCTCTCCTCCATCCTTCATACACACACACATGTGTACATACACGTGTGTGTGTATGATGTGTATATATATATATATATATATATATATATATATATATATATATATATATGACAGAGTAGGGGAGAAATACAATCGTTATCATTACAAGTAAGAAGTAAAATTCTGTGTGCAACCAGCACAATGCAATCATTGGGAAAAAATGTTCACCTATGCTTTAGGATAGAAATATCTATGGATTTCTTTAATGGAAAAGGCATTATTCCAGTAAGATGAGGGTTTGAGAAATTATAGATATATTTTCCCCTTACTTAATCATATTAGCCATCTAAGTAAAACATTCTAAATGCTTTCTAAAGTTATTGATTTCTCTTGTAGAAATCTATCTGAACTGTATCATAGAGTCATTAGCAGGTAATGCAATGTCTTACAAATTATGTACTGACAGAATTTACTGGTGAGGTAAAAGAATCAGGGTGCATTGACCATTTGCTCAACTAATTGTTGCTTCTGTGTGCATTTTAGTGCATGCAACCTCTGCAAAACAGTTTTTAATGAAGCCATTAGTCTTTTTCTTATATTATTCCCCTAATTCCCTTCTATATTCTTTAAAACCCTAATCAGCAAAATCATTCACAAATCATTTTATAAAGTGAAAAAGTTAGCATCAATGTTGTATCAATGGGTTTAACTATTATACCTTTACTATGTATATACTGAACATCTCAAAGGGAATCAACTCCATTTATTTGTCTGGTAAATAATAATAATGATCTCAATAAGGTACTATGCATATTTGATGAGATTTTAATGTAAAGCATTTTTCCTAATATAGAAAATATACCAAAAGCAATCTTTCAATTCTAGTAATTATCTTCCCTAAATCTGTTATGGACAATAGCTTCCAAGTGAATGCTGATTAATTATACATCAAATTCTTTATGAAAATCCCACACATCCAAAAAAGTTAAAATTGAATATGAAATGGACTTGCAAATTAACTGTAGTACAGGCATTAAAAGTGTATAAATGCTGGCTGCAAAGGTTAAGCATCCCAATGAAAGGAATAACTGGAATTCAATAGATTTAAGTTTCAAGCCCAAGGGTAACAAAAATATATAACCAAATAAAATGATACTAATCCAAATTTTCAGAAAAATCATTGCTCTTATGGCATGACCCTATACAAATAATATTTCTACATTCTAATGTAATATTTCTACATTCTAATGCTATTGTGAATGGATTTTCCCCTCTGATTTCTTAGCAGAAATATTTAGAAATATTCTAAATGTTTCTACATTCTAAAAGCCTAGAGACAATATAAAACTCTCCTAAACACTTTATCTTTAACATAAGACACAGATAGTCTTACATATTATGCTTTTGTTTCAACAATACTAAACCTTTTATTTGGTTTAAAATATTCCAGTGGGAAAATTCCCTATGAGTTTGTATGTGTTCATTGGATGTATTAACTTCAATTTCCAATTTTAAATAGTGAAATTTTAAATGAATCAGCTGAATATCTATAAATCTGAAATACTGTGTGCATACGGACTATGTGCAGGTAGGTAAATGCATCAGAATATAAGCTGAAGTAACACAATAACACTCAGTAACTACTGCTATAAAAGTTAATAAAATATGCTGTTCTCTAAACCTGTATCTGAAGTCCAGTTCTTTTTTCTGAAATTTAGTATTTCATGCTCTTTGGATATGTCACACACTTTAACATAACATGCAATTGCCCCCCAGCTGGACTCCCTCCATTGGACTCCATCCGTTATTACTATTATACCTTTTCCCCTGTTCCAAATACGGTTCTTCACACATTTTTTTTTTCCTTTACACAATTCTTATATCATCATTTAGATGTCTAATATGTTATGCTTGGGTGGCAGACAGGCAGGCAAGAAGAAAGGAAGGAAGCAAGGAAGGAAGAGACAGGAAAAATTGATAACTCTGAAGAGACAAGAAGCAGAACTTTAGAAGTTTCCAGGGATTAAAATTCAGAGTAATTGCTTTGTATTTTGTGAGATGAAGAGGATAAAAAAATCTTCTGAAATTGGATAGTGGTGACGGTTGTCCAAACTTGTCACACCATTAAGGGAAATAGGCTATTTCTTTTTCTGTTTGTTATCAACTATGGGAAAATCAGAGAATGTGGAGGAGATTTGAAAGTCTGGGAATATTTTGGAAAAATAAAAAGATTGAATTACTGTAATCCATTGTTCACTTCTGATTCTAGGCTGAGTCTATTCTCCAGCTTCTGTGCCCCACTGGATTGGAGATGATGCCCACACCTCTTTCTAACTCCCTGGTCTTTAGGGTCAGGTGAGTATTTTGAAATCAGCTGTAGCAGGAATATCCATGTATAGACACAGAAATTTGGGTCACCTCAGAGCCTTTTTATTCTCTAGATCATTTTATGTCTGTGCCATTGTGCAGGGACCTAGAAAGGAAGGACAGTTACACTCCTTTATGAACACTGATGATGATCTTAGCCTCAACCAGAAGAGGTCATTTTAATCAGAAAGAGTTTGAAGAAAATGTCTCAAAAATTGCACACTTAACCAAAAACATCATTTGGGGATGACTAATTAGCAAGAAATTATTTTACTTAAAATTCTTACTTTTATTTATTCCCTTAATTCCTTAGCTCTTCAGGAAAATTAGAGCAATTTTTTTAATATATAAGCTATATTCTTCAACTGACCACATAAGCACATGTTGGGTGATGTTTTTCAACAGTGCGAAAAATTAAAAAATGCTATATTTAAGATATTTTAATAAAGTATGATAAACAACAAGACAACTGACAAGAGTAAATACAAAATATTTCCTACTTTCTGAAATAATAAAATGGTGTAAAACTACTAAATTGAAGAGTAGTGATGTAGTCATGAACAAATGATGGCCCCGATGCTAGTATACATGTGTGGAAGAAAGAATTTGTCATTTAATTAAAAGTACAATCCACAAATATTTGCTCCATGTGAAATGAATCTTTTGTTTTCTTACAAATTAAAGTTAATTATATGATTTTTGTATTCTCATACACAAATCTCAGTTTACTGTCAAATGTTTAAGCAGATTTTCTGTGAACTTTTTGAATATACATACAGAACATACAAGTGTATACCACATATTTCACACACACATATATTATATATGTGTGTATGTGTATATATATATACACATACACACACACATCTATGTATATGAAAGCAAAATAAAATGTTGATCTTCCAAAAATGGAACATGGCTGTTTCTGTGTAGATTCACAAAATTATCCAATGGTTTGTAATTTATTTGATAGTTTAAATACCTTGTTTTACTATTAAGTAATAAACTAAATATTAAAATCTGAGGTATACACTACAGAACAATCTCAGACTAATGAACTGAAATTCATTAAGTTCAAGTAAGTTGGTCATGTGTATGTCAAATCACCTAGATAATGCCTTTTTAAGAAATTGTTACTTAAATTATAAAGCATTTGTGACTGACTTAAAGTCTACTTTTGTAAACATATTTTCTTTTATTCTTCAAAGTAATTGCTTGGAATTGAGCTTCAGTGTACTCATTCAACACTACCACCAAAAATAACACCAAAATTTTAAATAATATACAATAACAAAATTTGTCCATATCTAAATAACCTAAATTTATAAAAGTATTGTTTCTTTAATTTCCTGCATAGATTTTGACACTGTAATAGATTATCTTTCTTCTGTATTCAGTAAAATATATTCCTTTTCATAATATGAATATTTATTACACTAAGTATTAATTTCCTCAGTTATACTTTGAGAGAACCATTGACTATTTTCTTTAGCATTTTAATTTTCAAAATATGCTGACATTTTAGCTCTTTTATTTGTATTTATGGCTTTTCATTTTATCTGACAACAAAGTACTGCCACCCTTCTGCGTGTAGCTCATCTAAAATGAACCATGCGACAATATTTGTGTCACTTTTACAGGAATGATTTAATCATTTTCTTTTTTATATTTTCACATTATTAGAGATCTATTTAAATAATTTTATAAAATACATAAATCAACTCAATGAGTACTTTCTTAAATGGAAGAAAATTGCATATTTTTATTAGTGAATTGTATTTATACATCATTGTGAGGTTAATTTTGAAATATTCATAATGCATATAACAGAATTAGCTTTATTTTAATCTCTAATACTATCCCATTCGACCGCCTCGCTCCCCCTATCACTTTCCTCTACTCTATTGGTCTTCTTTCTTTTAATTTGTGTTTAAAATTTTTGCATTAAAGTGGAATTCTTTCTTGTACATTTATACATGCACATAACATAGCTTGGTCAATTTTATTCTACAATTCCTTCCCTTTGCAGTACCTCCTCCCTCCCTCTAGATCCCCTTCCTCTATTTCACTTTTCTCCCTTCTATTTTTCATGAGATCTCCCTTTTAAAAAATTTTCTATTTGTCTCTAGCTTCCACATATAAGAGAACATATTTCATTCTTGACTTTCTGGATTCTGGCTTATTTTATTCAGCATCATTTTCTCCAGTTCCATCCATTTACCAGAAAATGAGATGATTTCATTTTTTAATGGCTGAGTAAAACTCCATTGTGTATATATATATACCACATTTCCCTGATCTAATCACCTATTGAGGAACACCTGGGCTGGTTCCATAACTTGGCTATTGTGAATTGTGGTGCTATAAATATTTTTATGCATGCATTACTGTAGTCAACTGATTTTCATTATGTAGGGATAAATATCAAGATATATGATAGCTGAGTCTTGTAGCGTGGGTCTATGCCTAGTCTTTTGAGGAATCTCCATACTCCTTTCCAAAGTGATTGTACTACTTTAGAGTCCCACAAATTCATTAGTGTTCCATTTCTCCCACATCCTTACCTAATTATCGTTATTTGTCTTGATCGTTGCCACTCTAACTGGAATAAGAAAAAATCGCACTGTAGTTTTTATTTATTTTCTTGATTGCTAAGAATAGAAAAAACATTTGCACTTTTTCTTTTTTTATTTGGTGTTACTTTTTTGAGATATACGCACACATACTTGATGATATATAGTTTTGTTATATATTGTTTATTATAATATATATGGTATATATTAGTTTTATTCCTCTAAATGGTACTATGCAGTTTTCCCAGCACCATTTATTGAAAACGCTATCTTTTCTCAAATATATGTTTTGGGCACCATTGTTAAGGATGGATAATTATATCTATATGAATTCTTCTCTATGTTTTCTATTCCATTGATCTTCATGTGTATTTTCATGCCAATAGTATGCTGTTTTCACTACTATCCTTCTCTAGTACAATTTGGGATCAGGTCTTGTGTTCCCAGCATGAACATTTCTCAATATTGCTTTGGCTATTTTGGTTCTTTTATTTTTCCATGTGAATTTTATGATTGATCTTTCCAGTTCAGTGAAGAATACCACTGGTATTTTGGTGGAAAATACTTTTTAATATTTTTTTTTGTAGTGGTAGATGTACAGAATGACTTTATTTCATTTGGTTCATTTTTATGTGGTGCTAAGGATGGAACCCAATGCTTCACACATGCGAAGCACATGCTCTACCACTGAGCTACTGCCCTATCCCTGGATATCACTTTGAATGTTGGTATTTCTTTTGAAAAAATATGGTCATTTTTTTCTATTATCAATATTTCCTATCCATGATTTTCTTAGGTCTTCTTCAACTTCTTTTTTAAGTATTCTATAATTTTCACTGTAAACATCTTTACCTCCATAGTTAGATTTATTCACACTTAAAAAAAATTGAGGCTATTGTGAATGGATTTTTCCCTCTGATTTCCTAGCAAATTCATTATTATAGTATAGGAAAACTGTTGCTTTCAGGATGATGATCTTATATTGTGCTGCTATGCTGTTTTTTTATTCACTTTAAAAGTTTGCTGGAGTATTTTGGGTCTCGTAAGTATAGGATTTTTATTTCTTAAGTAAGTATAGAAATTTTAAAATTTTACTTATTTAGAGATATACTAATATAGGAATTAACTTATATAAGAATATGTAAGTATAGAAATACAGATAAATAATAATATAAATTTTATTCCTGATTGAAATCCCAATTTTGTTTGAAATACTCATCTGGAAATCTTAGCTAAAGCACTTGATCATAACTAATCAAAAAAGAAAAGTTTAATGGTTAGGGAATTTGGATAATCTGTGAATTGATTTTGCTATGAGTAAAAAAAAGTGCAATTCATAATAGAAGAAAGGGAAATTATTTAATATAAAAATTAGATATATCAGTCTTATAAATATAATCCACTGGGCAAATATAATATAGAATTGACTCATAAAGGTAGAGTTATACATGATTATATCCTTTCACTCATTCTATAAAAGTTCTGTTTGCCATGAATAATACAGAATGTGTCTGTTCCCAGAGATAATAACACTAGAAATATATTTTTTAAAAGTATTCTTCAAAGAAGTTCTCATGACATAGTAACTCACATCTATCTTAACTTTTGGAAATAATTTTGATTTGTATTTAAAATTAATTTGGCAATCTAGATAACTATAATAATATCCTACCTGGACTATTTGTCTATTTTGGACACAATATCGTTTTGTGTTTTCATTTTTTTCCTGGGGGCTTTTTATTACTTTGAAATTCCAATTTCTTAACAGTAATTAGGTAAGAAACTTAGTATCTTGATTTTATTATTTAATGTCATAGAATTATACAATACTCACTTCTTTATTTTTTTCAGTTTTATCCCTTTCTTTGATGATGTATATTGAACATATAGTAAAATACACAGAATAAACAGGTTTTCTAGGACCACTGTTAAAATATAAGCCAGTCATTGCACATTCTTCTCTAATTTTTATTATCATTCTTCTAACATTATGGATGTAATAGATTCTTATTATAATCTTAGTTTTTATTTTCCCTAACTAGTAAAAATTTTTTTTCATTTGCTTATTAGTATTTATTTATATTTTTTAATTTGTTCTAATTAGTTATACATGACAGTAGAATGCATTTTGACATATCATATGTAAATGGAGTATAAATTCTCATTCTTCTGGTTGTACTTGATATAGAATAACAGTGATCATGTAATCATATATGCACATAGGGAATAATGTCTAATTTTTTCTACTGTCTTTTCCACCTCCATACCCCACCTCCCTTTACTCCTCTCTGTCTAAAGCAGAGTACTTCTAGCCTTCCCCACTGATTGTGAATTAGCATCTGCACATTAGAGAAAACATTTGGCCTTTAGATCTTTGGAATTAGATTATTTCACTCCACATGATATTCTGCAGCTCCATCCATTTACCAGCAAATGCCATAATTTCATTCTTCTTTAAGGCTGAGTAATATTCCATTTTGTATATGTACCACATTTCTTAATACACTTTAAAATATATATATATATATATATATATATATATATATATATATATATATATATATATATATCTGTATTTTAAAAATCTTTGTTCAAATCTTTAGCCATTGTTTTTATTGGCTAATAAGGTCATTCAAGCTTATATATGCTTATTGATGTTTGCTCTATTTTTATAGTCAGTGGCTAAATCCCACTGAAATCTTAAACTATAATTATGACTTTGTCAGTAGTGCTGTGTAGTTCCATTTGTTTTTCTAAATGTGTACTGTATCCTTTTGTTTAATGTACCCAAAAAAGCTCTCCTTATTGTATATGCATGTAGAATTGCTTGGTATTATCGATATTTTTATCATTTAAAATTTATTTCTATGTCTGAGAATGCTTACTCTTCTGAAGGTTTCATTGAATAAATTTGCATAGCTCTTCTTGGTTTCTTATGATAAGTATTATCATTTATAATGCTTAATATTCATTTTAATTTGGAGAGACTATTGAGGTTTGAAATCAGGAGCACTTTACATCTGAGATTCATCCCCAAAACTTTTCAATTTTTTATTTTGAGATAAGTTCTTGCTAAGCTGTTTAGGGACTCGCTAAGTTGTTAGGACAGGCTGTGAATTTGCAAGTCTTCTGCCTCAACCTTGGGTGCCACTGGGATTACAGGCATGCATCATCAGGACCAGCCTCTCTTTAGTTTTTAACATATCTTTGTATTCATATTCAGCATTTGTATCTTGTAAGGAACAGATGTTGGATCTTGGTTTTTTTTGTGCATTTTGACAGTGTCTGTGTTATAATTGGAGAGTTTATCCCATTTAGATTTAAAGCATTTTTTTCTATTCTTGGATAAAATTATATATATATATTTTTTTTATTTCTTTTTTTTTCCTTTTCTGGTTACATTCTCTGGTCTTCATTATTTGCTTCTTTTTCCCAAACCAATGTTCAAGAAGGTATCCTAGAACAACGGAGGAGACTATGGGTTTCACTTTAACTCTCTTCCTTTGGGATGAGAGTAGCACATACATTTATGGCAGCATGGTTGATAGCATTAGTTGGATCCTTGGTAATTTCTCTAGTTTACTGATATTTTTAAATATTCATATTTTTGTTTTTAGTTATTATTTTTATCTTATTCTTTTTCCCTACTTTCTAGCGTTTCTCTTTTTTATTATTTATATATAACAGTGGAATGCATTACAAATCTTATTACATATATAGAGCTCAATTTTTCATATCTCTGGTTGTATACATAGTATAATCACACCAATTCATGTCTTCATACCTGTACTTTGGATAATAATGATCATCACATTCAACCATCATTAATTACCTCATGCCCCTTCCTTTCCCCTCCCACCCCTCTGCTCTATCTAGAGTTTGTCTATTCCTCCCAAGTGTTCTTCTTATAAATCATATCTCTTATGCTATTTTAATTTGTAATGTTTTCACTTCAGTTCATTAAGTTGCATATGTAATCTCTATAGTCCTGCTAATATAATCCCTGATAATTTTCAGAATATTCTGAGAAGAGTTTTAGCTATATTGTAGAAGTTTGACATAAACTTTTCCCTTGAGGATCATTTATAGTAAATTAAATTGTTGATCTCCATTTATTTCAATAATTTAAAATTTTATACTGTTACATAAAGACATAAAAATGTACTTTTAATGGGTTCACTGGTAATGTTTGATAAATATATACATTATATAATATAGAAATAAGACTAGGCATATTTATTTCTTCAAACATTTATCATATAATATATTAATGCTATTTCTATTTTCCATTCTCTGCAGTGGTACTACAAAGTATATTGATTGCTTCCATCCACTTCTTCATACCTTCCTCACTTCTTTTCCAGATCACTGTTAATCACATTTATATTCCCAACTCCTATAAGGTCAACTTTTTTAGATTCTACACATTAGAAAGATTATGTGGTACTTGATTTTCTGTGTCTGACTTGTTTGACTTACCAGGATATTTCCAGTTTCATCTCTGTTGCTGTAAATGACAGGAATTCATTCTTTTATGGCTGAATATCTTTTCATTGTGTTTATGCACTAAATTTTATCTATTCATTTATTGCTTATGAACAGTTAGGTTGTTTCTGATTCTTGACCACTGTGGATAACACTGCAATGTCTCCTTGTAATACTAATTTCATTTCCTGTGGCTATACAGCCAGTAGTAATATTGTTGGATGATACTGTAGTATTGTTTTTAATTTTTGGAGATTCTCCGACTGTTATAGTTAAAATTCTGAACCACAGTATAAAATTGTTTCCTTTTCTCCATATTCTCACAGGCACTGTTATTTTTATTCTTTTGTATATTGGCCCTGTATACATTGCAATATTTCCCCATAATCTCAGATTGTCTCTACACTATGTTGATTGTTTCCTATGCTATGTAGAAGCTGTAGTTTGGTGTAATCTCACTTGTGTATTTTTGCTTTTGTTTTTTGTGATTGTAAAAATTATTTCCCCTTCAAACACTCTAAAGAATTTCTGATATGTATTTTTCCTAACAGTTTTGTAGTCTCAGGTCATAAAATAAGCTTTTAATTTATTTTGAGTTTGTCTTTATAAATCATGAAAGATAGGGTATCATTTCATTCTTCTGGATGTAGATAGCCAATTTAACAATACCATTTCTTGAAAAGAGTGTCTTTTCTCCAATGCATGTTCTTAGCTCCTTTTTCCATAAGTCAGTTGGCTATAGATGCATGGGTTTACTTCTAATTTCCTTAACCATTCCATTGGTCTATGTTGTCTTTTTATGTCAATACCATGCTGTTTTGATCACTACAACTTTACAGTATGTTTTGTTTTATTTTTATAATTTTTAGTTGTAGTTGAACAAAATACATTATTGCATTTTTATGTGGTGTTGAAGATCAAACCCAGGGCCTCACACAAGGTAGGCAAATGCTCTACTACTGAGCCACAACCCCAACCCCTTGCAGTATGTTTTTAAGTCATGTAGTGATGTAGTGTAATGCCTCCTCCTTCTATTTTTTCCCTAAAGTGTCTATTGATATTTGAATTTTTTCATGGTATCATATAAATTTTAGATGTTCTTTCTATTTCTGTAAAGAGTGCCATTAATATTTTGGTAAGGATAGCATTGAATCTGTAGATTGCTTTGGGTAGTGTGGACATTTTAACAATATGGATTCCATGGTCGGTTAGCACAATCAGTTCAACATTTTTGTGTCCTTCTAAATTAATTTTATTAATGCTCTTTACTTTTCATTATAGAATGTTTTGTCTGTACGATAAATTAATTTCTTGGTATTTTATTTTTTGTTGTTATTGGAAAAAATATTTATTGATTCCTATTTCAGACAATTCATTTTCAGATTATATCAACACTAATGACTTGTGTAAGTTGATTTTTTAACCTGCAACTTTGCTTAATTATTTTTATGGGTTTTAAAAGTTTTTTGGTTGTGGAGTTTTTGAAGTTTTCATGTAATCTTCAAACAGTGACAAACCTAACTTCTTCTTTGCCAATGTGAACACCTTTCTTTCTTTCTCTTGTACAATTATCTTGCTAGGACTTCCAGCACTATGTTTCATAAAAGTTGACAAACAAAGTGTAAGACTCAAAGTTAAGAAGTGTTTTAGATGTGACAGGAAATATTCTACAAAATATTTTGACAAAAAATTGTAGAAAAGACAGATGAAAAAAAGTAATAGCTGTTCCAAACTTATTCCAAACTCAGTGACTTGACCAAAAATAAATAAAGATGAAGAAAAAATACAACCAGTGTGAAATTAACAAACTATGCAAAATTCATGCCAAGACAACAAAAATATCAGGTGAGATACAGTATTAAGGTGTCCATTTGGAGAGACTCATTACAGATGCCTAAAATTTATTTCATTACTAACTTGTATAATATAGTAAAAAGCATCAAAGTACATCCTGAAAGAATACCACACATACAGATACCTCGAAAAGAAAGGCTAGAGAGAGGATAACTTGGGTCACTCATTTGTGACTATCTTGTTCCTGATGATCAGTATCAACCAAACAGAAAATGTAAAGGTGCCTTCTTTCCTGAAATGACTTCTGCTACAATTTGCATCCTAAATGTGAAAAGCAAAATCACAGCATGGCTCTATTCACATGTGGTTTACATCCCTGAGGTCTAGAAGAATTGCTTTTGTATAAAAGAAGACAAAGTGAGGTAAAGGTACTATGATGATGTGACATAATACATAAAGCCCTAAACCACTGGACAGTGTATAGTTTCAAAAGTGATTCCCTCAGACCATGGCTCCCCTGTCCAGTCTGTCCACTCCCTGGAGCTATATTTTCCAAGGTCTACCTGCGTAGTGACACCTCACCAGAGCTCACCCTGCAGGCACTGAAGGTGACACAGTCTCAAGGAAGCAAAAGAAGAAATGCCAGAACAGAGTCAATCCCTGTTAAGATCCACTGTCAGGTTCAGCACCTGGCAGGGTGTGTAAAGCTGCAGAAGCTGGGCATCCGGATCCAGAGAACCACCCAAAGTAGAAAAAGCAAATTATGGAAAAATCCAAACTGTGCTGTGAAAAGCTCCTATGGCCCAGAAAATGACAGCTCATTCATTCCTGGTTTGGGGACTATGGAGCTCAGATCCTTTTCCATTTTAGTCCAAGATGTTTTAACTCCTATAAACTTTTGTATTGTTGAAGTAAATTAAAATGGAAAACAGGCCTGAAGAATCCCTTAAAGGCAAAGCCAGTTAGACTATAAATGACCTTAACCCTTCTTGGTTTGCAAACATACATGAAATGGAACTTTAGCTATTCTTTTTCAAAATGTTTGTGTTAAAAAATAAATAAATAAAATTGAAAGTCTAACCAATCAGAATCTGCCTATTAATAACAATTATATTACCATGTACTTTCCAGTAGACTTGACCAAATATAAAAACTATGTAATTATAAGCAATCGTACAATTTTTTTTGTTTTACTTTTGTAAGTATGAAAGCCTTCCCCTGTTCTATTGCTCTGTTTCACTGTTGAAACTTGAAACCACCCTTGTTATTAAATCAAATTCTAAAATTTTTTTTTGCCTAAGTTTATCTTTTAACATTATTAAGTGATTATCCACTACATTTAAAAAAAAATCACACCACAAATAATTTGAAACTTTGCCTACGTTGGGTTGTGGGTTAGGTTATGTTTCATACATTACTATTAAGAATACTGAGGTACATATTCTTAGAGAATTTGTACCAAAATATCTACTAACTTGCACCATTACTTTTTTTTTTTCTCTAGGGCCATGTTTTACTGGCAACACATTTGATTTTATATTGGCATTTAGATTATTAATTTTTGTTATTGATTTGCTTTTGAGATTGCTGGCTAAGAAAAGAATGAGAAATATTTTTCCCAATACACAAGTCCAATATTAGGCATATTTCTTATAGTATAGATAGAAAATTGAAGTATCATTAATTAGTTTATTTTCCTGTTGTGACACCTTATCGTGGGTGGGCAAACATTTTACTTGGTGCTTTGAACGTTCTCCCTGGAAATCATTTTAGTCCTCCCCGCAGGTTTACCAGGTGGATATTCTCTCTCAAGTTTTTACAGGTAGAATCTTAGTAATTGTTTTACCAATGTCTACCTTGAGTTCCTTTTTTTCTGACCTCCTACAGCAATTTCCTCACTGTCTTTTCAACCTCCAAAGCATGCTGCCCACCACCCTTTAAGCCTCTCTCTACTGCATGGTCACAAATGAAAGAAACATGCTTTAGTGTTTTGGTGGTTTACACTTTCTGTTTCAATTTTTTTTTTTTAATTCTAATTTGTTATAGGTGACAGTGAAATGAATTACAAATCATATTACACATATAGAGCACAAGTTTTCATATCTCTGGTTGCATACAAAGTAAAGTCACACCATTCATGTTTTCATACATGTACTTTGGATAATTATGCACATCTCATTCAACCATCATTTCTAACACAACGCCCCCTCCTCTTTCCTCCCAACCCTCTACCCATGGTCGCACTCCCCACCCCACTATGAATAGGCCTACTTATCAGAGAAAACATTCAGCATTTGGTTTGGGGGAACTGGCTAACTTCACTTAGCATTGTCTTCTTTAACTCCATCCATTTACCTGTAAATGCCATGAATTTATTATCTTTTATTGCTAATAGTCCATTGTGTATATA
Organism: Spermophilus citellus; assembly: GCF_964194105.1. Lineage (NCBI taxonomy): Eukaryota > Metazoa > Chordata > Mammalia > Rodentia > Sciuridae > Spermophilus > Spermophilus citellus. Next base: position 199,422,940 of record NC_138182.1, on the reverse strand, counting down.
TACAACATTTTCTTTAACCATTCATCTATTGAAGATCATGAAAGTTGATACAATAGTTTAGCTGTTGTGAATTATGCTGTTATAAACATTGATGTGGCTGTGTCTTTGCAGTATGCTGTTTTAAGTCTTTTGAGTATAGACCTAGGAGTGGGATAGCTGGGTAGAGTGGTGGTTCCATTCCCAGTTTTCCAAGATATCTCCATAATGCTTTCCATATTGGATGCATCATTTGTAGTTCCACCAGCAGGGTATGAGTGTGCCTTTTATCCCATATCCCTGTCAACACTTACTGTTGTTTATATCCTTAATAGATGCCATTCTTACTAGAGTAAAATGAAATCTTAAGAGTAATTTTGATTTGTATTTCTCTAATGGCTAGAAATAATGAACATTTATGCATATATTTGTTGACAGATTGTATATCATCTTCTAAGAAGTGTCTGTTCAGGTGATTGGCCCATTTATTGATTGGGTTATTTGGTTGTTGGGTTTTGTTTGTTTGTTTGCTTTGGTGTTTAGCTTTTTGAGTTCTTTATATAACCTAGAGATTAGTGCTCTAACTGATGTGTGAGGGGGTAAAATTAGCTCCCAAGATGTAGGCTCTCTATTCACCACAATGATTATTATTATTATTATTTTTTGCTGACAAGAAACATTTAGTTTGAATTCATCCAATTTATTGATTTTTGAGTCTTATTAAGGAAGTTGGGGCCTAATCCAACACGATAAAGATTAGGCCTTCTTTTTCTTCTATTAGACACAGTTTTCTGGTTTAATTCCTAGATTTTTGATCCACTTTGAGTTGAATTTTGTGCATGGTGAGAGATGGGAGTTTAATTTTATTTTGTTGCATATGGATTACCAATTTTCCTAGCACCATTTATTGAAGAGGCTATTTTTTTCTCCATTGTATATTTTTGGCACCTTTGTCTAATATAAGATAAATGTAACATTTTAGGTTAGTCTCTGTTTCCTCTATTCTCCATCATTGGCCTATCAGTCCATTTTGGTGCCAATATCATGCTGTTTTTGTTACTAGTCATTTGTAGCTTAGTTTAAGGTCTGCAATAGTGATGCCACCTGCTTCACTATTTCTACTAAGAATTGTGTTAACTATTCTGGGTCTTTTATTTTTTCAGATGAATATCATGACTGCTTTTGCTATTTCTATGAGGAATGCTATTGGAATTTTGATTGAAATTGCATTAAATCTGTATAGTGCTTTAGGTAGCATGATCATTTTGATAATATTAATTCTGCCTATCCAAGAGCAAGGTAGATTTTTCTATCTTCTAAACTTTTCCTTGATTTATTTTTTGGGGGGTGGGAGGGGCATTCTGTAGTTTTTATTGTACAGGTCTTTCACCTCTTTCTTTGATTCCCAAGTTTTTTTTTTAATTTATTTTTTTTGAGGCTATTGTAAATGGGGAAGTTTTCCTCATTTCTTTTTCAGAGGATTTGTCACTGATATACAGGTTCCTTTGATTTATTGGTGTTGATTTTATATCCTGCTACTTTGCTGAATTCATTTACTAGTTCTAGAAGTTTTCTGGTGGAGCTTTTTGGGTCTTCTAGGTATAGAATCATATTATCAACAAATAGTTCTAATTTGAGTTCTTCTTTTCCTATGTGTATCTAATTAATTTCTTTCATCTAATTGCTTTGGCCAATGTTTCCAGAAATATGTTAAATAGAAGTGGTGAAAGAGAGTATCCCTGTCTTGTTCCAGTTTTTAGAGGGAATGCCATCAATTTTTTTTCCACTTAGAATGATGTTGGTCTGGGGCTTAACAGAGATAGCTTTTACAATGTTGAGATATGTTCCTTTATTTCTAGTTTTCCTAGTGTTTTGGACATGACAGGGTGCTGTATTTTGTCACATGCTTTTTATGCATTTATTGAGATGATTGTTTGATTCTTATCTTTAAGTCTATTGATGTGATGAATTATATTTATCGATTTCCATATGTTGAACCAACATTGCATCCCTGAGATGAATCCCACTTGATCATGGTGTTCTATCATTTAGATATGTTTTTTGTATTCTTTTTGCTGGGGTTTTATTGAGAGTTTTTGCATTTATGTTCATTAGAGATATTGGTCTGACGCTTTCTTTTTGATGTGTCATTGCCTGGTTTTGGAATCAGGATGATATTGGCCTCATTGAATGAGTTTGGAAGTGTTTCCTTTTTTTTTCTATTTTCTGAAATAAATTGAAGAGTATTGGTATTAGTTCTTCTTTAAAGACCTTGTAGAACTTGGCTGTGTATCCATCCGGTCCTGTGCTTTTCTTTGTTGGTAGGTTTCTGATGGTGTCTTCTATTTCATTGCTTGATATTGGTCTGTTTAAATTGTGTACGTCATCCTGATTCAATTTGGGCAAATTATATGACCTAAGAAATTTGTAGCTGCCTTTGATATTTTCTATTTTTTTTTTTTTGGAGTACAAATTTTCAAAATAATTTCTAGTTAACTTCTGTATTTCTGTAGTGTCTGTTGTGATATTACCTTTTTCATCACATGTGTTAGTAAAATGAGTTTCTATCCTTCTCTTCATTAGCATAGCTAAGGGTATGTCAATTTTATTTATTTTTATTTTTATGTTTTATTTTTTCAATTGTTTCTTTTGTTATTATTTCATTGTTTGTAGCTCTAATTTTAATTATTTCCTGTCCTCTGCTGCTTTTGTTGTTAGTTTGTTCTTCTTTTCTAGGGCTTTGGGATGTAATGTTATGTCATTAATTTGTTGACTTTTTCTTCTTTTAAGGAATAAACTCCATCCAATTAACTTTCTGTTAGTGCTGCTTCATCGCGTCCTAGAGATTTCAATATGTTGTATCTGTGTTCTCACTCAACTCTAAGAATTTCTTAATCTCCTCCTTAATGTGTTTTGCAACCCATTCTTCACTCACTAGCATAATATTTAGTCTCCAGATGTTGGAGTGATTTTTATTTCTTATTTTGTCATCAATTTCTAATTTCATTCTATTATGATCTGATAAAATGCAGGGTAATGTCTCTACTTTTTTTTGTATTTGCTAAGAGTAGCTTTGTGACATATTATATGATCTATTTTACAGAAGGATTCATGTGCTGCTGAGAAGAAAGTGTATTTGCTTATTCAAGGATGAAATATTCTATAAATGTCAGTTAAGTCTAAGTTATTGATTGTATTATTGAGATCTATAGTTTATTTGTTCAGTTTTTATTTGGAAGATCTATCCAGTAGTGATAGATGTGTGTTAAAGTCACCCAACTTTATTGTGTTGTGGTCAGTTTGACTCCTGAACTTGAGAAGAATTTGTTTTATTAACATAGATGCTCAATAGTTTGGGGCAAATATATTTATAATTGTTATGTGTTATTTGTGTATTGTTCCCTTGAACAGTATGTAGTGTCCTTCTTCATCCCTTTTCATTAACTTTAAGTCTACTTTATTTGATACAAGGATGGAAAACCTTGCTTTTTCCACAGTCCATTTGAGTGGTATGATTTTTTCCAATCTTTTACCTTCAGTCTGCATATGTCTTTTCCTAACAGATGACTCTCTGGGAGGCAGCATATTATGGGGTCCATTTTTTTTTAATCCAATATGCCAGCCTCTGTATTTTGATTGGAGATATTAGGCCATTAACATTATTGAGACAGGATTTGTATTCCCAGCCATTTTTATTAATTTTTGTGTTTTTTTTTTTTAATTGACTAGATTTCTCCTTTGATTACTTTTGCCTTAGTGTATTGCCTCCCTCTGCTGATTTTCATTGTTGTGTTTTTTTGTTTCCTCTTCATGGAATATTTTGACAAGGATGTTTTGTAGTGCTGTTTTTCTATATGTAAATTCTTTTAACTTTTGTTTATCATAGAATATTTGTATTTTATCACCATATCTAAAGCTTAATTTTACTAAATACAAGATTCTTGATTGGTATCCATTTTCTTTCAGAGCTTGATACATGTTGTTCCAGGATCTTCTAGCTTTCAGGGTCAAGACTGTAAAATGTAGTTATTGTAATTGGTTTTCCACTATATGTAATCTGATTTCTTTCTCTTATGGATTTTAATATTCTCTCCTTATTCTGTCTTTTGAGTATTTTCATTATAATGTGCCCTAGTGTGGATCTATTGTGATTTTGTACATTTGGCATTCTGTAAGCTACTTGATTTTGGTTTGCCAATTCATTCTTCATGTTTGGAAAGGTTTCTCATATTATTTCATTGAGTAGATTGTTTATTCCTTTGGGTTGGACCTCTATGCCTTCCTCTATCCCAATAACTCTTAAATTTGATCTTTTTATGCTATCTCATATTTCTTGAATATCCTGCTCATGACTTCTTACCATTTTCACTGTGCAGTCCACATTCTTTTCAAGATTATATATTTTGTGTTTATTGTCTGAGATCTTCTCTTCCAGTGGTCTACTCTGTTGTTGATGCTTTCAATTGAACTTTTAATTTGGTTTATTGTTTTTTTTGTTTGTTTGTTTTTTTATTTCAAGGATTTCTGGTTGTTTTTTTTTTTAGATCTCTATCTCCCTATTGAAGTAATATTTTTTCTTCCTACATTTGTTTATGTAGCTCTTTGTCAAAATGATCTTTTGCTGTCTATATTTGTTCTTTTATATCATCCTTTAATACACGGAACATTTGAATCATTTATATCCTGATCTCCTTCTCTGTCATTTTTTCCCCCATTTTGGTATCTTGATTCATTTGGGCACTTTCTTCCCTTGTCTTTTCATGTTGCTTTTGTGTCTTTCCTTCTAGTGCTGTGGATCTGAGGCATTATTATTTTTACTCTATAGGCTCGTAGTGTCCCTGTAGTATTCCAATACCTCTCCTTTGTGTGGAAGGATATAAACAATATACCACCTGTAAACAATTTATTGCTATTATGACATTTACAGTTTTTTTTGGTCACAATGTACAGAAATGTTGAATTCAATTAATTATCTACAATATAATCAGTGGGTTTGTAAAAGTTTTTGCAGTTTCTGCCAGTGGACAATAAACTGGGGGGTAAGTCATAGGATGATATGCTGAGGAAGCAGTGTATGAGGATATAGAGCTAATATATCTTAGGTAGTGTGAAAGAGAAATCTAATGAAGAGGGTTAGTAGCAGGAGAATAGAGAGGAAGTAATTTTGGGTAGACAAGTACATGGGAAGACAGTAGAGTACATAAAACAAACACGTGTATGTATCAAGAAAAAGAAATGATGCTAAAATGGTAAATATTCAAGGAAAAAAGAGAGAAAAAAAGGCATAGACAGCACAAGTATATTATACTATTCAGACATCCCACTCCTCAAAATCCTAATTCATTCAAAGTACTTAGTTTCACATATGTTGGTGATGTGAAGGCAGGAGAATAGAGGGAGAGAAGAAAATGAGAAAAAAAAATCTCCAAGGAAGGAACCAGGATTGTTAATTGTTTGGGTTGTAGCTGGTATTTCTGCCCTCAGAATGGGGAAGGTAACCAGGGTGGAAAGGTTGGTCCTGCTGCAGGGCATCTGAAGTGAGATGTGGTGCCTGCTAATCCTTGAAGGAAGACTGGACCTCAAGGGTCTTTTTTTTTTTTTTTTTTTTTTTTGGTATTACATGAGCACCCGGTCCTATCTCCCCAACTTGTCTGAAGATTTCTCAGTCCCTGGTCTTTCTGTTAGTCTTGAAACTGTTGCAACCTTTCTCCCTCTCCTTTACTAGATCCCAATTAAGTGACCTCTGTCACTGGAGCTCCAGTGGTCAGTACCCTAGTGGCACTGCACACCTGTCCCACTGAGACATGTTTTGTTTTGGGCAGTTACTGTGCCAGGTTACTGTCCACTGGGAAGAGGGGGAAGTTGAAAACCAGGTACCTGGCCAACTATAGTTCCAATCTGGGAGCTGCCCCCATCAAAGTTGGAAAAGAAGGTGACCCAAGATGGAGGCAGGACACTTCCAGCGCCAGGGTATTGGGCTGGCGGGGGGGAGCTGAGCAATGGAGTTGTGCAACATATTCAGAGATGAGCTCTATGGCAGATTTTGGCTGTCTTCAGAGCCTGTGGGATGTCCCCAGGTGCAGGCAGACTACAGCTAGTTAGAGACTATGGCAGTAGCTGCTGAGTTACAAAATGAAGGGACCAGAGAATCCCTACATGGGTAGATGGGGGTTCATAGGGGAGCGAGGCCAGAGTTCCTGTGGGTGGGGAGCAGCTGAGTGTCCTGAGTGGGAATAGAATGGTGTCTGGCAGCTCTGCACCATTGCTGATGTGGTGATAGTAATCAGGTGTTAGGAGTTGGGAGTCAGGAGTCCTGCTCTAACACTGAGGCCCAGAGCCCTGCGCAGGGACACAATGCTGTTGATTTCTGTATGAAAGCAGCTATGTAGGTGTCCTCTATCATTCTCATAATTTTCATAATTCTAAACATTTTGTGCTAAATTGAAAAGTGCTTTCATGCCATATGATACAGTGGAGCTCAGACATTCATTGATATCCATCTTGGAGCCTAGCCTAAAGTTGGAATAGTATGAGTTTCTCTCTTTCCCCAGATTCTTCTCCACGTGATCCTTCATTATTCAACAGTCTAGCTCAATTATTTTTATGGCATGATGGCTGGTGACCAATATTAAAATTTTCAAGAGATTAAGGATCTCAGGATACTTAAAAATATTTTTATATCATACTTTTTGATAACCACTTTACTGAAGAAATGCATGTGACTAAACCCTGAAATAATGTGTGCTGATAGACAAAGCTGTGGTTCCATTGGGGTCACTAGTATAATAGTCAAGCACATTTAGTAAAGATACATACAAAACCTGTAACTAAAGATACATGTGCAGAATAAGGAATATCTTATAAAACAAAAATTTGGAATAACTTATCCAGTGAAAAAATATTTTAATAAATTAATAGTACTTTCAAGAATAAATAGCAAGAAATGCCCAAAACACAAAGAAATAATATTTGTGTTATATTCAATAGAAAAATAATGTAAATGAAACATACACTATCAAGTTATGGTACATTAGCTAGATTGTGAAAAATATAATGTTAGACAAAGCAAGGCATAAGTGAGGATACATAGGATATTTAATACATAAAGATATATGAAATGTATATGATTTCCACTCCCTGATGAAAAAGTGGTGAAAATTTTAATAAACCCTTTAAAAAACAAGTTGTGTCTGTAACATGAACATATCACAGGTCCCCAAAATAATATTGCTAGGTTATGTTCATATGCATGAGCCAAAAACTATATATAAGACTGTTTATAATAGCATTACAACAGAGAAAAATATTTCAAAAAGTGTGCAAGTTCATCAAGAATTAAACAAATTTATATATATATATATATATATATATATATACACACACACACACACACACACACACACACATACATATGTGTGTGTGTGTGTGTGTGTGTGTGTGTGTTGTAGGGCACTATGGTACAAGCCAATAATCCCAGTAGCTCAGGAAACTAAACAGAAAGAACAAAAGTTCAAAGCCAGCATTGGCAACTTAGTGAAGCCCTAAGCAACTTAGTGAGACTCTGTCTTAAAGTTAAAGAAAAAAAAAAAGGCTGGGAATGTAGCTTAGTAGTAAAGCACTCTTGGGTTAAGTCTCAAGTACTATACACACACACACACACACACACACACACACATGCACAAGCACATGTCATATATTTATATTTAAGAGTATGATATAGAAATAAAAATAAACTATAAGAACAATTACTGTATCTTCTCTAAAAGACAATGCTGAAGAAAAACAATCATGGCACAATAAATATATATAGAATGAATTCAATTATACATTAATATTTTTATATATTGCTTAGGAATGTAAATGTATGCAAAAATTATACAGATAAACTAAATGAATTGAACATAATATTTCAAAATTATTTTGAAGTTTTTTGAGGAAGAAGAAATTTCTCAGAGGCTTTTTTCTTGTTTGTTTTTTTAGTCCTGAAATATTCCATTTATTGACCTGGATAGAGAGTGCAAAATAAAAAATATATATATATTCACTCTATCCATGTTGTTTTCCAAGCAAACTTTTTTTGGGGGGTATATTCTGTTTCACAAGGAAATAAAGTTTTGGTTTTTAATAAAATATATCAAAGGCAACTCAATTCCATCATGTATATATTTGCTCATACTGAAAAGCAATACAGCATATGCATACACATATTAAAAAATAGTTAAAAAGAGAACTATTTGTTGAAATGAGTCTTAAGATATGTATTAATAAAATATTATTGATCAGAAAAAACAAACACAAAGCATGATGATAAACAGAATGAAGTTAAAGTTATACTATTGAAAGGGCAAAGAATATACATGAACATATGGACAGAAAAAAAAAGGGATCCAAAAGAAGAAAGTTATCATTTGCTTCATATTTCTCTTCAGAAATATTAAAAGACTATCAAATACACTATAAAGAAAAATTTATGAAGTTTTCTTTAAAAATGTGACCCAAGAATGCTATTTCCTAGATATCCAACTGAAAAGCTATAGCATAAATATGTAAGGTAAATAATGAATGGTTGAATGAATACATGGACAGATGGAGAGAAACTTCATTAAATTCAAGTAATGATTAAAAACAAAATGGAAAGAAGAAATCACACTAAAAGAATATTTTTGATCATTGAACCAATTCAAATAGTGAGATTAAGCCACCATGAGAAATTTTGAGTGTAAAATACATATTTCTTTCACAGTAAAATTTTTAAGGTGGTGTTAGAGCAATAATAGTAGGAGTGTAAAACTGTTAATTTCCTCTATTTTATATCAGTGTTAAAGATGTTTAAAATCTTAAGCATTCCAACGTTTTATAATTCCCTATAACTATAGGTTTTCTCTATAACATTCCATTTATGAGTGTGATGATTCTCCATTCTGGATCCACATTACAGTCACCTTGAAATCTCTTCATATTACATACACAAACTCCCTCACCAATTAAGTCAGAACTTAAGGAGGAGGGTGACATTCGGGCATCAGTAAACTTAACAATTGTTACAGTGATCCATTGGGGTATTTTTTCTTAATTTAAATGTTTTTTATTGCAATTATATTTCTTGTAATGAAAATAAAATTTTATCTGAAAATCATTACTTTCTCCATTTTTTTCTTTATCTCCACTTTTGTTGTTCAAATGTGATGACATTATAATATTTTTGTCCTAGAATACAATTTTTAAAGCAGTTTCCTTTCTCTTTCTCTACCTATTTGCCATATTTTTATATCTCCTTTTGTGCAGTTGGGGGATATTAATCTATAATGTAAATGATTTTGACAAATTACCTTCGAGTCTTAAATTTTTCTATGAATTTTAAACTTTCTTCTATGTGTATTTTCTCTATTATTTAACATTTTTAACAGAAATGCTTCATTTTTATAAAAGCAACACTCTATTTCTTAACATTTCATTTTTGAACTTCTATTAGAGGGGTTGAATTTCATATTGTATTTTGTCAGATAATTGGTCATATTTAATTTTTTAGTCACCATTATTTTTTGAGTGATTAAATATTTACTTATGATTGAAGGCACAGTTTGTTACAAGTATTTTGACAGTAAAATATGTACATTTCTGCAATTTGGTGGCTGATTTTTATGTGCATGGAACTAGAGCAAAGCAATAAGAGTTTCACAGTTTAATCTTAACATTTCTCAGCTTGCACTGGTGAAAATATATGTATATATGATGTGATAGTTAAATGGGTATACATCAGGCCTAAAAGAAGAAAATGAATATCCATAATTAAATTTTTATATGTTATAGCTTGTGGTGGTGAAATAAATATCTGTCAGTGGCATAAATGTTAAATGGTTATGTGTCAGCATCTAGAGCACAGAAATTAATACCCTCAATTAAATGTCTATATGTTATGTAAAACTTTGATAGAGAAATTTCTAACAACTCAAAATTCCTCTAAAAGTTTTTCTGTCTTAGGAAAAATCTTATTATTTTTCCTTTTTTTTTCAAAAAATATATGGTAAGAGCAAAGAATAAAGAAGGGATTTAATTTACACAATATCTTCAATTTTAAAACAGTAAATGACTCATAAATCACTCCACATCTCCTTTATGATATCAATTTCCTAGTATACTGAAAAAAATCCATGCCTATGCCTTCTAACTTTTAGCCTACTTTATTAATCATTCTTGACCACTTCCATTCTATTGCATAGTTAATAGAGGAAAATACTATATGTGAACATAGAGCTAATAATTCTCTGCAACAAAAATAATCAAATTATAATTAGAAAATACTATTCTGTTGTTTGAGTTTATTACAGACACATTTTCCTGTAGAGTGTCAATGCTATAAAAGTAATTTTTTAAATTCTAAAAGTATCTTGCTTCTATAGAAAAATGTTTTGCATATACATTAATACACTCTATGACTGCAGAGAACTCTATATTCAGATAACTCTGATCATTGGACATTTTAGGCAGCATTATCGTGGAGTCACAATCCTGAGATTCATTTAGTAATTAGTAACTTTAACTCTAGTAAATAGCTATAAAAATAATATCTGCTTTGATAATGGTGTGGGAAAGGAAAATAATAAGATTGGTGATCATATATTATATAAAATTTTTTCTGGATATTCTGTCAGAATAGTTTTTATTAACTATTAAAAAGGAATCCAAATGGTAAATACACTAGACGTGAACACTAGTGACAAAATATCACTGGAAATATGAAACTGAACTATTTGCTGATTATACATAGGACATACAAACTGGACAGCTACAAATTGTCATTTTTTTCTAATGTAACTTTCATATTAGAAATATATAACTATACAACTACATATCAGTATACAGATATACAAACACACATACACATGCTACCATTATTTTTTGTGAACTCAAAGGAAAATCAGCATTTGTAAACACTAGTTGCCACTCGTCAAGTCACTTTTCCCTCAAGATTTTTCCATTTTGATGACAAATCAAGCTGTTACCTTGTACTTTCATCAGGCAGTGTCTGCATGTGTATCCTGGCAACCACATGCAGCAGTTGCTTTGACTTCTTGAAGTGAAGCATAGGATGAGAGTGGAATTGCTAAGGCCAAAAAACAAGTTTTAAGAAAAATATTGCCAGAAAATTAAAAAAAAAAAAAAGATTTTCTGAGTTGTTTTTGAGCAAGTAGCATTTCCAACAGCTGAATCAATAAACTCTTAATTTTAAAGACATTTTACTTTAGTATGAAAATAAGAATTTCAGATTTACCCCCCCCCCCTAAAAAAAGTATTTGGTTCTGTGACAATGTAATATGAATCTAGATTTCAGATATGAACACTTTAAATTCATTAACTGAAATTTTCTTTTGTTTCAGCTGGGAAAGCTTTTCTATTTTCAATATTTCTATGCCAAAACATGTCTGAACACTATGGAAATATAGAAAAGTCTAAACACATCTGTTGGTTTGCATATTCTAGAAATACTGCACATTTTTTTCTTAAAGTACTTGTACATTAATTGTGATATCAATAATTATGCATACACAACTACACCAGGTGTTCTACTCCAGACTGACTGACCTAGCACTTGGATATCGATGATGAAACTGTACATCAGCTTTCTATCTCCATGACCAAAATAACTGACCATCACAACTTAGAGAAGGAAAAATTATTTTGGCTTATGATTTCAGAAGTTCTGTCCATGATCAGCCAATTCCATTGTTCTAGGCTGAAGGGGAGGCAGAAAAATATGGCAGAAGTTTACTGCAGAAGAAAGCTTTTCAGCTCATTGTAGCCAGGAAGCCAACAGAGAGAATGGTGTGGGAGAAGGAGGTGCATGGGGACAAGATAGAATCCAAAGGGCATGCCAACTGTGACCCATTTCCTCCAGCTACATCCCGAGGGCTATAGTTAGGACCCAGTACAATAATTCTAATTATTAATGCATCAGAAGGAATAATTAATTGATTAGGTTACAGCTCTCATGATCTAATCATTTCACCTCTGAACATTTTGTGTATCATAAGAGCTTATTGTGGGTCATTTCATATGCAAACTATACCTACCTAGACTCAAATAAAAGTAACTTTGTAAACTTGCTGGCAACAAGTTCAGAGGAGTCAGAATTAGATAATTTAAAGTTCCAATGGACCATATGACACTTTGTATCTATTTAAAAGAGTGAAACACATTCCCCAGTATTAAATAAGAAACATTTTCATTTAATGACTCCCCTTACCAAAAACAGAAATAGGCAATGTTCACTTGAAAGTTGCAAATGTTAATTCATATTTAGAAATTTAACTTACCAATGTATCAGTAAATAAAAAAAGAATGAAAACACCTCATATCTTGAAAACAGCACTATAAAATAAAAGAAAAATGAAGAAAACCAATAGATGAAAAACAAAAAATAGTAAAGTTTAAAATAAGAGTATCTAGTTGAAAAAAATGACTAAGTTTATTGGGTTGTTTTGATAAGACTAATTAAGGGAAAATATATAGAACCAAAAAAGATGCAAGTACTGAAATAATGAACATATAAAAACATAGTATTAAAAATTTTGTGTTTCACAACATTTGATTTGTTGATGTTGACTCATTGGTTATTAAAATTGGTTATTATATTGGTTATTGGTTATACGATTGGTTATTTAAAAATTACAAAATGGAGACAGAATATATAGTCTTTATAGATTATAAATCACTAAACTCTAATATATTTTTCTCTTTTCATATTCAGTTTATCTTTTTTTTTGCATTTCCATCCATCAATTATTAATTTATTTAATTTGGTTTTTTTAATTAGTTTTTAAAAATTTACATATCACAGCAGAATGCATTACAGTTCTTATTACACATATAGAGCACAAGTTTTCATCTCTCTGTTTGTATATAAAGTATGTTGTCACCAATTCATGTCTTCATACATGTACTTTGGATAATGATGTCCATCACATTCCGCCATCGTTGCTAACCCCCTGCCCCCTCCCTTCCCCTCCCACTTCTCTGCCCTATCTAGAGTTCGTCTATTCCTCCCATGCTCTCTCTCCCTACCCCACAATGAGTCAGCCTCTTTGTATCAGAGAAAACATTCGGCATTTGTTTTTTTGGGATTGGCTAACTTCACTTAGCATTATCTTCTCCAACTCCATCCATTTACCTGCAAATACCATAATTTTATTCTCTTTTATTGACTGGGAATTGAACAGGGGAGTGGGGGGGGCATTTTACCACTTCGCTAAATCCCCAACTCTTTTATTTTTCTATGTTCTCAATAAGCTGCTGAGGGTCTGAGTTGCTGATTCTGGCCTCAAACTTGCAATTCTCCCTTCACTGGGATCTCTGGCATAGGCCACTATATCCGGCAGTAACAATTTAATTTTTGGAAGTTATCTTTGTAGGATGCTTTATAATAAGTATTTCTAGACTTGACTCTTTCTAGATTTTCATCTATATTATTATTTTTTCATTTTAAAAATAAGTTTTACTGAGTATTAAGTGGTATAATATTATTTAACACATTTAGTAATTCTATTTTATATATCTGTTTATGTGTAACAGACAATATATGTGCAATTAAGTTTATAATAAGTTAATTTCACGCAATAACATTACATTTTAAGTGAATCAGTCAATTTATGTACTGAAAATCAAAGCACATTGCAGTGAGCTCTTTTCTAGATATACAAAGGAGTGAAAAGTGACTGATTTCAATGCAAAGGACATCATAGGTTGGAAGTAGATTTTGTCAATTAAAGGGGGTAGGACTTGGGCAATTAACTGAGCTCTCTATGCCTTTTTTTTTAAGGCTTTCAGATATTTCCCCCTGGGGGTTTACTTTTTTAAAAAGTTATTAATTAATCAATTAAATTAATCATATATGAGAACAGAATGCATTTTGATTCATCGTACACAATTGCAGCATAACTTTTCACTTCTCTGGTTGTACACCATGTAGCGTCGCACCATATGTGCAGTCATACATGTACCTAGGGTAATGATGTCCATCTAATTCCACCATTTTTCCTGCCCCCATGCACCCTCCCCACCCTTAGCTCCCCTTTGCCCAATTAGTTTCTCCATCCCCCTCCCGATCAGGGATCATCATCTACTTATCAGAGAGAACATTCAGCTTTGGGGTTTTTTGGGATTGGCTCACTTCACTTAGCATGATATTCTCCAGCTCCATCCATTTACCTGCAAATGCCATAATTTTTGTTTTCTTTTAAAGCCAAGTAATATTCCATTGTGTATATATATGCATTCATCTATTGAAGGGCATCTAGGTTGTTTCCACAGTTTAGCTATTGTGAATTGAGCTGCTACAAACATTGATGTGGCTGCATTAACTATGGCATACTGATTTTAAGTCCTTTGGGTGTAGACCAAGGAATGGGATGGCTGGGTCAAATGGTGGTTCCATTCCAAGTTTTCTAAGCAGTTTATCTTTATAATCATTTTGTTCACAATTCAAGCTTTGAATTTCTAAAGTGTACGATAACTATTTTATCTATTTTGAACATTAATAATATATTAAATATGCTTTTAAATTGTGAAGTCTGTAACTAGTCCCAGATAAAGATATATTGCTCTTTCAAGATTTTAGGCAGAGCATTTAATGTATCAGACAACAATTTATATAGAGAGCTGGGATTTGGTTCAATTCTCAGCATCACATAAAAATAGAATAAAATAAAGGCATACTGTTGATATACAACTACAAAAGATTTTTTAAAAAATTTTATATACATATATATGTCATATAGATGTGTTACATATAAAATATATATATAACAATTCTATAAAATCTATAGGAAAATACACAAAATAGTTTATTAATATAATACTAATGTAATAATATATGAATAATTTCAAAGTAAATAAGTTATACTAATTGTAGCACAGAGGTTAATTTTTTGTTTTGTTTTGTTTTGTTTTTGGTACTGGGACTTGAACTCAGGAGCACTCTCCCATTGTGATTAAATCCCCCCCCCATTTTTTGCAAAAGGGTGTGACTAATTTGCTGAGGCTAGCCTCAACCTTGTAATTCCCCCTACTTCAGCCTCAATATTTACAGGAGTACAGGCATGTACTATGATTGGCCATCTGCTACATTTTGAACTCTATGACCACATAATAACAAACCTATATCTTGCATGGGATCTGTAGCACTAGACCAAAATATGAGGGTGGCAAGGATTCTAAAGCAGCTATTGGCATTCACATACATTAAATGCCTTTGCAAACCTTCCTTAGACTCCACAAAAGCAGTGGAAGATATTTTCATTCAATTTCTCTTCCATTCTTTCATTCAAGATCAGGCATGTATTGACTTCACAAAGTGTCCAGGCCCTTATTTTCTCTCTTATAGATATTTGCTCAAATAAAATATGCATATACACATATATACACATAACATGCATATATATCACACATTATATATCATGTAAATATATAATAATACATATAGTATACAAATATTATATGCATATATAATACACATATGTAGATAATTATGTAATTATATATACATATACACACACATAGTAAATCTATGTGATTTATGTCTTGGATTTGGCTTCTCAGGGGAACTGAGCTAAATCTCAGTGTAGTCTGTCTAGTACCACTGAATTTGTAAAATATTATCAATGCAAATCAGCAGTTCTTCCAAGGAACTGTATAAAAAATCAATTAAAATATTTTAACAAGTTTTTCATGTACTTTAAAAAAGTTGCTAGTGAGTATATACAAGATCACACATTGAAAGAACATTTCAAAAAATCTCCAACAGTAAAGATTACCTTATGACTAGTTAATGAATATGACTATTTAAGCTTTATGGATAATTTTTGTATCCCTTTATTTACCCCTTTCTTTAATTATTGCAGTACATTCTTTTAAAATATATATTTTTTTAGTTTTAGTTGACACAATACCTTTATTTAATTTATTTATTTATATGTGGTGCTGAGGATCAAACCCAGGGCCTCATACATGTTAGGCGAGCACACTACCTCTGAGCCACAACCCCAGCCCTATAGTATATTCTTAACAATATATGAAGATTATGAAAACAATTCAAAATCCAATGACAAAAAGATTTAAATCTCCACTTTTCTCTAATTTGCAAGATCATCCTGAGTATTACTTTTTGTATTTTTTATTTTTAGGTGATTATACTGCCCTTGAAAATTTATTAAAATTTATAAACCATCCTCTTAGATTAATGCACATACCTGTAATTTTATGTTTCTCAATGTAGCATTTTTGCACTAGAAATATGGGCACATGTTTGATTTTTTTTTTCATTGAGTAGATTAGAATGACTAGTCTATTATTCTTCAATCACTAAATTATGTAAATTATAATATGATACATTTTGTTGTTGTTGCCTTTAAAGACATTACAATAAAGTACTTATTTACCTGACCTCTCTTTGTCACTAATTAACAATTGATTTTAATCTATAATAGTTTGAAGATCAAATATTACTTTCATATATACGTTATATATATGCTATTTCTTTAAAAAGTCTGATTTTCTTTTGATCCCTCTTTTTCCAACATATTTATTATGGTTATTTGCTTTTGTGAATTAGCTTTGTACAAAATTTCCCCACTTTTTTATATAAATGAGGTGAATAGCATTAATGAATTTGGTAAAAAAAAAATCGATTCCTGCTGTATTAGGATGAACGGCCTTGTCCACGGTGTGTTGCTGAACTATATTTGGCAATATTTTATAAAAATTAGCCTCCATGAGTTAGATGTATCTTTCTAGTTAATATTTATTTTACTCAGATTTTCAGTACTAATGATGATGGCTCCATAAAAATAAATTATGACTTGAAAGAATTAAAATTTAGATTGTCTTCACCTTGATATTTTCTCAGTCTAGAATTTAATGAAAATTGTTATGCTAACTATTCTTTGAATTTTCACCTTTTCCATTAAATCTGCTAAATATTTCACTTTCTCAGGGATTCTCAAACTATAATTATATAAAAACATTTCTTTTATTTAGGTTTTAACATATTCTACCATAATTTTTGAAATGGTCTTCTTAAGTTATTTATTCCCAAACCAGGTTAATTTCCAAATGTGGATTCCAGTCATATTGATTTCTTACTGTATTGAAAATTAATTACCAAACAAAAATAAATCTTAGAATGCTCATAGTGAAATAAAAATGACATTTTATTGAAAAAGTAATCTCATTGTTTTAACTTTAAAATTTTAACAGAATAAGCCTTGTTTAAGGATTTAGTCTGACTTCAAGTCAAAATTCATTATAAGTGACATAATAAAAGCATAAATTTCTGCTTGATTTTTGCTATTCTTTAGTCACATCATATAAGTTACTTTATCATACTTTATTCTCATAAAATATTGTCTTCATGATATTTTATAGTTCTCCAGTTCCCAATCTATAACATCCCTAATTTCACAATGAAAATAAAAGCAGATGTGTGTTGTGAATATGTCTATATCATATGTATTGATAGGACGCTTGAAGGCTTAATATTTCATAAATTCTTTGGGAAAAAATGTAACAGCAAATGATAAAGGTGAACCCAGCACTCTGAAATATTCACACTAATGGGAGGGGAAAAATAAGATGTGGAGAACTATTAAAGGAGAGAAACACATTTATACATTTGATGTGAATCAATGTTAGTGATGATGGAAAATGAAGTTCAATTTGAAATATATTTTTGTCAAAAATGAAAATGAAAATAAATCCAGAGAATATAGAAAACCCACTAATGTTGGTTAAAGTAACAGTGCAAATCCCACAATATTTCTTAGATGTATTTAGTAATCATTTAATTTTCTGCTATATTTTATAAATGTACACTGAATGAGAAATAAACGTTAAGAGCAATAACTGAGGTATGTGGGAGTATATTGTTCCTCTTTTCTTCTAAATTATAGAAATAATAGAAGTAATAATATTTTACATTTAGACCACTTTTCCTCCCAGAGCTTACTGCAAGCACAAATATAAAATTAGGTATACCACTTCTTACCTATTCAACCAACCTAAAAATATGTAAAAGAGGTAATCTGATTAGTTCTCTGATAAATTCTAATTATTGTGTTTCATTCACTATAAAACAAGGTCCATTTTTTTAAATTGCATGTATGTCTTTTATAATTTCCCCATCTCTATGGGCTAGTATTTAACTCCTATCTTGATGCTGAGCTGGTATGGTGAGCTTACATCGATGTATCTCTGCATGTGTTGAGGCAAGGGATATTTGTACAGTGAAGTGTTAACCAAAGGGTCACTGACATTCATCTTTAGTGCACCTCAGAAGATTATTAAGAGGGACATTTAATGGAGCTCTTAATAATCAAAATAGCATTCTTAGTCCAAAAGCTCTTTGGGAGAAGTTATCAATAAAGAATTTTATTGCAACATGAAATTGTGCCAGGCCATTAATATAAAACAAATACAGATAGCACTTACAGATTGAAATTGGAAGTGGATGGATGTCATTAGGAGAAAATGGATTGAAAATGCTGAATTTCAATAATCCAATCCTTCACAGACTATAATTTACAACAGCGACTCTACTTATAAGAGGGATATGCAGTAAATTATAGTTGGATGAAAAACCTTTTATTCTAAACATTTTTTGAGTTGTAATTTCTAATTGTCTATACTAGCATACTGCCTTAGTCAATAACTTTCTATATTGGGTTTTCTAATATATATATTTGCATAAATTTTGCTTAGTTTATTTTTCCTACAAGAAATTCCTAAAACCAGCTAATTTGTAAAAGTAGAAAATTATTTGGCTATTCATTCTGGAGACAGGGAAGTACAATAATATGACATTGGTACCAGGCTAACATCTGATATGACTTTCCTGCTTCATCATAGGAAGGAGGAGGGAATCACATACCAAGTTAGAAAGTTGGCTTTATAAAAATCCACTCCCTCAATAACCCAGTAATCCAAGAGTGGGTTTGTTCTCATAATCCAATCATCCAAATAAATCACATCCAGGTATTATTAACATATTAATTTGAGGATAAAGTGCCCAGCACATGAAACTGAGGGCACATTCAAACCATAGCAATATCTAAACTATGACTACTTTGTGATTTTAATGTGTTATTTATTCAGTATGTCATTTAAACCTAAATTACTTTTAAAAATATTTATATCACTGTTATTATTTATCATTTATTTTTGTTTCATAATACAAGGATTTGAGCATTGCAAGTAACAGAAGACTAATTCAACTAGCTTAAATAACAACAAAAAAGTATATTTTAATCTGTCTCAAAGAACCTAGGCAGGGAAAATAGTAGAATCCAACAGGAATCAGAAATTCAAATGCCAATTTTTCTTTCAGTTTTTGTATCTATGAATCTCAGCTTTATTCTTATTGAAAAAAAATGAAAGTGCAGCTAAAAGAACAGCCACTGAGGTACCTTTTGCTTTACTGTAGGCACAACAGAAATACTCCGCCATCTAGATCCATCTTCATTATATTATGTATTCCTTTTTCTCTCCCTCTCTGCCCCTTTTTTCTTCTATCTCTTCCTTCTTTCTGAGTCTCTCATATTTTCTTCATTTTCCAAAAACTTTAGGGACAGAAACAAGAGTGATCCAGATTGTGACAATTTTATATCCTACAGCAGTTCCAGAGACAAAATACCAATTTATTTTAAACTGCAGATTCTTGTAGCATGTAAATGAATAGTATTTCTCAGAAAATATGAGTAAGATCCAGTGAAGGACGGCTCTACAAACAACTAATCCATGACTTCAGTATATGCTATTAACATCATATTACGTTTATATCCTTTTATATTATGTAAATGATGTTATATGAATATGTGAATATGGCATAATGAATCCCACTATTTTATTTATATATATATATATATATATATATATATATATATATATATATATATACCCTATTTTGTATTTTGTTTAGAGATAAGGTTTCACTGTTTAGTGCCCCGCTTTTCCTAAAGCTATCTTGAACTCATAATCCTCCTACCTCAGCCTCCCAAGCCACCATGCCTGGCTATATATTTTTAATTTTAGAAAGGAAGAAATGGAGTAAGATAGAATCCATTTTGTGTGTGTGTATGTGTGTATGTACTTGGTATTGAATCCAGCGGTTTTGTACCACTGAGCTACAGTCCCAGCCCTTTTTTAAATATATTTTTATTTTGAGACAGAGTCCTACTTAGTTTCTTAAGTCCTCACTAAATTGCTGAGGCTGACCTCGATCTTTCAATTCTACCTCATCAACCTCCCAAATCACTGGAATTACAGGTGGGCACCACCCCAGGGGGCCCATATTTTTATTTTCTGAATGTATCAGATGAGGAAATTAAAGAGATCAATATTAAAATACAAAACACAGTAAAAATAATTTCTTTATATTCCCCAATTGTTTTCCAAGTTAAAGTAATTTTCCAAAACTATGTTCTGGTGATAATTATTAAATATTTAGTCATTTCAATGAATTTTTATTGTTTTGACTTATTTTCAGACTCTTTATAAAATGTATCCTTTTTTTTCTCAACATTTTTGTTTAAATCTTGTTCCCACCTACTTCTTTGCTTCTCAGACATTAACATTCTGATAAATTTAAAATCCCAAACACTCCACACCAACTTTGCTGAAACTGCATTTTGAAGATGAGTCTTTGGTGTATTTTTTGTTTTGATTTAAGGGTGGAAAATTAACAGAGTCATTCATGCAAAATTTTGCACACCAAACTAAATATCTAATTATGCTTTCCTAAAGCAGATTGTGCTGCACTCCAGATATATGTACTTAAACAGCTCTTTAATGTTCTGCAACTCCAAGTAATGGCATTCTGAAACTTTCATTTTTTTTTTCTCCATTGGAAAATCGATTTTTCAAGTTTAGTCAAAGAATAAATATGTTGATAACATAACACAATTTAATAAGTCAATAATGTTTATGCCTGGTCATGGGAGAAAGTGAAATTTGTGTCATTTTAACATTTAGGTAGCCTACAAATTTACATACAGCCTTAGTTTGAATGTTTTTGCAAATACAGAAATAAAAATTTAAACTGTTATACTAGATTAAAATTAAAAAGTCTTTTCTTGGAATAATATGAATAAAAATTGAACAAAAGAATTATTTATCTTCTTCTAATTATTTAGGATGTTTTAATCTGCTATGATTCTGTTTGTGTGTATGTTTGTGTGTGCTTATTAGTATATATGTAAGAAGGTTTGCCAATATAATGGTTTCCTTTTAGTACCTTATTGATCCTTTCATAGGTTTTGTATATTGCATGTTTTAATATTGATCCACCATCAAATACAAATGATTTATTCATTTTGAAATACTATCCAATAGTATATTCTCTACTGTGGTAGCTTTGGAAGTGCATGTGTATTCCAGATACACAAATCTTAGTAGTGAAATAGGCTAACTACAAATTGATCTTGTAATTATAAATGCTGCATGTAGAACTCAATACATTTTTTTTAATGTTCAAATAAGGACACACTAATTACACAGTAACAGCTAAATAAATGACATATAATTTAAAGTTATGCCAAAGACTGCTATTCAGATTCTGATGCCCTAATCATGGGGGAATCTTGTTCACTGCTGGTAAAATGTTAATTTTGATGAACAAACTAGTGATTATTCAAAATAAGATCTACTAGTGAAAATGTTGAATTCACATAATTTCAGGTATCTTCTCTTCATTGACTTATTTTAAATATTGTTTTAAAACTCTATGAATTCATTATTAATTTATTTAGTGTTCTAAAATAATGAAAGTTTCCAACTTAGAAAAGAATATTTTTTAAAAATCTCAACGATCACCCTGAGTACACTATCATTAACACAATTCAGAGCATAGTAGTGACATTCCTATTTTTATCCTAAGTTGCATTTAAAACTTATTTGTTTTTAATGTAATTCATTGGAAAGCAGTATAATAATGATATAAGAAATGACATAAAAATTTGACGGTGAGTTTACAATTACTATAAATTCTGGTTGTTAAGAATACAGAGTTTTTAATTAAAGGAGAATAGAAAAGTTAGGTAGAAGTTCATGGTGATTCAAAATAAATATTTTAAGCAACTTTAGAGTCTACAAAGTTTAATGTAATATTTTTATATTAGGAAAAAATTAAATATATGACTTTTATTTTGTTTTGTATATGTTTACATTAGCTTTCCTTTACATTTATATCCCTTAATACATTATGTTTCAATTTTTCAATTTTGTGAATATTCTTCTGAAATTGACTTAGGTGCATTAAAATAGGTGAAAATCATAATCTAGAGCTTATATATTATAATTAATACTAATCAATATTAGCTTGTTATAATTATTATATTATAACCATATTGTATGTTACATAATTATATTATATATTATATGCTATATTTAAGTTGTTTAAATATCACACATCTGGAATTGTGGGAAAGATTTGTTTAGGTCAGGTTGCTCATTGACTGATAAATGGAATACAGATAAAAGTTGAAAAGAGGTCATAGATTCACAAAGATCTTCAAAATAATATGTGTTGAAAGAGAAGGGAAATAAAATGATAAAAATGCACATGTATACAACTAATAAAAATTGTCTTCAATGAAATATACTAAACTCTAAGTAAATAAAAAATGAAATGGAAAAATGATTATTACACATTTTCTTTCAAGAGACTAAAAGTCAGTGGTCAAGCAAGTTAATGAGGAATGACGAATACATTGAACAGGATACAGGCCGTATACTCATTTGAACTAGACTTCTCCCTATTCAAGACTGAGATGAGAAAGAGTCAAGCACAATCCAAACCAGGGTAGTGTTTGATCATCTATCAGTAAGAATGGAGATTAATCAAGACTGAGATTCATTTAACATCAAGTACACACAATCAGATAGTTATTACTACTTTCTTATATTTAGCTAACATTTCAGTGGAATGCTTATGGAAGTGTGTATGAATCTTCAAAACAAAACATTTGTTTTTGTCACTTTATAACACAGCCAAAAATGTTTTATTAGTCTTAAACCCAATCGAGATGAGAAGGATAATAAAACATTTATTTTCTTCATATTGATTGTCCAAATCCAAGGTGTACTTCACAGTTACAGCACATTCAATTAAAAATATGTGATCAGATCTATATCTAGACTTGACAACCTTATTATTGTAAGAAAAGGTTGACAGCCAAGTTGTACAAATATTATAATCTTCCCATAACTGAAACAAGTATCATTTTAAAAACTCACTTTTTGATGTATAACTGACACATGAAAATCTGCACATATTTAACATATTCAAATTGGTGAGTCTGGAGATAAGTATGCAAACAGCAAACTCATCACTGTAGTTAATAGTGTAAACATATCCATTACCTCTAAAAGATTTTCCCTGCTCTCCTTATTTGTAATTGTTGCTATTTTGTGTACATGATAAGAACCTTTGACAGAAGATCTACTCTCCTAAGCAAGTTCCTAGAGTTTTAAAGTGCACAGTATAGTTCTGTTAACCATAGTCATTAGACAGTACCTCTTTGTGACTTATTCATTTTGCATAACAAAAACTCTTGTACATTTTCACAAATACCTCTACAGTTTAATCTCCCCTGCACGCCCGGGAAACCACTATTATGCTCTCTATGACTTGAACTATATTTAAGATGCCTCCTATAAATGGGATCAGATAGTACTTCTTTCTGTGAGTCTGATGTATTTAATTTAGCTTAATTTCCTTCAGGATCATCCATGTTGTAGCAGATGGGAGGCTTTCCTTATCTTTGTGTGTGTGTGTTTGTTTATTTGTTTTGAGTCTGAAAAATATTCTGTCATACCTATACATACCACATTTTCTCCATTCCTTTAGCAGTGGTCATTAAATTGTTACCGTTCTTGACAATTTTGCATAAAGCTGCAACACATATATGGGTACAGATAGCTCAAGATCCAAACCACTTTGATGTATTTTTTTCTTTAGTTGAAAAGTATAGAAAGCCACAAGAAAAAATTTAGTCAATAAAATAATTTATTGACAAAATGCAGAGGAAACTCAAGAAACTTAGAAGCTGGAAGAAATCTGGGCTTCAAACTCTGATCAGACTGTAGTCAGTTATAATGAAGGTGAGGTCACCTGGTGTATCATTTACTTTTATCGAAACCATTAATGATACAGTTTTACTAAAGAAAAATTTGTGAGTATTTAGTCAAAATTTTTATTAATATTGATCAATATCATTCAGTAATTGCCGCAGCCCGGCTTGCTGGGCAAAATAACCGGGGGGTGACGAGCAACTTGTGTAGATTGATACAGCAGGATTGGAAGCCATTTATTGTAGGACAGGAGTGGAATTTGTACATTCCACACAGCTTATCTTAATTAGCATAAACTAGATACATCAGTCAACCAATAAGAAATCTCCACACTTAATGGCTTTCTGGCCTTACTTCACAAACCACTCCCTCTAGCATTTTGCCAGGCGCCATCTAGACTTGTTTACAGACGCTAACATTCTCCTGGCAAAATGCCAGGTGCCATCCTGACTTGTTTACAGACTCTAACAAGTAATAATTATAAAATTTATAGTATGATGAGGTAGATTCACATAAAGAAGGAAAGATCTAATTATTACATGTAACTCTTGTGAATGGGAATTCATCCTCAAATCCATTACACTGTATTCACCTCTTATAATATTGAGCATTTGTCCAAACTAAGATTACTGAGAACTTTTAATTGATAAGTCCAAGGCTCTGTTATAAATTCTCACTTTCTTTGCACAGTAGCATTTGGCATTGATGAATTTCCCACTAATTTTCATAAATTTCTTTAGTATTTTCTTTAGGACCTCTATTAATAAATTCCATTTCAATTCTTTGTTCCGTTTCCAATTTATGACGTGCATCTCATTTTTATCTATGTCTAATTCCACTTTAAGTTATATCTAATTCGAATTCAAAATACTTCCTTTGCTAATTTAATGCATGTTCATGATTTCAAACATGACTCACTATCACTGGAGTGGTTGTATATCCTTGCCGAGGTGAGGGTCTATAGACTTTAACAGAGTTTTCTCTGAGGTTTATGAAATGTAGAACAACATCTCAGTGTTACTTTTGCCTTTAGAGTTCGTACCTCATCATTCTTTCATTTTAGCATATCTACTTGTGTAACTACTGCGTGATGTCACTCTTAGCAAATCCAACACTGGATTTACAATACTTACCTTTTAAAATACATTTTTTTTTAGATCTGTCGATTGAATTATTTTCCAGTATATTCTGAAACTGATTTTAGTGTTAATCTAGATTTCTTTTCCCTAATTTTCTGATATCTTTAACAATGACTTTGAACACTAGTTCTCTCCATCCCCAAAACTACTACCTTTCTACAATCTCTCAGAAGATCCATCAATGGCCTTGAAAACTGGTGAAATATTATATTGTGTAATCATTCTATTCCAGATCGTTGTCTATACTACCTGTTGATTATCCTAGTTTGATTGTTAAAAACATACAAAGAAAAAATTGCTGCTGGCAGCCTGTTGTCTGTGAAAAACACAAGGCAGACTCTGCATTTTCTTTTAGTACTTTTCTCTCAGACTCTATCAATCAGTTGCACAGTAATTCTCACCATTCTCCAGAGTCCAACCTTTCCTTTTGTTCTCAAAATGAAGTTCCTCCTGTTTCTACTCTTAGAAAACATCTATCCATCCTTAAAACCTCACTCAACTTTTATGTCAGTGGAAATTTCCCTCAATCCTAGAAGAAATTGAATCTCTGGGTTCAATTTGTGTATGTCTAATATTTCTCCTTTAGGGTTTCACAAGCAATTTTGTACTTGTATTAATTTTCAGGTTGATCTTCTGTGTTTGGATAATTACCTCCATTAGGACATTGTCTCCATATCTGCAGAAGGTGTTAAACTAGCCAATTATATTCTGTGAATCAGGTAAATAGTAGGGGCAGAGGAGAAACATAAAGAAATATCAAATAACATCTATGGCTCTCTCATCTTAAACATAATATTCTCAGTAAAAATTTCCTTAAGCCATCTTCTAAATGATGCTAACATTGCATGTTAGTTGGTCACATGAAAAATAATACACCTTTTATTATCTTTTTAAAATGAAATCTTAATTAATAGAATATGAATATTATTATAACTTAATAAGGGGAAATCTTAATAATTTTGATTTGACAATTTTATGACTTACAAATATGCTTACTATTTGCAATAAATATAGTTCAGATAAAGTGTGATTATAGATACTTATGTGAGATACTTTTTCTGAACCTTACATTAAATTTTCTGTCATAAACAATGATAACTGTGTCCAGCTATACCTGCAATTTCACTGAGTATGGAAAATTTTGGGAAAACCATGAAACTAATACAAGCGTATTGATAGTGCAAATTTGCTTTTCAAAATTTGAGAATTAATGAAGAGAACTCTGCCAAGTTGTTACTCATAGCAAGTACCTAAATATTCCTGTGGATATTTCTCCTCTGTTGATATTAGGGGTGCTTTGGCAGAAACATTTTAGAAGCACTTTATTAGATGATTAAAGATATATGATAAAAATAAATAAGGAAAATATTCCAGTTGCTTGTAAATATTTAACAAGTTTTTATGAGTTAAAACAATTGAAGAATAATTATTATTCCCTATAACACAAAGGAAAGTAGATTGAAATTAAGTTCTGGTAAACAGTTATTGAATTCTAGGCACTCTTCTGCACTGGCTCATAAATTATGCAAAACTTCATTTAATTCTCATGATAAACCTAAATGTAAGCAATTGGTGGTATAAGCCTAAAAATCAAGTGTATTTTTCCATTATCGGGTCCAATCTTATTTGTATTAGAATTTTTTGTTAAACAGTTTATCACCACATTTGAACTTTCTCTTTTAAAGTTTTTCAAAACTATCATCTAAGGAAGGAACTTTAAATAGACTTAGTAGATAGAAAAGTATGTGACACATAGCATGAAGGTAAAGAGATTCATTAACCTAGGGAAAAATAAGTGGACAGCACTTCAGGTTAATTGTGATAAAATGAAAGCCCAACTCTCCCTAATTCAAACTTCTGCACACATTACCTCTGATTCTTTTGGGATAAATAGCCTCTGACAGCAGAAAAGAAATAAAACTCCCTTTCTATATAACTGCTTCCTTTAGGAAGTACCATAGATAAACATTTTCTAACATGGTATAAAGGATGAAGGATGAAATATAAAGAAGGTTATAGGTAAAAAAAAATAAAAACTTTTATGAAACATTGAGTATTCTACATTTCCCATGAAGATTTACAGTAAACATCACCAATTTAAAAGCTTTGAAAAATCCTGAATTTAAAAAGAAAAAAAAAATGTTGCCAAGTTCTCCCAATGTATTTGATGGTGGCCTTCTTTAATGTCCTAATATTTGTTTCACTTAGAAACTCATATTGGGTAAAACTGGAAGCTCAGCCTTTTTAAGACAGAGAAAAAAAATCTGATAACAGTTCAAGTCAAAATTTGTAAAGTGCCTAGTTTATGCATGATATCCTCAGATTTTTATATAATTAGGTTACCTCCTTAAGGAAACGTTAAGTCATAGAAAATGAAGATATCGATAAATTTCTTAAGGCATATGAATTGCCCAGATTGAGACAGGAAGACACACACAATTTAAACAGACCAATAACAAAAGAAGAAATAGAAGAAGCCATCAAAAGACTACCAACTAAGAAAAGCCCTGGACCAGATGGGTATACAGCGGAGTTCTACAAAACCTTCAAAGAAGAATTAATACCAATACTTTTCAAGCTATTCCAAGAAATAGAAAAAGAAGGAGCTCTTCCAAATTCATTCTATGAGGCCAACATCACTTTGATCCCAAAACCAGACAAAGATACTTCAAAGAAAGAAAACTACAGACCAATATCTCTAATGAACTTGGATGCAAAAATTCTCAATAAAATTCTGGCGAATCAAATACAAAAACATATCAGAAAACTTGTGCACCATGATCAAGTAGGATTCATTCCTGGGATGCAAGGATGGTTCAATATACGGAAATCAATAAATGCTATTCACCACATCAATAGACTTAAAGACAAGAACCACATGATCATCTCGATGGATGCAGAAAAAGCATTTGACAAAGTACAGCATCCCTTTATGTTCAAAACACTAGAAAAACTAGGGATAACAGGAACTTACCTCAACATTGTAAAAGCTATCTATGCTAAGCCTCAGGCTAGCATCATTCTGAATGGAGAAAAATTGAAGGCATTCCCTCTAAAATCTGGAACAAGACAGGGATGCCCTCTATCACCACTTCTATTCAATTTAGTTCTCGAAGTACTAGCCAGAGCAATTAGACAGACAAAAGAAATTAAAGGCATAAAAATAGGAAAAGAAGAAATTAAACTATCGCTATTTGCGGATGACATGATAATATACTTAACAGACCCAAAAGAGTCTACAAAGAAGCTGCTAGAGTTAATAAATGAATTCAGCAAAGTGGCAGGTTATAAAATCAACATGCATAAATCAAAGGCATTCCTATATATCAGCAACAAAACTTCTGAAATGGAAATAAGGAAAACCACTCCATTCACAATATCCTCAAAGAAAATAAGATACTTGGGAATCAACCTAACAAAAGAGGTGAAAGATTTATACAATGAAAACTACAGAACCCTAAAGAGAGAGATAGCAGAAGATCTCAGAAGATGGAAAAATGTACCCTGTTCATGGATAGGCAGAACTAACATCATCAAAATGGCAATATTACCCAAAGTTCTCTATAGGTTTAATGCGATGCCAATCAAAATACCAACGGCATTTCTTGTAGAAATAGACAAAGCAATCATGAAATTCATATGGAAAAACAAAAGACCCAGAATAGCAAAAGCAATTCTAAGCAGGAAGTGTGAATCTGGAGGTATAGCGATACCAGAGGTCAAACTGTACTACAAAGCAATAGTAACAAAAACAGCACGGTACTGGTACCAAAACAGGCGGGTGGACCAATGGTACAGAATAGAAGACACAGAGACTAATCCACAAAGTTACAACTATCTTATATTTGATAAAGGGGCTAAAAGCATGCAATGGAGGAAGGATAGCATCTTCAACAAATGGTGCTGGGAAAATTGGAAATCCATATGCAACAAAATGAAATTGAATCCCTTTCTCTTGCCATCCACAAAAATTAACTCAAAATGGATCAGGGAGCTAGATATCAAATCAGAGACACTGCGTCTGATAGAAGAAAAAGTTGGCTACAATCTACAAATTGTGGGGTCGGGCTCCAAATTCCTTAATAGGACACCCATAGCCCAAGAGTTAACAACAAGAATAAACAAATGGGACTTACTTAAACTAAAAAGTTTTTTCTCAGCAAGAGAAACAATAAAAGAGGTAAATAGAGAGCCTACATCCTGGGAACAAATCTTTACCCCCCACACCTCTGATAGAGCCCTAATATCCAGAATGTACAAAGAACTCAAAAAATTAAACAATAAGATAACAAATAACCCAATTAACAAATGGGCCAAGGACCTCAACAGACACTTCTCAGAGGAGGACATACAATCAATCAACAAGTTCATGAAAAAATGCTCACCATCTCTAGCAATCAGAGAAATGCAAATCAAAACCACCCTAAGATACCATCTCACTCCAGTAAGATTGGCAGCCATTATGAAGTCAAACAACAACAAGTGTTGGCGGGGATGTGGGGAAAAAGGTACACTTGTACACTGCTGGTGGGGCTGCAAAATGGTGAGGCCAATTTGGAAAGCAGTATGGAGATTCCTGGGAAAGCTGGGAATGGAACCACCATTTGACCCAGCTATTGCACTTCTCGGACTATTCCCTGAGGACCTTAAAAGAGCGCACTATAGGGATACGGCTGCATCAATGATTATAGCGGCACAATTCACAATAGCTAGACTGTGGAACCAACCTAGATGCCCTTCAATAGATGAATGGATAAAAAAAATGTGGCATCTATACACAATGGAGTATTATGCAGCACTAAGAAATGACAAAATCATAGAATTTGCAGGGAAATGGATGGCATTAGAGCAGATTATGCTAAGTGAAGCTAGCCAAGCCCTAAAAAACAAATGCCAAATGTCTGCTTTGATATAAAGAGAACAACTAAGAACAGAACAGGAAGGAAGAGCATGTGGAAAAGACTACAGTAAACAAAGACGAATGGGGGTAGAGAAATGGAGAGAGAAGGGAAAGCATATGGAAATGGTAGGAGACCTTCAAGGATACATAAAATTATAAGAGGCTATGAGGGGCAAGGGGGAGGGGAAAAAAAAGGGAGAGAATTGAATAACAGAAGGGGAGGTAGAGAGGGAAGATGGGAGGGGAGGGGAGGGGAGGGGGGATAGTAGGGGATAGGAAAGGTAGCAGAATACAACAGACACTAATATGGCATTATGTAAAAATGTGAATATGTAACAGATGTGATTCTGCAATCTATATTTGGGGTGAAAATGGGAGTTCAAAACACAATTTGAGTCTAATGTATGAAAGATGATATATCATGAGCTATGTAATGCTTTAAATAATCAATAAAAAAATTAAAAAAAAACACAGTTGATTATTTTTATAAAGTCTAAATAAGTTAGTTTAATATGAAAATACTCAAGTTATACCTGTATTTTGACCTCTGGCAAAACTGTAATGTTTGTATGTAGACTCACACAAAAAGAGATCCAACCACCCAAATAACATATAGTATATTCTCACTTCCTCCTTTCTTTTTATTTTTATGTGATTTTAAATAAAAATAATATATACTTAAAATATGGTAAAACTAGACGTTGCCTTTTATTTTTCTACAAAAGACTGTCAAAACACAGTCCCTGAAATTATCTCAGTTGTACTCACTAAGTGATGTGACCCCCACCACAGTGGTTTCATCTGGCATGCCACTAGTAAGTTCCTTTTTTTTCTTAAAACACTGGACTTTTTGGACAACAACCTCATTAAATGACCTTTGTCTCTTTCTGTGCCAGTTGCATTTTCTCCATGCTTGATAATATGTAGAAAAAAGGACACTGGATGGGAAAGAGAGAGAGAGAGAGAGAGAGAGAGAGAGAGAGAGAGAGAGAGAGAGAGAGAGAGAGAGAGACCTAAAACAGAACTTAAAAGACAATTTCGCACATCTGTTCCTGCGGGTGTTCTTTCATTCTTACTCATTTATAATTAATGAAAAATAATGGTGCTGACACAAGTTAATTACTATGAAAAATTACAGTTTATGCTATTCATTATAATAATGGCAAATTACTTGAGATTTCCAAACACTGTTCCAAAGCAATTAGAAGTGTTCGTAAGGAGTTCACCTGTGAAATTTTTTCATCTGTGTTTGCATTCTGTGAAGTGAAAGAACACCCAATGTTTTTCATTATCAGCAGAGATAACACAGCAAGAAATATTAATCATAGAGTCCTATACCTGGGAAAACGTTTAAAACAAATTGGGATTATGTAGTTGAAGCAGAGGTCAAAACAATACAAAAAGATATTCATTACAACCAAACTTTTCTTAACAGGTTCAAAGGGACTATTAAATCTGTTATACTTAGTAACAATTTGGTATAACTAATTAGAAATATTATCTTGTCCTAATTTACCAAAAATATTAAATTACTGATTTTAAAATTAGAATTCATATCTTTCTAATTAGCACATGCAAATTAGGGGATTATTTCTTCACAAATTTGCTTTTCTTATAAACCTATAAATTATAAAACTAAAGCAATAGTCCCCAGGTTATTAAGAATAAATTATGAATAAAATATACTAATTAAGTCTGATCTCGCTGTGTAGATGGGCTTAGTGAAAAACATCTCTGTGAAATATTTAGTCTGCTGTAGATTCAATAGTAGCCTAAACAGAAAAATGCTCATTTTGCCTTATTTAGCCAAGTAATGAATTTGTAATATGTAAAATACACCTATTTTGTTTCATTTTTATTTATTCAGATAAATATTTTAAGACAGTGACTAAGGCTCTCTTTTTTTCCTTTTTTTATTGATTATTTAAAGCATTACATAGATCATGATATATCATCTTTCATGCATTTGACTCAAATTGTGTTTTGAACTCCCATTTTCACCCCAAATACAGATTGCAGAATCACATCTGTTACATATTCACATTTTTACATAATTACATAGTGCCATATTAGTGACTGTTGTATTCTGCTACCTTTCCTAAGGCTCTTTATTATTTAAAACCTCTTCAATTACTTTCCTTTCAGGAACACATTGATTTAAGAATAAACCTTTGCAAAGGTAAAGACAAATTAGTGTCAAACTCCTTTGAAAATATAAAATTAAACACACAGAAATGCATGAATTCTACCCAATTATACATAGTTAAAAGTTGCTGCTAAAATTAGTTTTGAAAAAATCAATCAAATGTATTCAAAATTCTTGTAAGTATTCTTTATTATCACTCATTAGACCAAAATACTTTTAAAAGTAATTTCAAATATTTTGTCCCTTCATAGTTGATATCATATAAAATGTCCCTCGTGTATTAATTGCCATACTTTTATAAGTTTTTAATTTTTCATTCATTCATTCATTCATTCATTCAATTTTTTGTACTACTAGGGATTTAACCCACAGACACTATCACTGAACTACATTCACAGCCTTTATTTTTTTTTTTTATTTTGAGACAAGTTTTCACTAAATTGCTGAATTTGACCTCAAATTCCTGATCCTCCTGCCTGACATTCCCAAGTAGCTTGAATTGCAGGCATGCATCATTATGATTGGCACCTCTTTTCTAAATATATGTGAAACAATTCAAATCAATTAATTAAACTGAAAGTGCTTAAAGAAAATGTGTATGCAAGAAAAATGTCTTTTTTACTTCGTAACACAATTTTAGAATAACTAATATGAGTATCAACATACAAAATTTTTGAGGCAAAGAAAAAATTGGTTAAATCATGCTACTCTATTGACTTCATATATTTTTGTTTTGCTTTTGCTTTCATATATGACTGACACGAGGTGGTTATTTAAGTCATGATTATTTGTTCCTATTCTTTGTTTAGCTGCTTATCTTTCAGTTGGCTGTGTCTCTCCAAGTGTCTCTCCAAGTGGTTACAATGATGAAAACAGCCCGTGAATGCCCTTGACCGTGGACTTTTTTCAATGGTGCATGTTTGGTGACTGTTAGAATGAATCTGAATAAAAACTGCTATTTTCAAAGGCAGGAGCAACTTGGAACAGACTTAGAAATCGTGCTAATATCTAATTTTATAAATAGATAAGAATAATCTTGATAAATTTATCAACTGGTTGTAATTAAATGGAAATTTGTAGTATAGTATTAATAAAGTAATGCAATATAACAACCATTTTTGCTTAGTAATTTAAGGATAGTAGAGCCAACATTATAATATCCTTTATACTGAAATGTTTATGTAGATGATATCTTCTCAATACAGCAGATAATTAGGCATTTTAATAAATTGTCTCCAAAAATTTGGCAAGCAACTAACCCTGAAGTCAATCCAAATTTACATTATTTCAAGTTTATTTCTTCCCAAATTACCTTTTGAATAATCAATTGGTAAGAAGTATTAATAACAAATAAGTTTATTAAGAAAGAGAAGTATTTAATAGATATTACATACAGATATCAACAACTTCATATCTTTCTGTTTTGTATTTAAGTTCATTTACTTTTTAGAGACTACTTGAAGAAAACTCTGGTGGCATATAAAGACCGTGTACTAAAACAAGCTTCCATCAACAATTCAGAGGCTGATAATAGTATTTTTAAAAGGTAAAATATTTTTAAAGATTGCTATATATAGCCTGTTTTTGTCTCAGGTAACCTAGAACATATTTTAATATTGATTGAAGAATCATGGAATTTTAAACTCTAATTTTGAAACCAAGGATAATTTTTAATTCATCTTATATGCTTTAAGATGTTATGTTATAAACTCCATGTACTCATTCAGTGAATTCATTTCTCTGTGGGATGCTTTTCTTTACCAAATAGTCTTTTTTTTCCCTTGCATATTTAAGAATTCATGGAGTCAAGGAGCTGAAAAATAATTGTTTAATACAAACTTTTATTGACTCTTTCAGAACTTTTTATTTTGTAAATAATTTGAAAATTAATCCAATATATGAAATTATTATTTCAATTTGCAACCAATATAGTTATTAATGAGCTAGTTTATATATTTCATATTAAGTCTTCAAACTCTGGTGTATATTTCACACTTATAGCACATTCCAGTTTCAACTAGTCACATTTCAATTCATATTATTATTACCAATGAATTTTCAAAAAGTCTTGACACCCGGATATCACCCACTGAGTTTCAGAATTTCCAGGTTAGTCTAATGTACAGAAAAGTTTGAAACCACCAGTCTAGCAATGAAGGAAGATCAGGTAAGGCTTCTTAGAGGAATGATATTAAACAATTATTTGAATATTTGTATTCATTAGGCATTCCAAGAAGTGGGAGCCATGAAAGCAAAGGCCAAAGTGTAAATGGATTTTTAAGTAGAAAAAAAAATATCCTATACAAAGAACTGAATACATAGCATTAGATAAGTTTGGTGTGGAAAGCAACCTATAGACCACATTGAATCTTGAATGGCATGCAAAGAACTTTATCTTGTAGGAATGAGACACCATTAAAGAGCTTTATGAAGGGGATTAACACATGATCATGTTTGTGCTTAAGAAAAGCCACATACTGAACATATTGGCAGGACATGAGATTAGCAACAGAAATCTGTTGGCAGCCTCTTAGCAGGTTGTTAAAATAGCCTAACAGAAGTACTGTGGCTAAAATGGTCAAAAGAGAGAAATACAAAGATCAGATTTGTTTTGAGGATATCCCAGTATTTTGCAATTTAAATATAATTTAATACACTCATAAATAATGCAAACACTTAGCCCTCATTAAATTATGATAAATTAGTTTTTCCAAAATATTTCTAGGTATTTAGACAATTAAATCAGTTCTGAATTTCATATCCATTTTAAGAAATCTTAGAAAAATTTTATTTACTAAATAAAACTACATAATTTCCTTGAAGTAATATATTAATTGGTTCTTTTTAGTTATACAGGCCAGTAGAATCCATTTTGAAATAATTATATAAGAATTAAATACAACTTATTCTAATTAGGACCCCATTCTTGTGAATGTACACAATGGGGAGATTCACTTGCTGTATCTGTATATGTACAGAGGAAAATTATGTGACTCATTCCACTGTCTTTCCTTTTCCTTTGTCCCCTCCCTTCCCTTCATTCTCATATGACTAATCTACTGAATTTCTATCTACCTCCTCCCCCTTATTGTGGGTGTGCTTCCACATATCAGAGAAAATATTTCACCTTTGTTTTTTGGGGGATAGTTTTATTTCACTTACTATGATAGTTTCCAGATCAATACATTTTCTGGCTAAAGTCAGAAATTCATTCTTCTTTTTCTTTTATATCAAATATTTTTATTATTTTTATTTATACATGACAGCAGAATGCATCTCAATACAAATTATACATATAGAGCACAGTTTTTATATCTCTGATTGTATACAAAGTATATTCACATCAATTCGTATCTTCATACATGTACTTTGGATAATAATGACTATCACATTCCACCATCATTTCTAACCCCAGGCCCCCTTCCCTTCCCTCCAACCCCTCTGCCCTATCTCAAGTTCCTCTATTCCTCCCATGCTCTCCCTCTCTACCCCATTATGAATCAGCCTCCTTAGATCAGAGAAAACATTCTGCATTTGTTTTTTGGGGGGCATTGGCTAATTCACTTAAGATTATCTTCTCTAACTCCATTTACCTGCAAATGCCATGATTTTATTCTCCTTTATTGATGAGTAATATTCCATTGTGTATATATGCCACATTTTTTTTTATGCACTCATCTATTGAAGGGCATCTAGGTTGCTTCCATAGTTTAACCATTGTGAATTTTGCTGCTATAAACATTGATGTGGCTGTGTCCCTGTAGTATGCTGTTTTTAAGTCCTTTGGGTACAGACCAAGGAGAGGGATAGCTGGGTCAAATGGTGGTTCCATTCCCAAGTTTCCAAGGAATCTCCATACTATTTTCCATTTGGGCTGCACCAACTTGCAGTTGTATGTGTTGAGAGCCACGGCCAGGTCAAGATGGTGCCTGGCATTTTGCCAAAAGGGGCGGCTCCTACTGCCTTGGGTGCTAGCTACTTTTGAGTTCTCACAGAGGTTGAGTTCTCGCAGAGTTCCCAGGGAGTTCGCGCGGGTTCTGGAATAAAATTCGTTCCTGCTTGAATCTACAAGTGGCTCGTGACCTCCTGGTTATTTGTGCCCAGCCAGACTGTGGCAGTATGAGTGCACCAGCAGTGTGAGTGTACCTTTTCCCCCACATCCTCGCCAATGCTTATTGTTGTTTGTCTTCAAATAGCTGTCATTCTTACTGGAGTGACATGAAAT
The DNA here is from genome assembly GCF_964194105.1 of Spermophilus citellus. Taxonomy (NCBI): domain Eukaryota; kingdom Metazoa; phylum Chordata; class Mammalia; order Rodentia; family Sciuridae; genus Spermophilus; species Spermophilus citellus. The sequence continues at coordinate 199,386,437 of NC_138182.1, read as the reverse complement.
CTTAGAGTGATTTTGATTTGCATTTCTCTAATTGCTAGTGATGATGAATAATTGTTTCATATATTTGTTGTTTGATTGCATATCTTCTGAGAATTGTCTGTTCAGGTCTGTAGCCCATTTATTGATAGGGTTATTTGTTTTTATTTTATTTTATTTTTTTGTGTTTAGCATTTTCAGTTCTTTATATACCCTAGATATTAGTGCTCTCTCTGATGTGTGAGGGGTAAAGATTGTCTCCTAAGATGTAGACTCTCTATTCACCTCACAGATTGTTACTTTTGCTGAGAAGACAATTTTTAGTTTGAATTCATCCCATTTATTGATTCTTAATTTTAATTCTTGCGCCAAAGGAATCTTCTTAGTTGGGGCCTAATCTGATATAATGAGGATTTGGGCCTACTTTATCTTCTATTAGGCATAAGGTCTCTGGTTTAATTCCTAGGTCCTTGATCCACTTTCAGTTGAGTTTTGTGCTTGGTGAGAGATAGGGATTTAATTTCATTTTTGTTGCATATGGATTTCCAGTTTTCCCAGCACCATTTGTTGAAGAGGCTATATTTTCTCCAATGCATGCTTTTGTTACTTTTGTCTAATATAAGATAATTGTAATTTTGTGGGTTAGTCTCTGTTTCCTCTAATCTGTACCATTGATCTACCAGTCTGTTTTGGTGCCAATACCATGCTGCTTTTGTTACTACTGATCTGTAGCATAGTTTAAGGTCTGATATAGTGATGCCATATGCTTCACTCTTCCTGATAAGGATTGCTTTAGCTATTCTGGATCTCTTGTTTTTCCAAACAAATTTTATGATTGATTTTTCTATTTCTATGAGGAATATCATTGGGATTTTGATTGTAATTGCATTGAATCTATATAATGCTTTCGGTAGTATGGTCATTTTGATAATATTAATTATGCCGATTCAAGAGCAAGATAGATTTTCTCATTTTCTAAAGTCTTCTTTGATTTCTTTCTTTAGGGCTCTGTAATTTTCATTATATAGTTTCATCTATATAATTTTATTTGCTAAATAAATTTTCATTATATAGATTTCATTATATAAATTCATCTCTTTTGTTGATTCCTATGTATTTTATTTTTTTCTGAGGCTATTGTAAATGAGGTAAATTTCCTCATTTCCCTTTCTGAGGATTTGTCACTGATATACATAAATGCCGTTGATATATGGGCATTCATTTTATATTCTGTTACTTTGCTGAATTCATTTAGTAGTTCTAGAAGTTTTCTGGTGCAACTTTTAGGGTCTTCTAGATATAGAATCATATCACCAGCAAGTAGTGCCAATTTGAGTTCATTTCCCATGTGTATACATTTAATTGTTTTCATCTGCCTAATTTCTCTGACTAATGTTTTAAGAAATACGTTAAATATGAAGTGGTGAATGAGGGCATCTATGTCTTGTTGCAACTTTTAGAGGGAATGCCTTCAATTTTTCTCTATTTAGTATGATGTTTGCCTGGGGATTAGCGTAGATAGCTTTTACAATGTTGAGATATTGCTCCTGTTATACCTAGTTTTCCTAGGGCTTTGAACATGAAATGGTGCTGTATTTTGTTAAATTATTTTTCTGCATTTATTTAGATAATCATATGATTCTTATCTTTAAGTCTATTGATGTGATGAATTACATTTATTGATTTCTATATATTGAACCAACCTTGCATCCCTGGGATGAATCCCACTTGATCATGGTGCACAATTTTTTTATATGTTTTTGTATTCAATTTGCCAGAATTTTATTGAGAATTTTTATATCTATGTTCTTTAGAAATATTGGTCTGAAGCTTTCTTTTTTTGATGTGTCTTTGCCTGGTTTTGGAATCAGGGTGATATTGGCCTCATAGAATGAATTTGGAAGTGCTCCCTCTTTTTCTATTTTCTGAAATAAATTAAAGAGTATTGGTGTTAGTTCTTCTTTAAAGGTCTTGTAGAACTTGGCTGTGTATCCATCCTGTTCTGGGCTTTTATTTGTTGGTAGACTTTTGATGGTGTCTTCTATTTCCTCACTTGAAATTGATCTGTTTAAATTGTGTTTATCATCCTGATTCTATTTCGGCAAATTATATGACTTAAGAAATTCATAAATATCTTTGATATATTCTATTTTATTGAAGTACAAGTTTTAAAATAATTTTTTAGTTATCATCTCCATTTCTGTAGTGTTTTTAGTGATATTTCCTTTTTCATCACGTATGTTAGTAAATTGAGTTTTCTCTCTCTCTGTTAGCATGGCTAAGGGTCTGTCAATTTTATTTATTTTGTTTCAGAGAACCAACTTTTTGTTCTGTCAATTTTTTTCAATTGCTTCTTTTTTTCACTTTCATTGATTTCAGCTCTCATTTTAATTATTTCTTGTATTTTACTGCTTTTGGGGTAGATTTGTTATTCCTTTTTTAGGGCTTCAAATTCTAATGTTAAGTCATTTATTAGTTGACTTTTTTTTTCTTTTAAGGAATGAACTCCATGCAACGAACTTTCCTCTTAGAACTGCTTTCATAGTGTCCCAGGAATTTTGATATGTTTTATCTGTATTCTCATTCACCTCTAAGAATTTTTTAATCTCTCCTTGATGTCTTCGGCGACTCATTGTTCATTCAGTACATAGTATTTATTCTCCAGGTGTTGGAGTAGCTTTTATTTCTTATTTTATCATTGATTTCTAATTTCATTCCATTATGATCTAATAGAATGCAGGGTAGTATCTCGGCTTTTTTAATATTTGCTAAGATTTGCTTTGTGGCATAATATATGGTTTATTTTGGAGAAGGATCCATGTGCTGCTGAAAAGAAAGTTTATTCTCTTGTTGAAGAATGAAATATTCTATACCTGTCCGTTAAGTTTAAGTTATTAATTGTATCACTGAGTTCTACAGTTTCTTTGTTCAACTTTTGCTTTGGAATATCTATCTAGTGGGAAAGAGGTGTGTTAAAGTCACCCAAAATTATTGGGTGGTGGTCTATTTGACTCTTGAAGTTTAGAAGTGTTTGTTTGATGAATATAGACACTCCATTGTTTGGGACATATATATTTATATTAGTTAAGTCTTTTTTTTTATTTGATATGAGGATGGAAACTCCCGCTTGCTTCTGCTGCCCATGTGTGTGGTATAATTTTTTCCAACCCTTCACCTTTAATCTGTGGATGCCTTTTGTTATGAGTCTCTTGGAGGCAGCATATTGTTGGATTTTTTTTAACCTTTTCTGCTAGGCTATGTCTTTTGGTTGATGAGTTTATGCCATTAACATTCAGGGTTATCATTGAGACCTAATTTGTATTCTCAGATATTTTTGTTTATTTTTGGTATTTAATATGATTTGGTTTCTCCTCTGATTAGATTTTCTTTTAGTGTAATACCTCTCTCTGCTTATTTTTATCATTGTTTTTCATTTTCTCTTTGTGGAATATTTTGCTGAGGATGTTCTGTAATGCAGGCTTTCTAGTTGTAAATTCTTTTAATTTTTGTTTATCATGGAAGGTTTTTATTTCATCACCAAATCTACAGCTTAATTTTTCTGGATATAAATTCTTGGTTGGCATCCATTTTCTTTCAGAGCTAGGTATATGTTGTTCCATGATGTCCTGGCTTTGAGGATCTGGGTTGAAAAGTCTGCTGGGATACATATTGGTCTCCCCCATATGTGATCTGATTCCTCTCTCTTGAAGCTTTTAAGATTCTATCCTTATTCTGTATGCTAGGCATTTTCATTACAATGTGCCTTGGTGTAGATCTGTTGTAATTTTGTACATTTGGTGTCCTGTAATCCTCTTCTATTTGGTTTTCCAATTCATTCTTCATGCTTGAGAAATTTTCTGATATTATCTCATTGAAGAGATTGTGCATTCCTTTGGTTTGAAACTCCATGCCTTCCTCTATCCTAATAACTCTTAGATTTGGTCTTTCGATGCTGTCCCATAATTCTTGGATGTTCTGTTCATGGTTTCTTACTATCTTCACTATGTGATCAACATTATTTTCCATATTGTATACTTTGTCTTCATTGTCTGATCTAGTCTGTTGATTATGCTTTCCATTGATTTTTTTATTGGGTTCATTGTATCCTTCATTTCAAGAATTTCTGACCTTTTTTTTCAGAGTCTCTAGCACTTTCTTGAAGTAATCTTTTGCTACCTGTATTTGCTGTCTTATCGCTTTGTTGGAGTGATCAATTTTTGCCTGTTTTTGCTCATTTAGGTAATTCTCTAATTCAAATACCATTTTAATTATAAACCTTCTGAACTCCTTCTCTGACATTTCATCAACTGTGATGTCCATGGGTTCTGTTATTGTAGTATCCTGGTTTGTTCAGAGTACTCTTCTTCCTTGGTTTTTCATGTTGTCTATGTGTCTTCCTTTCTTAGTGTGGATCTGAAATAGTACACTTTCTACCTTATATTATTGTAGTACCCATACAAATTGTCTGTACCTCACCTTGATTTTGGGCTTCCAAACCCTGCTGGTGTCCCTGAATGCATGCTACTTCAACTAATGTTGGTGGCAGCAATAGCCGAGGTAACTCGAGATAATATTGAGGTACCCCAAGATGGATGCAATGTCTTACAGAGATGAAGCTGAAAGGGTGGGCCTCACACTCTTTGGCATGCCTGTTCTGAAATGCAGCTTCTTCTAGGCCCTGTCTGTTGTCAAAAAGGTAGGGGTTACTGTATGGGGAAGACTATGGGCATGATTGCAGTGTCTCAAGATGGAAGTGGGTTAGGCTTAGCCTCACCGGTGAGGGGGAGGGACTCAGACCTTTCCTGGCTCTGGGTCCCTTGCAAGTTTGTGTGGGTGGATCTGGGCCAGGCCTGACCTCTGGCAGTAGTTTGCTGGTTGGAAGGGGTGGTCCTGTGCCAGAGGCTAGGCTCTGGCAGGTGTCGGCCAGTGGAGGGATGGACCCAGACCTATTGTGAGCCTGGGTCCCAAGCAGGCTCGTGTAGTCATTCTTCTTAATGACTGAGTAATACACAATTGTGTATATATATCATATATACCACATTTTGTTTATCCCTTCATCTGTTGAAGGGCACCTACGTTGGCTCTGTAGCTTAGCTACTGTGATTGAGCTACTGTAAACATTGATGTGACTGTGTAGTATATTTAATTTAAATCCTTTAGATATATATAGAGAGGAATGTAATAGTTGGAAAAAATTGGTGATTCCTTTTCTAGTTTCTTGAGGAATCACCATACAGTTTTCCAGAATGGTTACACTAATTTGCAGTTCCTCCAATAATGTATGAGTGTATCTTTTTCCCCCATGTTCTTATCAACATTCATTGTTACTTGTATTCTTAATAACTGCCATTCTGACTGAAATGAGATAAAATCTCAGTGCAGTTTTGATTTGAATTTCTCTAATTGCTAGAGATGTTGAACATTTTTTATATATTGTTGACCATTCATATTTCTTCTTTTGAGAGGTGTCTGTTAAGTTCCATTGCCCATTTATTGATTGGCTTACTTGGTGTTTTTGGTGTTTTGAGTTCTTCGTATATCCCCTAATGCCCTATCTGAGATGTAGGTTGCAAATATTTTTCTCCCATTATGTCAGCTCTATACTCAAGTTCCTTTGCTGTGAATAAGTTTTTTTTTTTTTTTTTTTTTTTTAGTTTGGTGTCATTCGTTTATGGATATTTTATTTTACTTCCTGTGCTTTAGGAGTCTTATTGAGGAGTTTGGGCCTGAATTTTCTTCTACCAGGTCAGAGTTTCTGGCCAAATAATTAGGTCTTTAATCTCAACTTTTACTTGAGTTTTATGCAGGGTGAGAGGTAGAGCTTATATTTCATTCTACTGCATATGGATTTCCAGTTTGCCCAGCATTTGTTTAAAAGGCTATATTTTCTCCCATTTATGTTTCTGGTACATTTTTGCAGTATGAGATTTCTGTATTTATGTGGGTTTGTCCCTGGTTGATTCTGTTTCATTGGTCTTCATGTCTGTTTGGTGCCAATACCATGATGTTTTGTTACTATAGCTCTTTACTATAATTTGTAAGGTCTGGTATTGTGATGCCTCCTGTTTTGTTTTTCTCCCTAAGGATTTCTTTGGCTATTCTTAGATTCAATTTTATTAAAAGAAAATATATGTTGTAATTTTCTAGTATAGCTGATGTTTACTGGCAAACTTATTTTTCCAAAAGAATTTCATGACTACTTTTTCTATTTCTATGAAGAATGTCATTGGAATTTTGAAGGAAATTGCATTGAATCTGTAAAGCACTTTTGGAAGTATGGCCATTTTAACAATATTAATTCTGTCTATACAATAATATGGGAAGTAGTTGGATTTGACACACTTGTAATCTCAGTAGCTTAGAAGGCTGAGGTAGGAGCATCCCAAGTTTGAGGTCAGCCTCAGCAATTTAGATAACAATGCGATTCTTGCCTTTAAGTCTAATAAGTACTTAGGTGCTAGCATACCACAAAAGAAAATAATTTAATTATTCAAAAAGTTAAACCCATCTTGGAAGTTTACAAATAAAACCACAGAACATCAGCTGTGCTAGAAAAGTGTAATAAGTTATTTTCATTAAATGAAATTAAACCTCATTCTAAGGGACCATTCTAGTCAGTTGGCATAACTCTGCATTGCAGTCCTCCAGTAAGTCATTCAAGGATCTAGAGCAAAGGGGAGGTTACATGATTATAAAAAGTTAGTAAAATGGCTTTACGTCTCTGGAAAGCTCATGCTGATAAAATTGTGGTCAAAATTCACATAGCCTTGAAAGTAACACTACAAAGATGTGTGTCTGGCTAGTTTTTGAGCTTTTGTTTTTATGTGCCAATGAATCCCTGTGCTCCCTTTGTGCCTGGGTGATGCTGCAGTCGATAAAAGACTTCTGATTCCAAGAATATAGGAATGCTCCCACTCACCAGACAGACCATCAGTGTGTCTGTCTGCATCCTGGGGTAAAAGGTAACTTTTTCTAATGCAATAAACATGCCATAGGTGTGGCCAAGGTCTTGAAATAGCCTACATCATTGTACCTCACAGACCATCCTCCCAGAGGCCCTTCCTCTACACAGAGTCATGATGTATCATTTTATAGGATTTTGATCCCTGGAGGGCCTACAGATGTCTGACTTTATCCCTGTTTTGTGGAACCACATTTTTACTTTCTTCCGGAACCTTCAATAATGTGTCTCCTCATAATTATATCATTAGACTTAAATTTGTTTAAATAAAAAGAAGCCAGTGAGATGTTTGTTATTATGATTTTCCACACGAACCTCACTAGAGGCAACTTAAATACTCCTATAAAGATTCTTACACTAAGTAAGTACAAATTTTCCTCATGACTACACATAATATATATGTAATTTTCAGGTGCTTGGTAAGGTATAAAGAAGACTAGGGAGAAGGGAGCTAATATTTATTGAATGTCTACTTGTTTCAAGTGCTTAATACACAATTGTCTCTTCTACAACTCTTACTATCACTAGAATGATACAGAATCATCAATAGATGGTAACTAGAATTTAGTGAAACAAAATAACCAAATAATTACTAGTGACACAGCTTGTATCAGCACTTTGATTTACCCCACTCAAAACTCCATTTCCTCCCTTTGTTTTAGTCACCTTTTTGTTGCTGTGACCAAAATGCCTGACTAGACTGACTTCGACAAGGAAAAGTACATTATTGCTCATGGTTTCAGAGGTCCATGCTGAACCAAGTTTATTGCTATGAATCAAAGATGAGGCAGAACATTGTGGTGGAAGGGTGTGGAGGAGTGCTGCTTATTCATGGCAACCAAGAAGAAGAAAGAACAAGGATAAGAGGCCATACAGCTGATGAACTCTTCCAGGACAATCCCCAGTGACCCCTTTCCTCCAGCCATGTTTCCCCCCATGACACAATTAGCATACATTCTGTCCATTCAAATGAGGATGGACAGATGTAAGCATTCACAATCTGGCTAGGCACTGGTGGCTGAGGCAGGAGAATGGCGAGTTCAAACTCATCCTCAGCAAAAGCAAGGTGCTAGTCAATTGAGTGAGACATTTTCTCTAAATAAAATACAAAATAGGGCTGGGGATATGGCTCAGTAGGCCAGTGCCCCTGAGTTCAATCCCAGTTATCCCCACTCCAAAAAAGAGTTCATAGTATAATCATTTTACCTCAGTATTCTTACATTAGCATAAGACTTTTGGGGGCATACATCATATTCAAATAAACATACTAGTTTTTCAGTGTTCCCAAAGTGTAGCTCTTTGTTATGTATTGTTCTAATATTTTGTCATAACTTTGTCTGAAACCTGCTAGACATAGATCACAACAGCATCTTCTGGAATATATTTGCATTCCATAAACAGAAATCTGGCCCCTAACTTCTAGCCAACCAGTTTAGTGGAAAAATTACCAATTTGATTTCTCAGGTTCAGAACTCGTCTGCAGTTTAAGGAATCTTAAACAATTCTTAAAGAAAACACATTCACAAATATGAGAATAAGTCAAGTCTTTGCATCTCTATATACCTCTACTATTTGCTTTTCAGACAGACATGTGCCTCATACCATATCAGGGTTGGAATAGTGTTGTGTTTTGTTTTTGGTTTTGTCTGTCTTTAGATTAAGGGTTCAGATAGTAAGCAACGATTAAGAATTTTTAAAAATGGGGACAAAAAGAACTAGTGGTGGGGGCAGAAATATAGAGGTACATGCTTTAGTGTTCACAGCAAGGGTGGCAGAAAGAATTAAAATCCATCAGCAAAGAAAAGAAAAATGTGGGCCTAGCAGAGAGGACAATATGCCCTGAGAGAAATGGGTCTGGAGTTGTCTAGGGGACAATCTGCTAAGAGCAAATGTGGGTCGGATAGCATTAAAAACCTGAATGGAAGCCAGGCTTTGGGCCTATAATCCTAGCAGCTCAAGAGGCTGAGGCAGGAGGATCACCAGTTCAAAACTAGCCTCAGCAAAAGTGAGGTGTGAAGCAACTCAGTGAGACCCTGTCATAAATAAAATGCAACATAGGGTTGGGGATGTGGCTCAGGGGTAAAGTGCCCCTTAATTCAATCTTTTGTATCCTCCACCCCCCCTCAAAAAAAAAAATTCTGAATGGAGAAGCAAACTATATCTTAGGAGGATATAAGCAACAGAAGGAATGAATGAGGAACTAAAGAATGGGAAGTAGATGTCAGGTTTCAAGGTTCCTAAGTGGAGAAAAACAGAACTGAGGACATAGAGGGAAGAAGTTGTTGGAGACTAATGGTGAGAGCAGAGTAAGACAATAACTCATTTACAGAAAAGGCAAAAAAAAATCAAGCTGGATTTTGAAAAGTACTACAATAAACCATTTCATTTTAGTAGGGTTAATGGAAAATAATAATAATAATAATAATAATAATAATAATAATAATAATAATAATAAATGGGTTCATCCTGCACCATGGCTCAGGAGGTTGATGCAGGAGGATCACAAGGCTAAAGCCAACCTCGCCTCAGCAACTTAGCAAGGCCTTAAGCACTGTAGGGAGACCCTGTCTCAAAACAAACAAAAGGTTTGGAGATGTGGATATGTTGCTCAGAGGTTAAGCACCTCTGGGTTCAACACCTGTTACCAAAAAAAAAAAAAAAAAAAAGAAAAAAAAAACTGAATTCAAGTTCTACTATTTCTATTTGCCAAGATATTGCACTAAATCCTGTCTTTTGTCTGTGTAGGAACAACACCATCAAATGATTTACCTACATCATAGAGTTGTTGATAATAGTTTTTAAACATTTCAATAAAATTAAATGGAAAGTCAACATTACAAAGCAATGTCTAAGGTTTTCACAAACTTTTATAAATTTAAAGATTTTTCCTGTATCAAATTAAGTATATATTTGTTCTTTGTAAGTTAGTATATTGCTATGTATGGCTATTTTATCTTATATTTTGAAGTTTGAAAACAAAATTGAAACCATTATAAAAAGTCTGCTTATACATTATATGATAATATAGTTGGCCTTATTTCAGTTCAATATATAACTGATTTATTTCAATAAAAACAAGAGAAAAGATTGAAGGGAAGGAAAATGGAGAAAGGAAGGAAGAATTATATAGAAAAATAGCAAATTAGGTACAGAATGGCAGTATCAGGAAATATTGCTTTAACTATAAGTATCCAAGAAAAAAAATTAAGATTCTTGACTAAATTTTTAAAGGACCATCAAGTGATTCATTTTACTCATTGGCATCAATTTAAGAAAAGTATGTTTACCTGTTAATCTCAATTTTAGCTTCATAAATATACCATTCACTTTGGTATAAAAAAACAAATACTCTAGCAAAAACAGCACTTGATACTCAAGAGTGGTTTTCTGTTGGGTATCTTGATAGAAGAATTTACCTCATACATGGCTCTGACACACTTCCTTAAATGTAATACTTTTATTGTTTCTACCAAGTCCATCAACATGTAGACACAGTTAATTAAAACCATTTAAGAAAATCTAAGCCAGGCATGATGGTGCACACCTGTAATCCCAGTGGCTAGGGAGGCTGAGGAGGATCCTGAGTTCAAAGCCAGTCTCAGCAATGGCAAGGCACTAAGCAACCCAATCTCTAAATAAAATACAAAATAGGGCTTGGTATGTGGCTCAGTGGCTGAGTGTCTCTGAGTTCAATCTTTGGTACCCTCCCCCCCCCAAAAAAAAAACACACTTAAAAAAATCTTATATATGCCATGTAATAAATGTGTAATTCTATATTGGTTTCTGAAGTATTAATACAATGAATATAACTCATTGATTAAGGGGAAAAAGTGAAAAGTAAAATATATGCTCTTAGAAATAAATAGTGACTATGTAAGCCATTTCCCTAAACTTTCATTTTAATTAAATATTCACTGTTCTAAGGGAAATTGCCCATTGTAATACTTGACACTAAACTTTCACTCTATCTATTCAAAAGTCTTTCTGCAACAGGGACCCATGCTTTATTTATTTTTTTATCTATTTTTTAAGAAAGTATAAGAAGGTAGAAACACAGACTATACAATTATTTGTGTAGTGGGGAGAATAAGGACAATCAGAAGTTGTAACATCACAGTCCCTGAGTGCATCTGGATATTACTTTACGATCAATATTTTTTAATATAACAATAAATTTATCATACAAGTCAGGATAAATGAACAAATAAAAGATTTCACATATTACTTGCCTTTAACAATTTAGAAAACCACCATGATTAACCTCCAGAACTGCTTCCTGACTCTTCATCATATTCTGGGTTATTTTGTTGTTGTTGTTGTTTGTTTGTTTTCTGTCTTGAGAGTCCCAAACATATGATCTCAGTTCTTTGGAGTTTATAATCAATTGTGGCTACAAAATGCATGGTTTAATTTTCTTTTGAATTTAAATGTTTTCCTTGGGCCTCTTCCTCCTGCCTTCTCAGGCCGATTTTATCACTGTAATATAAGGCAATGGAATTAAATATGTAAATCTTAGCAGCAGAAATGTTGTTTTTATTTTTTTTCCTTAAGCCAAATTAAAACAGCATTGAGTTTAAAGCTTCAGTTTAGTTCGAATATCCAAGAACTGAATTCTCACAAAGTATAATTTATTTAAAATGCTTCACTTCAAAAATTTTAGAACATGTCACATTTTAGTACTTACATTAATGGAGAATATATTAACTTAATACATCTAGTTAGGAAATCAGAAAGAACATAGATACCTATTTATATGAAGGAAGAAAAGAAATAATAAATTTAGGTGGATATTTTTCCTTGAATCTAGAATGTTCTCTAAAAACTTATGTTGACAACATGGTCCTCAATGTAGCAAGGTTCAGATGTTGGGGCTTTTAGGGTATGACTCAGTTATGAGAGCTGCAGTCTAGTAGATGGATTATGCCATTTGATGAATTAATGATTTGAATAGATTACTCAGGTGGTTAATTGTAGATGAGGACAGAGATGTTAGGTCACTCTTGGAATGTCCTTTGGGATTATATCTTGTGAACAGTTCCTCATTCTCTCTGCTTCCCAGCTGGTATGAACTACGAAGTTTTCTTCCACCATGCCGTTTTGTCATGATGTTTCTGCAATAGAGTTGGTCAAGTATGGTCTGAGATCTCTGAAACCATGAGCCAAAATACACCTTTCCTTTGTTTTTGTCAGGTATACAGCGATGAAAAGCTAACATAGTAGATGTGTAGATTTTAAAGGGATGTTGAGTGGTATTTTGTGCTTTCAAATAATTTCTATAACGTGAAGGAAATTATTTTATGAATTCACTATTTCATGATGTAAATTTTATTTTAGTACTTATAAATATGTATAACAAACAATGCAGAAACAACAACTAAACCGAACATTATACACTGGTAAAATATGTCTAGGTCCTAAAGACTGTGATGTTATTTTCAAAATATTTCCTTATAGGGAATATTCATGTACTGTGTACAACTGGGTTTTAGGCATTTACCAGATTTCATTGAACAAGCATGTCCCTTATAGGCTGAGGATGTAGCCAGGTGGTACATACTTCCATACTATGTGTGAGGCTTTGGGTTTAATTCCCACTATTACAAGAAAAAACAATATCACTATGTATAATATTGCCCCTTACAAATTAGAATATAATATTTGTTTTTTATTAAAATTTTAATATCTCAGTTCTAATTATGGCATATCTGGTATGTATTTCAAAATTTCCTCCATATTATGAAAAAGGTAGGAATTAAACATGAAAAAAATAATTTCAAGGTGCAAGCAAGTCTAATAAAGATCTGTCACATCATTTAAAAACCCAGAGACAGTAAGTTATTTTTATATTAAAACTCCATATTCCCATAATTAACATCATGTTCTAACGTGAACAAATGAAAGTGTTTACTCTACCATTAGAAATAAGATAATGACTCTACTTTCATTATTTACAGTAAATATACTAGTGAAAGGGTTGGGACATTAGGAAGACAAAGAAATAAAAGGCATTCAAATTGAAAAGTAGAGAGTAAACATCTCTGTTCACAAACAGCATAATCTGAATTGTAGAAAGATTTCATCACTCATAAACTATTAGAATAAGCAAACTTAGTAAAGTTTCAGGATACAAAAGCAACATACAAAAATCAGTTGTACTACTATATATTGAATAACCTGAAGAGAAAATTAGTAAAGAAATTCCATTTAAAATAACATCATCTTTTTTTTTATAAAACAGTGAAAAATAAATTTAGTCAATTAGTGCCATATTTTCATAGTGAATATTACAAAATGCTTCTGAAAATGATATAAAGACACTGGGTATGGTGAGCAATGTCTGTAATTCCAGCAAGCCTCAGCAAGATAGTATAGTGAGACCTTACCAAAAAAAAAAAAAAAAAGAGTGTGTGTGAGGAAATGCTTTGTAAATCTTAAACTTTATAAGGTGTTAAATACTAAATATATAAAGAACACCTGCAATCTAAAAAGCTTCATTAAAAATATACAAAGATTTGAATATATATTTCTCCAAAGAAGATATAAAAATGGTCAATCAGGTCATGAAAGGATGCTAAAGAAACGCAAATTAAAAGCACACAATGATATCACCTCATACTAATCAAGTGACTACTCTGAAAATAAAGCAAGAGAAAACAAAATAAAAAATCTTGTTTGTAATGTAGAGAAATTATAGGTGGGAATGTACATTAATACAGTCATTGTGGAAAACTGTATGGAAGTTTCTCAAAAAAAGAAAAATATAATTACCATACGATTTAGCATTCCCACAACTGGAAATTTATCCAAAGGAACTTTATCTAAAGGAAAACAACAGTATTTTTTAGTAACATCTGCACTCCCATGTGTATTCCCATGTTAATTGCCTACTAACTATAGACAAAAAAAAAAAAAAAGGAAACAATCGACTGATAAATGAATAAAGAGAATGCAGTAAATATAAATAATGGAACACTATTCATCCATAAACAATTATGAAATCCTTTCATTTGCCACAAAAATGGGAGGATCTGGAGGTCATTATTTTATCAAAATAAAAAGAAAGAATAATCATACACATATGTGGAATTTTAAAAAAGTTAAACTCAGAAAAGTGGAAAGTAGAATGATCATTACTCTTGGGCATTGGGAGATATGCTCTTGCACAGTAGAGTGAGTACAGATAGTTACATACAATACATTTCATAAAACTAGAAGAACGTATTTTGAATATTTTACCATAAAGAATTAGTAAATATTTGTGTGTGGGAGTGCTTGTCTGTGTAGAGTCAATCAGTTTCTGAAAAACATATTGGTGCAATAATTCACATGGGGAAAGGATAATAGTGGAACAAAAAAGATACAAATGTAGTATATGTACGTGTATGTGTGTGTGTGTGTTCTGGTTTGTTTGTGAGGTGTCCCCCAAAAGCTCACTTGTGAGACAGCATAAGAAGGTTCAGAGGAGAAACGATTGGGTCTTAACCCAGTCAGTGATTTAATACCCTGATAGGGATTAATTGAGTGGTAACTGAAGTGGTAGGGTGTGGTTGGAGGAGGAGGGAATTGGGGCTTGGCTTTGGGGTATATATTTTGTATCTGAGAGTCTCTCTTTCTCAGTTTCCGGATGAAGATGAGCTGCTTCCCTCAGCCACACTCTCCTGCCATGATGTTCAGCCTTACCTGGAGCACCGAGGAATGTAGCCCAGCCTTCTGTGAACAAAAATCTCTGAAACCAAGAGCCCCTAAATCAACTGTTCCTTCTTTAAAATTGTTAAAATTGTTCTGGTCAGATCCTTTAGTGAGATCAGCGAAATACCTGACTGAAACAATGTGTGTATATGTTTTATGCATGAAACAAACACCTGATCTTATAACACATTATATATAAAATTAGTTGAAATGCAATATTATTGATGTAATTGTTACACTTAAAACTTTAAATCTTCTACAAAATACAAAGGAGCACTTTTATGCATATTGGATCAAGATCAATTTCTTAGATTAAAAAAAGGAAGTGCTAAGTATATAAAAAATGAAAAGTTAGATTTTCAAATATGGCTTTGCACTTTATAGGAAGGAAACTGAAAAAATAATATTTAAGACATTATGTGGGAAAAATTTTGTAGAACATGAATCTGAAAAATACAACTAAACATGTATCTAGAATACACAAGAATTTCTGCAACTCAATAATAAGATGATGAAAACCTGATTAAAAAATTAGGCAAAATGTTTGTGCAGATACTTTATGAAAAAAGATGTACACATGAGAAACAAGCCGGTTTTCAATATCATTAGTGATTAAGGACATATCATTTAAAAGCACAATAAGATACTACTGAACACTAAAAGAAAAATTAAAATGACTGATAATACTAAGTGGTGTTAATGAGATTTTAGAGCTACTAGAAATGTTATTCATTAACAACAGGAAAAAAATGATATATCTACTCTGAGAAAATACTTTGGCATTTTCATGTAAGTATAAATATAAATCTTCCCTCTACTTGGCAATCTCAAATTGTTGTATTTATCCAAGAGAAATGAAAATATATGTAAACAAAAATATCATGTATTCAGATACTCATAGCAGCTTTCTTAACAAAACCCCTGGAAGAAACAAATTGGAAAATACAAATACAAATGTCCATAAAAGAAAAATTTTAAATATATATATCTGAATAATCATAGTATGGACTAGGAAAGAGATAACATGTTGGTCTGGGATTTTTTCCTAAGAAATTATTTTGATTCATTTCTAAGACATTCTATTAAATTAACAGTTTAAATACCTATAATATTTTAATATTTAAAATCATGCACATAAAATTTCACTGATGCCATTAAAACATTATGGAGTAAAACTTTGGGAAAAAAACTAATAAAATTATGCTTGAGAAAAAAGTCAACAAAAAGTCCATGAAGAGGCAATATATTTTAGAGAATTGATTTTGACTGTTTAAAATAAAATTTTTAAAAATCAGTCAAAATGTTTAAAAAAATAAATAGTAAACTAATGGATCCAATAAAATGTGAGTTTAAGAAATACTGCATATGTTATTCTAAGTTGAAATAACCAGAATTAACACATGGATTTTAACACTGCATAATGTCCTAAAGTATTCTAATTTTGTTATTATGAAAATCTGATCCAAGATCAAGAAATAATGACTTTCCTACGACATTCTACAGTTTCCCCAGTGCTCTCAGTGCTGTATATCATTAGTTGTAAAATACTGTATCACATACTTGAATATCTGGGATACATTTGGCTAAGTGTCATTTGATTCCAATGCTACAGTTTCTAAGGAAGTTGTAAGCATTTTTGAAAAAGCTGCCTTTCCTAAGATTAAACATGTTGGGAAATGCTGTCATGAGAATCTTAATGTTGCCTGCAATAGATGTTTCCATCATTGATCTAAGCAAAATCTTAGAACATGGTAATAAGATTTCCTTATTTTCATAGCTTGAATAAACCTAAAGTTACTAACCAGGAAAGTCCCTCTTGTATTGAACTTTTTCATTCACTCCTAATATTTATTGGACTACTTTCTGAGGAACGGCTTCATTAGCATTTATATTGCTATGATTTTTATCAACATTTAAAATGACTAGACCTTTTAGTATGAGAACTATGCAGGACATGCAGGGTGGATAACATATATGCCATTCAAGAAAAAGAAAAAAAATGGTGCTACAGTAAAAGCGTGGGGTTATGGCTAGAAATTCAAGGTGCACTTCTATTATTCATGAAAAAGTTGGATTTGGTTAAAAACTGTAAATTTTCACTTTTAATGGTTTTTAAATTTTTTTCTTTTTAATATTAAAAGAAAAATGTGAACCCCCATATAAATTCTAAAACACTTGGTGAGAGTACAGTTAATATTAAACAAACTAGAAGCATAAAAAAGTTAATAAAATGTGGTTAATAACTAGAAAAAGTATTCAATTTTTTTAAGGTTAAAAAAATAGGCAAGCAAAACTATGGCACAAAATATCAGAATGTGCTAAGAAACATAAGCGAAAACTAAGAGTATCATAGAACACAGGAAGAGGATAATGCTTCTAAATAAGGATTAGGGAAGAAATGGGTACACAGAATTAAACAAAGCATTATGGATCCAATCCATTTGAAAATGTCCTTAAAGGATGTGCAGTTCACATGGTGTAAAACAGAAGAACACACCTAGAATCCTCCCTGCTCCAGGGTGGGGTGTGAACTGAAGGTACAAGAAATCTGGCTGCAGATTTGACCTTTCAGTTCCTTTCTTTCATAAAAGACTTGAGAGTTGTTAAGGAGACTCAAGCATTCATTACTATACTGTCTGTTGTCCATTTTAATTGTTTGTAGTCATTATAAAAACATTGTAACTATTCCTCCAGGCAAATTTTAAATTCATAAACAAAAAGATAAAGAAAAAAAATGAAACCCCCATATTAATTCCACTGACAGCTACGGTTACATTCAATGTATTTCTTTATGACACTTTCCTATGCATTTGTTTATACAGGTGTAGTTTTTAATGCTTGACTCCTTCTTTGATAGCATATCAAATATATTTTCCCATGAAGAGCTCCAAATAACAGGAAATATTTGGTCAAAGCGAAAATGACAATCTTTTTTATTTCCTTTTACCTTTGGAATTCAAGAACAAAAGCGTATTTTTGGTGGATTAAAAGAAAAATAGAGGTGTGCAACAGAAATCTTTGAGGCTTAAATTGATCAGTTTTGTGGTTTTAATGTACAGCTATATTTTGACTGCATGTGGATGGAACTATTTTCACATGCATACATATTACAAAGAATGATTATACTTTATCCAGAAAAGTGCAATTTCATCCCTAAGCAGTTTCCCTTCAAGAGAGCAGTGTAGGAGTTAAAACAACTCTGTTTCACCATAAACAAATGTTTACATTAGTAGAGGCATCCATCGTCATGATAATTATGGTGCATTTTAAAAGCTACACAATTGTGTTTTTTTTTTTTGAAAGCTGTACACGACAATACCATAAAAAGCAATGCAGAATGTTGAAATCCCAGAAATAAAAAACTCAAAGCCAGTATATAACGCCTCCCAGAAGCCATTTCCTTGGCATTAAATTGTGGTTCCATAGGCATAAATGGGAACTCACTGATCATTAATGTTAAATGTAGATTTCCCATTTTACTAGATAAGGTATCTGGGTCATAGAATAAAATTTGTGCAAAGTTGGTTTCCTTCATCCCTACCCAATAAGGTTTTTTGTTTCTGGATAGAGCAGCATAGTCTCAAATACATTCTGTGGAAGCCATTATTCCCTAAAGCAGAGTGCAAAAGCAGAGGAAACTGGAATAGTTATTCATAGTAGCTCATACTCAAGTAATTTTATATCAAACAAAAATCATTCCTTGCCCCATCTTTCAACCCAGAAATCTTCATTTTTGTAACAGGAATGACAAATAGTTTTTATTTCATTACAAGTTTTGACAATTAATTGGCTTTTGGAATATCATGTCAAGAAGAATTGAATGCACATCTAAATTTGATTTGAGCAGCTGAAGGGATAACAAATATTTTCCTTATCTGACTGACAAGTATTTTAATAGGGTCAAATTAACTATCTTTAATATGGGCACATACAATAAATCCATGGAATAATCTCTTTTTTTTTTTGAGAGAGAGAGAGAGAGAGAGAATTTTTTTTTAATATTTATTTTTTAGTTCTCGGCGGACACAACATCTTTGTTGGTATGTGGTGCTAAGGATCGAACCCGGCCGCACGCATGCCAGGCGAGCGTGCTACCGCTTGAGCCACATCCCCAGCCCCTGGAATAATCTCTTGATGATTAAAACATTAGTCATCAAGGAAATGTTTTAGTCATCAAGGAAAGTGTCATATTGTAGTTATCTGGGCCAGAGTATAAGTCTACTGAACCACAAATTAGTGCCCAGCTGAATGTTTCTGGGAAGTGTCATGAATCAGCTCCTATGCACTTCATGAGGACATCAAAAAAAGTCTTGATATTAAATGCTCAGAAGTACTGGTATGATGAATTAATTTAACCAATTTTTCTGTAGGAAAGCATTATAAGGACAAAATGAGTTGAAGGCTGAATATAGATGTCATAAAGAAGAACAGAAAGACAGTGGTGGTGGCTACAGATACCTTGATTTGCCAGTTGATGTTTCTGTCCAACTTAAGCTCCCATGTGGCTTGGATAATAGATATGTACCACCACTCCTGACCTCTGCCATTTGATTCACTTTTAAAGACCTAAAACATCTTTAAGAATTTTCTATATTTTCACCTTAGTTTTATATTCAATTCACTAAAGTAAATAATAGGAAGGACAGCCCAGGCATTTGTCAGGATCTCACAAGTCTCATGAAACAGACATCAATTATTTTATCTTTTGCTGATTGGTTAGGTAGTCATCCAGCATGATGTAAATTTCATGGTAAGAAGGGATGTGTTGGCTAACTGTTCATGAATGGCTATTAGCATGCTCAGTTTGTAGAAGTTTAAAATGTGTACCTTGCTAACTGCATCCTAAGTATAGGTGATGAATCTACATTATGTATATGTAAAAATGATGGAAAAAACAATGGTAAATCCAACTACAACTTGTGCAAGATGTTTTCTCTCTCTAATAATGTATTTGTCCTAGATCAGTCACATTAATTACTATAATTTCCTTCAGCTTATATCTTTCTTGATTTGTTTGTCTTCCTTTTACATCTGAAATGGAAATATTTTCTCCTAAATTACAGTAATGAACATTCATCATAAAACATAATTTTCAAGGAAAGAAACATTTTGTTTCACTTACCACTTTAGTAGCTAAAACAGATTGTTTGAATAAGCTCTCCTGAACCCCAAGAGTTACTTCCAACCATTGTGTATTTATTATTATGTCTTTTCAAGATAATAATATAAAAGTATAATTACTGACAAAGAATAGAATGAAGACTGAACCTTTCTACAATGGCCAGTTTCTTTAATGCATTCTACTCGATACTGATTCTGAAAAGCTACTGTGATGTCACTTCTTGAAGATATTATTTCATAATAATTTTTAATATTGCAGTATTCATAAAGATGTCCCTAATCCTTTCCATATTTCCCAAGATTCCTCAAATGTTTCCTATGCGAATGAAAAGATTAATATAATATTGATGCTTTTGTTTAATTTTTTTTAAGATGAAATGAAAACTCTGTACCTTGCACCAGCTCAGCCCTCAAGATAAATGGCTCTTTCTTGCCTGCCAATCTATACATACTCATTAAACTTAGAATGTGGAGCCAATGTAGTCTACATAAAAAAAAAAAAAAATAGAAGAAGAAGAAGAAAAAAAGGTGAGTGAAAAAGAAAAAAGAGAAAATATGCCATGATGGGGTACAAAAAAATGCTGTCTTTGGCAGGGCAGGAGTAAATGGAGCTCAGCTGCTGGAACAAAAGCTGTCATTCAGAGTTAAGTTACTCAATCTTAACACTGGGCAAACTTCGATGAGGTCTTTTGCTTCCTCAGTTAAGAAAAGGGAGAGGAAATGTCAAGTTCTAATGCCAAGGCTAAGCAGTGATATGTATTAGTGTAGACTTTACTATGAGGAAGTATTTTTTCAAGAAAATAATAAACAGGAGAACATTGGGGAAGTAACACCAATTCCATAATTGAATTTTTCTTTGTCGATTTTATTAATAAAACTTGCCTCTGATAATCAGAGAGGAGGAAAATATCCGTAAAATCTGAAGCTGATGTTTATTATATTTTATGGAACTTTTTTCCCCACAAATATATGGGAGAACACAAATATGAATGCCAATTTTAAAATCCTTGATGCGTTAAAAAAAAAAAACACATGAATTAGCACATTTTTCTTAGTGAGATATATATATTTTTTTCAATCTGGTAGAACAAAACATAAAAAAAGAAAACAATAAGGAAAGAGAACACCATTTAAGGGAAATCTAAGAAAACAAGTCATTCTCTCCTTGGTAACTAGTCACTGATCAAGGAACAATAACAAATTACATAACAAAAATGTAATTTGCATTAATTCTAATGTTGACAACAGGGGGTAAAAAGGAGTAGTAATTTATGTTTTTAATGTCACTGGTCCTCTTACCCAGCCATTTCAGATACTCTATAATACATACCTGCTTTCCAGAAATGTCAGTAGTATCTTAAAGAGACTCTAGTGAAATATATTTGAAATTGGTAAGCTATTGTTTTGTAAGGAAGAGGCTAGGTGGATATAAGTAGTGTGTAGTCATTAGCTAAGTGTTTTTTTTTTTTTTTAAGTGCTACTGTGTGAATAAAGATGAAAAAAATATTCTAAGTGCCCATGCAAGTACATTAGGCATCTGATTAGTTTTGAGGTGACAGGACAGGGAGAAGAATTCTTAAATAGGGGACTTCTCTATGAGATATTTCAAAGCACACTAGTTATTTCTAACAACAAATACATACAATCAAGAGGCAACACAAGGCTAGAGATGTAGCTCAGTGGTAAAGTGCTTGCCTGGGATGCACAAGGCCCCTGGTTGAGTCCCAGCATGGGAGGAGGGTGAGTGGAGCAGAGAGGAAGCAATACTTGACAGTTTTACTGGGCGTAGGGGTGGGAGGATCACAAAAAGGAAACACCACATGTGAGTTTCAGAATTATATTATTTCTAATTCTAGCTAATAAATAAGTTTCAACAAGTACATCAAAACCAGAAAGAATAAAATTAAATATAATTCCAAAGGATATGTGAACTATATTAATTCATTATCTCTCTTTCAAGTCTTACTGAAATTAAAAGGACACTTAAATGAGGTTATAGTATAGCACAAAATGTAATTACATGTGGTGCAGTTATGAGGCAGTGTTGGTCATCAGAGGACAAAAGTTTTTAACAAATTCTTACAAGATAGAAAGTTAATTTGAGTATATTATTGGAGAAAAGGTAGCATGTGAAGCTACCATGAAAGAGTTTCTGTGGAACATACTAGAGAATCTGGCCTGGAATTCAGCAGACCCAAAGGAAAAAGAATGGTGAACTGGTAGGAAAATGAGAGAATTAATTAATTGTCCGCCAAACACCTGTGACAGATACCTCTTTTCTGTGCTCCTGGCTATAGTAACTATCAGCCAACCTTTAAACCTAAGTATTAAAATAAACAAGACTCTATAAAAACAAATCAGATGGTATGGTGCCTCTCACTATAAGTTGGGGAGGCTCTCTGTAATATTTGCCCTGGGGAAGTATCCAGTTTGGTACTTATCATGTACAATAAAGTGGCCCTTTTTTCTGGGATTTAGGCAGCATAAGACTCATCCCCATTTCACTAAGTGAAATCTAGTGAGGTGGAAAGTTAAAAATACTGTCAATTCAACATCCTCCGTGTTACCTACCTTTGCACAACCTTGCTCTTATTACCACTCATCTCTTAATTTTTTTTACTCATTCATTATTTTATTCTCTTTTAGCTGAGTTTCCAATTCTCATTTCTCTCCCTTCTAGGGAAGGTGTAGAGGTATAGGTGAATCTGTGTCTTTAAAATTATGTGGTAGAATTTGGGAAGTATGTGTATTTTTATGTATAAAAATGAATTTATTCTATATTTATTCTCTAGTCTTTTGTTTTATTGAGAACAATATGTTTATGATCTATCTCAAAATTCTACCTTGATATTTATTGGTGTATGTTATGGTTTGGATATGAGAAATCCTCCGAAAGCTCATGTGGCAATGTAGGGATGTTCAGAGGTGAAATGACTATATTATGAGACCTGTTATCTCATCGGTGAATTATTCCTATTAATCCATCTGATGGACTAATAATTCAAATGAACTACTGGTTGTTTACTGTTGACAGGTAGCTGGAGAAAGTAGTTCACCAGGTGTGAACTTTGGGATTGTCCCTCCCTGACTCGACTCGACTCTTCTCTTCTCTTCTCTTCTCTTCTCTTCTCTTCTCTTCTCTTCTCTCTCTCTCTCTCTCTCTCTCTCTCTCTCTCTCTCTCTCTCTCTTTCTCTCTCTCCCCCTTGGCTCCTCTCTTATCCCTTCAGAGCTGAATGAGTTGACTACCTTTCTCCATATTACTACCACAATATTCTACTCAGAAAATCAGTTCACAAAGTCAGCGCTTTCACACTCCATTCATTTCCCCACAAAACCTGCCCACAATAATTTCCCCTTCCTAGAGAAGTCTGTCAGGACTTCTCAACCTATATGAAATGGTTGAGGACATCCAACCATTAATAGATACAATTAATAGATACAAATTAGAAAATGGAAAGGAATACATTTTTCTCTCTCTCTCTATATATATATGTATATGTATATATATATATATATATATATATATATATATATATATATAGTAGTGAAATGATCTATAAGATACAGGGGAGTAAGAAAAAATTACATCCTTACATTTCTGATTTATCATTTTAAAAACTCAAAGTGAAGACTTGAAGACAATCCAGTAACTGGAATCATAAAAGAAAAAAGATGGTTTGCCTTTAACTAACTGAATACTCTATAATATGAAGGCATTTTCAGACTTGCAAATATATTTTTTTAAATTTTTACTTCCCACAAATCATATCTGAGATTCGCTTGAATATATAGAAAAAAAAAAAAGAATGATGAACATAGGAACATAATGTTGAAAAATCCCAAACATAGCTATATAGAGCCAAGACATTATAACCATCCCACAGCAAGAAGACATTGGAAGCCCTGGTCAAAAGATCATCTGGGGGGCTGGGGATGTGGCTCAAGCGGTAGCGCGCTCGCCTGGCATGCGTGCGGCCCGGGTTCGATCCTCAGCACCACATACCAACAAAGATGTTGTGTCCGCCGAGAACTAAAAAAAAAAAAAATATTAAAAATTCTCTCTCTCTCTCTCTCTCTCTCTCCTCTCTCACTCTTTCTTAAAAAAAAAAAAAAAAAAAAAAAAAAAAAAGATCATCTGGAGTGTCACCCTTACCATGAACCCTTAATACTCATTTGTTTGAAATGTTTGAATTGCCTATATCATTCATAGACACTCTAACAGTTGAAGAATGGTATATATTTGGAATTAAATAAAAAGCCAGGAGAAAACTATATAAATTTGGTCCAGTAACATGATAGAAAAACACGAGGTAAAGAAAAAAAAACAGGAAAAATAAAAAAGAAAGAAGATAAAGTGAAGTAAAGAAAAGAGCAGAATTGGACAGAAGGCAGACCAGCAGAATATATGTGTGTGTGTGTGTGTGTGTGTGTGTGTGTGTGTGTGTGTGTATGTGTATGGATTTTTAAAAATTTTGGTTATTTATTTATGTGTGGTGCTAAGGATGGAACCCAGGGCCTCACACATGCCAGACAAGCACTCTACCACTAAGCCACTACTCCAGCCCCACAAGACAGTTTGTTAAAACCATAGTCATATCATGGATTACAAGGAAAACTTGGAAGCTGAGAAGCTCCTACCATATTAAATGCTCAGTCAGCAACAGACTTCAGCCATATGGGGTTTTATTCTCACAGAATTCCATTCTTTTCTCATATACTCGTGTCCTTCTCTCATGCCACACTTTAAAAATTTTAAAATAGAAAACGAGAAAATTTCTCAAGTATTTAAAGGGAAAGTGAAGTTTCTAAAAACTACATTAGTTGAGAAGGTTGGAAGTTATACCACTTCTCATGAAAGTTTGAAGGAATTTCAAACAAAGTGTTGAGTTTTGAGACATGGTGTCGATTTGGCTTTACATTTTTTTTAACCACTCTATTTACAAAGCAAGAAGAGAACAATTGAAGAAGCTCCTCCTATTGAAGCCAGAATTAGACAGACAGTCAGTGTAGATAGGTAAATCGAGTCAGGTTGGATCTAGGAGGCCAATTTTGAATGAGTCTGAGAAGTTGAAGGCTGTCCCTTGAGGGATCTTATCAAGAACCTGTCCCTGCTCCAACCTGTGGCCAAGGTAACCTGTCCCAGGAATTTCCCCTCCCTTCAGGGAGCTCTAAGGTTGTTAATGTGTCTTTGGCTGCTCCACCCTGCCCTTCCCAGTCAGCCCACCTGTTTCCCACCTTTTGGCCCTTGCATGGAACATTCCTGGGCCTAGTTATATACACTGGAAGGAGAAAGACAAGGGGGAAAGGCAGGATTACAAAGGAAGCCTCAGTCATATAAAAAGGGCAGAACACCTTGCTTCTTGGATACCAGAATACCAGCTCCCTCACAGGAGAAGTCTGTTACCCCTTTTTAAATAAACCCTGGTTCATATGCTTGCCTTGGCGTGCTTCTCTAACATTCAAACTTCAACATGTAGAGAAGCAGGTCTTGTCACCGAAAACCGATGTCATCACTATGTCCTGATGAATGTGGTAAGATTGTAAGAAGAGAAAGTGTGGTATCAAAACCCGATGCCTTTAATACTCAATATATATAAAGACTGTCAATCTCATATTAACTCTTGAATAGTATGCAGAATATTATTCTGCAGGCAATTAAGGCAGTATGTGATTTATGGAAAAAAAAACCTATTTATATAAAGAACAAGGAAGAAATAAAAGAAGACATATTTGGCATTTAATCAATATTTGCCAAGTACTATCTATAATGAATAAGAACTATCAGTAGAATAAAAGCATTTTCAACTTTTGGGCCCATATGTATTCTAGATTAAAAACTACTCAAAAAGAGTCTTATTTTAGAGAACGCAAAACAGCTTTTTTCTGCTACATTGTTCTTTTTATTTCAAGATGTACTGAATTATCCAAGAGTAGTAAGAAACATTCTATTTCAAGATGAAGAGGAAAACAAAATCTAAGATTTATTTCAGCAGACTTATTATGCACACTCAGATTTGTTTTAATATCTGTTACAGAAGCATGAGAAGGTTTCATGTAAAACATCACAGATGTGGTTCACCATAAGAAAAAAGGTATTTAAATAATAAAATATAATATATGTTAGAAAGAAAATATTAAACCAATGAAAAGAAAATCATCTTTATTTATGATAATTTGAGCAAAACTCTAAATATCACAGGAGAATATTTTTTAAAATCTTACCTTACATGTTGCTCAGCATTGTCTAAATCTATTGCTCCAAATCAAAACTGTAGGAACAACAACAGAAAGAAAAATTCTGTAATTTTTCATTCATTGACCAAATTTGTGTCATAATTGTCACATCAGCAGAGAAGAATTTGTGGGTTCTCAAAGAAACACTTAACATGTATGTATTCCTCCAAGCTTGCTTTGCTTAGGTCTGAAAACAACAAAAAGGAACAATGTTTCGAAAAGAAATCTTATCACCTGGTAAAGAAAAAAAATCAACCCTTGTCATTGTCATTTATTTCCTTCCTGAATGTCCTAGCTCTAATATTGGGTGGAGTTGGAAATAAAGGAAGTCTGACATTGGTGTTCTACAAATAGCATTATCTGTTTCTACTACATGGATGGGAACTTTTACAGTTTTTCTTGTTTGCTTAGTTGTTTTTTTTTTTTTTTTCCTCTCTGTGGCAACAACTACACTTGTTCAACTTTGGACATCTGTGTGAACAGATAAAGAGACAAGATCTGAATGTTTCCAGAGCTGTAGCAGCACTGCTTACTACTCTTGGATAATTCAGTACATATGGGGTAAAATTATATCGATGTGAATTTACACAGCCAATGAATTTCCTGTTTTATATGTTATGCCAAAGGATAGTTCATCATTCTGGCCTTCCATGTGAAGAGGAATCATCTTATCTTCCCCACAGCAAATATAATCTGACAAGGCATCTTTGAAATAAACCAAACTAAGCAGAAATGAAGTCTGGTATTTCTTTTGGATTTCAAGTCTCACTTCATTTGTTTTGAGTTCAGGGAAGCTGAGGAAGCCCCTATTTTCATGAATGTCTAGAGATTCTGTATTTATCTTCTGTTCTTTTTTATGTGAAACACCTTTGAAGCTTTCTGACTTTAACATCAGATTGTTCTGGTTTTTTGTTTGTCTTTTTCCCATCAATTACTTAAATATTATTTATCCTATGTATGTAGTTTTGCTTTTTCTTAGTTCATATTTTTGACTTTTGGAGCTGAGAACATGGCCCAGTTATAGAGAAATTGCCTAGCATGTGTGAGGCCCTGGGTTCCATCAATAGCCCTGAATAATACATAAATAAACAGAGGTTGTTTCTTTTTGCTGAAATTGCTCTTTATATTATCTGTAATAATAAACATGAATAAACCATAGGCATTCTTTGAGAAAAGAAATTATATCTGTTTGTGAAATGTTTAGGATTTAGTTTGAGACAAAGGAGAGACATAGCAATGAAAAGTACTATTAACATTACAAAATTTAATGAGGAAAACAAATGGTTAGGGCAGAAAGTGCTCTATGAAGTCAAAGAAAATTATCCCCAAGGCCTGGGGCATTCAGAAGGCTTCCTTTAAAGGAAGTGTTTAAATTAGTCCTTGAAACTGAACCAGGATAGTAAGAATGGCACAAGAAAAAATTGTTTAAGCTGAAGATCTGCATAGTATGTTGATCAAAGTCACACTCCAAAAATAGCGTTCTCTGCAGGACAAAAGGGAGATCTGAGTGTTAAATGAGCCAACTTCAAAAGAATTTAGGAAGACTCTGGGTAAAAATGTTAATAAATGCAAACATATTAAAATGAATATTTCAGAATACTTCCTTTGCCTTGCTTGGATAAGTCAAATGAAATATTTCATTCAAAAACCAGAAAGGTATTTTTGCCTTATATTATATTGTATGCTGATTGAATAATTTCAGTGTTTATAATGATAAAATTGGAGTGGTAATTTGATATACATAAATTATGTTCTTTTTATTTGTTCTGATTAGTTATACATGACAGCAGAATGCATTTCGATTCATTGTACAGAAATGGAACGGGACTTTTAATTTCTCTGGTTGTACACTATGTAGAGTCACACCATATGTGTAGTCATAGATGGACTAAGGTAATGATGTTCATCTCATACCACCATCTTTCCTGCCCCCATGTTGCCTCTCCTCTCCTCCCTCCCTTTGACCATTCAAAGTTCCTCCATTCCCTCCACGTACCCATCCCATTATACATCAGCATCCAATTATCAGAGAGTAAGTACATTCAGCCTTTGGTTTGGGGGATTGGATTACTTCACTTCACATGATACTCTCTAACTCCATGCATTTACCTGCAAATGCCATGATTTTGTTCTCTTTTAATGCTGAGTAATATTTTTTTTGTGTTTTCATATCAGTTTCTTTATTCATTCTTCTGTTGAAGGGCATCAAGGTTGGTTCCACAGTTCAGCTATTGTGAACTGAGCTACCGTAAACATTGATGTGGCTGTGTCACTATAGTATGCTGATTTTAAGTCATATTGGTATAGACCAAGATGTGGGATAGCTGGGTCAAACGGTGGTTCCATTCCAAGTTTTCTAAGGAATCTTCAAACTTCTTTTCATAGTGGTTGCACCAATTTACAATGCCATCAGCAGTCTCTGAATGTATCTTTTCCCCCACATCCTTGCCAACACTTATTGCTTTGATTCTTGATAATTGCCTTTCCGACTGGACTGAGATTAAATCTTAGAGTAGTTTTGATTTTTATTTCTCTAATTAGTAGAGAAGTTTAAATTTTTTTCATATATTTGTTGATTGATTGTGTGTATTATTCTGAGAAGTGTCTGTTCAGTTCCTTAGCCTATTTATTGATGGGTTATTTATTTTTTTGTTGTTAAATTTTTTGAGTTCTTTATATATCTTGGAAATTAGTGCTCTATTCAATATGCATCTAGTAAAGATGTTCTTCCACTGTGTGTGCTCTCTCTTCATGTTATTGATTATTTCCTTTGCTGAGAAGAAGCTTTTTTAGTTTGAATCCATCCCATTTATTAATTATTGATTTTATTTTTTGCACTTTAGGAGTCTGATAAAGGAAGTCAGGCATAATCTGACATGATGAAGATTTGGGCCTTTTTTTTTTCTGTGAGTTATAGAGTCTCTGGCCAACTTCCTAGGTCCTTGATCCACTTTGAGTTGAGCTTCACGCAGGGTAAGAGAGATTGGTTTAACTTAAGTTTTCTGCATGTGGATTTCCAATTTTCCCAGCTCCATTTGTTGAAGAGGCTCTCTTTTCTCCAACATATGGTTTTGGCATCTTTGTCTAGTGTGAGATAACTGTATTTATGTGGGTTTGTCTCTGTGTCTTCTATTCTGTACCAATAGTCTACATGTCTATTTTGGTGCCAATACTATGCCATTTTGTTACTATAGTGCTGTAGGATAGTTTAAGGTCTGGTATTGTGATGCCTCCTACTTCAACCTTCTTGATAAGGATTACTTTGACTATTCTGGGTCTCTAAATACATTTCATGATTCTCTTTCCTATTTCTATGAGGAATATTTTTGAGATTTTAATTGGAATTGCATTAAATCCTTATAATGCTTTTGGTAGTATGATCATTTTGACAATATTAATTCTTCTTATAATAGAACATGGGAGATCTTTTCATCTTCTAAGGTCTTCTTCAATGTCTTTCTTTAGTGTTCTTTAGTTTTCATTGTATGGTCTTTCACCTCTTTGTTAGATTGATTGTCAAGTTTTTATTTTATTTTATTTTATTTGGGATAATTTTCCTAATTTCTCTTTCTGAGGATTCATCATGGATGTATAGAAATGCATTGGATTTATGGGCGTTGATTTTATATTCTGCTACTTTGCTCAATTTATTTATGAATTTTAGAAGTTTTCTGGTGAAGTTTTTTGAATCCTCTAAGTATAGAATCATGTCATTGGCAAATACTGATAGTTTAAGTTCTTGTTTTCCTATTCATATCCCTTTAAATTCTTTCAACTATCTAATTGCTCTGGCAAGAGTTTTAAGTACTATATTGAATAGGAGTAATAAGAGAGAACATCTCTACTTGGTCCAGTTTTTAGAGGGAATGCTTCCAAGTTTTCTCCATTTAAAATAGTGTTTGCCTGGTGCTTATCAGAGATAGCATTTATAATGCTGAGGTATGTTTCTACTATCTCTAGTTTTTCTAGTGTTCTGATCATAAAATGGTGTTGTATTTTATCAAGTGCTTTTTTTGCATCTTTTGAGTTGATTATATGTAATGATCATATGTAATCTCAGGTTGTTTACTTCTTGGCTTTTTTTTTAATGAATGAGCTCAATGCAATGACATTTTTTCTCAGCATTGCCTTCATAGTATCCCAGAGATTTTGGTATGTTGTACTGGAATTCTCATTCACCTCTAAGAACATTTTTATCTCCTCCCTGAAGTCTTCTGCTAGCCATGGATCATTCAATAACACATTATTTAGTCTCCCCATTTAGAGATACTTCTATTTTTTACTTTATCATTGATTTCTGATTTTATGCCATTATGGTATAAGAGAATGCAGGGTAGTATCTGTATTTATTTGTATTTGCTAAGAGTTCCTTTGCAGCATAACATATGGCCTGTTTTACAGAAGGATCCATGTGCTGCTGAGAAAAAGTGTGTTTGCTTGATGATGAATGAAATATTCTGTATATGTATGGTAAGTCTAAATTATTGATTATATTATTGAGTTCTATAATTTCTTTGTTTAGCTTCTCATTGGAAGATCTATCCAGTGTTGATAGAGGTGTTTTAAAGTCACCCACTATTATTGTGTTGTGGTCTGTTTGATTCTTGAAATTGAGAAGGGTTTGTTTGATGTACGTAGATGCATCATTGTTTGGTGCATAAATATTTACAATTGAAAATGTTATGTCTTTTTGATGTATGAATTTCATAAGGAGGATAAAATGTCCTTCTTTATTCCTTCTGACTCACTTTGTTTTGAAGTCCACTTTATCTGATGAGGATCGAAACCCCTGGTTGTTTACACGGTCCATGTAAGTGGTACGTTTTATCTCATCTTTTCTTTCTGTGGATGTCTTTTCCAATAAGTTGAGTATGTTGAAGCTAGCATATTGTTGGGTCTTTTTTATGTTTTTTCAATTAAATCTACTAATCTATATTTTTTAATTGATGAGTTTAGGACATTAACATTCAGGGTTATTATTGAAATATAGTTTGTATTTCCATTTTTTTTTTACTTGATTTAGTTTCTCCCTTGATTGGTTTTTCCTTTAGTGTAGTTCCTCCCTTTGCTAATTTTCATTTCCTCCTTATGGGATGTTTTTCTGAGAATGTTCTGTAGGACAGACTTTCTCACTGTAAATTCATTTACCTTTTCTTTATCATAGAAGGTTTTTATTTCATCATCAATTTTGCTGGATACAAGATTCTTGGTTGGCATGCATTTTCTTTCAGACCTTGGTATATGTTGTTTCAAGATCTGGTAGCTTTTAGGGTCTGGGTTAAGTAATCCTTTGATACTCGAAATAGTACCCCCTATAAATAATCTGAAACTTTTCTCTTTCAGCTTTTAAAATTCTCTTCTTTTTATGTGTGTGTGTGTGTGTGTGTGTGTGTGTGTTCTGGGGTTTGGTTGTGAAGTGTCCCCATCCTTATTTTCAAGATTGGATATTTTGTCTTCATTTTCTGAGCTGTCTTTCAAGTGATCTAGTCTTGTTGACACTTTCTATTGTGTTTTGTAGGTTTTTTTTTTTTTTACTGTTTCTTTCATTCAAGGATTTCTATTTGTTTGTTTGTTTGTTTTTCAGAATCTCTATCTCTTTCTTGAAGTAATATTTTGCTACTTGTATTTGCTCTCTTATCTCTTTGTTGGAGTGATCAATTTTTGCCTGCATGTACTCTCTCATGTCATTGTTTAATTTGCAGATCATTTTAATTATGTACATTCTAAACTCTTTATCTGACATTTCATGAATTGAGCTGTCAAATTATTTTATTATTATATCATTTTGGCTTGTTTGGGACACTTTCTTCCCTTTTCTTTTCATGCTTTCCATGTGTCTTCCCTTCTAGCATTGTAGATCCTATATATCACATTTTCTACCCTAGAATCTTATAATGTCCCTGCCAGATACCAATGTCTTGCCTTTAAGGGGGAAATCAATATTAACAGCACCCAAAGCACATGATATACAGCTTTAAACCAAATAGTTCCTGTTTAGATGATTACAATATTGTAACAGTAAGCAGAAAGATATGCTCAATTATTATCAAGTATAAAAATAATAAGTTTCCAAAAGGGTCTAGATATTTTAATAGTGGACACACAGAGAAATGGGGGTAAAGTGTAGAGTTTGATGTTTATGAGGTAGAAGGTGAGAATATAGAGGTGTTAGATTGTAGGAAGAATGAAAGATGAATCAAAAGAAGTTGGTTGTTAACAGGAGAAAAGAAAGAGGCAATCCCATGTAAGCCTCTCTCTCACCTCTGCAAAAGATGATGGTTGTTAGCACACCTAGCAGAAATATCTGTAACCAAGTCTGCAGATCGCTAGATGGAAGCAGTCACATCTCTAGTTGGTGGTAAGGTAGCATCAACTTGTAAGTACCTTGATGTTGGGCTTCCAGCCCCTGAGTGGTGTCTCTTCTAGCTTCTATCCTAAGAAAGAAGCTGCTGTAATTAAAGATGGTGGTGGCAATAGCAGAAGTAATCTGAGATGGCATTGGAGGTGTACCAAGATGGCAGTGGTTACTTTTAGAGATGGGGCTGAAAGGGCAGGCCCAAAGCTGGCTTTGGGAGGCCTTTATGGAAATGCAGCATTATGGTGTATAGGTGTGGTCCTCAGCATAGTTGGAAGTTCTGTGCCTGGGCCTGGGCCTGGGCTCCATGCAGGTCAGTGGGGTCGACCTATACATTATGTTTTTAATAAAATAATATTTTAGGGGAAACATCATTTTAGTCATTTTATTATAAACCTGATTAAGTGACTTTCTCATTGGATCTGAGTTTAAAATAAATACTTTATTTTGTTTTGTTTCAGTTTTATATTTAAGACAGAAAATACTTATATACTTTGATTTCATTTTGTAAAAAATCACTGAGTTGAGTATTAATTTTGATTATGATTATCAAAGTACTTTGTTATTAAATGTTTGAAATCAAACACATAGTATAATTACAAATTAGAAATATATTAGACTTAGAATTAGTAGATATCATTTAAATATATCCATTCACAATACATATTCTTTTTAAAATAATATTCTTATTGAGTAATTTTCCCTAATACCCACTCATTAAAAATATTATCAGACACATGGTGCTTACTTGTAATCCCAGCTTCCTGGGAAACTGAGGCAGGAGGATCACAAGTTCAAAGTCAGCCTTAGGAACTTAGGGAGACCCTGTCTCAAAGTAAAATATAAAAAAAGGCTGGGGATGTGGCTCAGTAGTTTAGCACCCCTGGTTTCAATCCCCAATACCAAAAGAAAAAAGAAATATATTTTAAAACTTAACAGCTATTTCAAAAATGGACATTTCAAAAAGAGAACAGAACAATAATTGATAAAGAGCAGGTAAAAGAAAATTTGAAGCTAAGAAGACTAAAAATTTGAAAAGAAAATATCTAAAATTAATTCTAAATTAACTATGAGTTTAAATGAGTCTGTCAATTATTCTGTCTTATTAAATAGAAAAACCAAAATATTTATGACTCTCATTCTGTATTAAAATTTAATTTAGTAATGATGAAAATTCTTATAATGATTTTTAATGTTTGAGGTAGTACGGAATTTTCACCAAGAAACATTTCTCATTGTCATGTCGATTTTAGAAAATTTATCTTACTGATTGGTATAATGATAGACTTGAAAGCTTTAATCTATACCCAAAAGGAAAGCAATCAGATACATAGATGAGAGGAGGGTAATAGCAATTATTGAATACCAAGTATGCACTATGGTAAATATATTTATTATATATTTTAATTGACTCAACAACAGTATAAGGTCACTGAAAACTTCAGGTGAAGTTATTAGCCAAAAGTCACACATTTGGGTGAGAGACAAAATAAGGGATTAAACTCAGCTGCCTGACTTCAATACCCTTGTGTAGTCTACTCTATGACACTGCCATGAGGAAGCAACCACCTTCAGTCAGATGTGGCTCTAGCTTCTGGATTAATGCTCTATCTGAAGTGCAAATGGCAAAAATTTTCTCCCATTCTGTAGTCTCTTCACATTTTTTATTGTTTTCTTTGCTGTGAAGAAGACTTTTAGTTTGATTTCATCCCATTTGTTGATTTTTGATTTTACTTCTTGAGCTTTAGGAGTCTTGTTAAGGAAGTTGAATCATAAGCCAATATGATGTATATTTGGTCCTACTTTTTTTTTCCTAGTAGGAGTATTTGGTCTAATGCCTAAGTCCTTAATCTACTTTGAATTTTTTGCAAGGGTGAGAGATAGGGTTTTCATTTAATTTTGCTACCTATGGATTTCCAGTTTTCCCAGTACCATTTGTTAAAGAGGCTCTGTTTTCCCATTGTATGTTTATGGCACCTTTGTCCAGAATGAGATAATTGTGTTTATGTGAGTTTGTTTCTGTGTATTCTATTGTGTACCATTAGTCTACATTGTATCTTCTATTCTGTACCATTGGTCTGTTTTGGTGCCAATACCATGCCATTTTTGTTACTAGGCTCTGTAATATAATAAAATGTCACAGGGAGCTAGATCCCTTATAGCACTGTAGAGTCATTTCCCAAGTCCTAGAATGTCTTTTGTCTCCTTGAAACTTTTTATTCTAGGGAGAATAATTAATGTTCAACCCAGAATTTCTTGAATTTTACAATTTATAGCCTAAATCAAAATTCTAAATTATTTTTCAGCCTTCTTGAAGAATTTTCAATCATTGCATCTATGTGGTGTGAAACATCCAAACAAGTGTAAAACAAAACAAAACACACAACAAACAAACAAACAAAACCTCATTGTTTCCCTCAATAACTAGAATTTTAATGTTATAAAGAAACATATAAGTTCTCTATCCAGCGATTAATCCTTGCTTCAAATTTAAATTAACTTTGCTTATGGGAGAAGAACATTTTCTAGGTAGTTCTCTTATACTAGTTATAATGGTTAGACTTTTACAAGGATAAGAAATGATATTTAGGGCTTGAATGGTATAATTTCATATAATTCTAAAATGTCCACAAATAAGACAAAATTGATCACAGGCACTGTGAAAGCAAAATGTCATGGTATCTCAACCATTTGCAATGAATTTTTATGGGGATTAAGAGGAAACATTCTATAAAATTTCCTGTCAATATATTCCTATATAAATGAAAATATGATGGTAAAACATATAAGCATCATTAACTTAGCTTAATGCTTTATAGTGCTGACAGAATTTCTCATTATATCTTCAATTTTCAATTACTAATTTTACAGTTATAGAAGTATTCTTTAACAATTCTTTTTGTAAATATATTATCTATATTCCTATAGTTTTAAATTAGCTTTTGTTATATGTTACTAATATAAGTATTCATGGGATATGATTTAAATGATTATAATTATTAAACTTAAAAACAGTTAAACTGGGTGGGCATATAGCTCAGTTGGTAGAGTGCTTGTCTCATATGCACAAGGCTCTGGGTCCAATCCCCAGCACCACACACACACACACACACAAGCGAAAAAAAAATTTGAAAATAAGAAATAATATTACAATCATTATTTCCATTCAATTTTAACTGAAACACGTAACAACACCACAGGGTAGGACATTATTATGATTTTGTTTTCAAGATTTTTTATTAATATCTTTCTTTCATTTTTTTAAACATAAAACTTCAGTTTTTAAAATAACCTGAATTAGATTTCTGGAGGAATATAGTCCCACAGAATTTGCAAAAACACAGTAAGAAAAGAGTTTATTTTGGAATTTATTTCTACTCTAGAGATGGTAATGTATTTATTATCTGTCACTCACCTTAAAAAGAAGTTTTCAGATATGTAATTTTTTTTGTCTTTATTAAGAAAAGTTGTATGCACTTTTTAAGTTAAAAACCCTAAAAATTACTTATATAGTTAAGTTTACTTATATGAGTCTTGACTGCATAAAGTATGAATATAACAGTTTATATGTATTTTTTTTATTTAACTAGATCACAAATTTTCAAAATATCAGATTATTGAAAACATTTGTGGATAAATTATTTGATAAAATCCAAAATATTAATTTATAATTCTTATCTTCTTAAATTTTAATCTACTCTGTAATCTTAAATAATTATATTAGGGTTTATGAAATGTATAATATTCAATACACCTTAATATAAGAGCTGATTGAACAGACTCCTTCAATATCAAAACCAATCTATGATTCTTTCCTGGGTTATATCTAAATATTTAAGGAATGCTTTGAAAAAGAAAAGAAATGGTATGCCACTAATGGAGGATAGAATGAACCTCTAATTTTCTTATATTAATATTTACCTGCAGGTGTTTGTATTCATTTTTGTCTAAATGCAGATAAATACAGAACTGTTCAGTTAAACCTCTTGTCAAAAAGACAACATTGCTGAAGTGACTGAATATGTTTTCCCTCACATTTTATGATGATTTCTTAGTGAGGAATTAGCTTGGTGCCACTGATTATTTATTTTAAAGATTTTATATCTTCTCTTATACTGCTACTTTTACACCCAATGATTTAAGTTACTAGTATATTTTTTAAAATAATCTTTTATAAATAGGATTAAGTATTTTCTTTAACTACTATATATCATAAAGATAGTATTTAAAATTTTGCTATTTCTTAAGTTTACTCATGTAATTCTTGACTGCATAAATTATGAAAAGTAACAGTTTAGTTTACATGTAGTTTAATTTTTAAACCAAAGCTCAAATTTTCAAAATATCAGATTATTAAAAAAATGTATGAATATACTATTTGATAAATCCAACATATTAATTTATAGTACTTCATTTTCTTAAATTAATCTTTAATCCACTCTGGAACCTTAATGAATTATATTAGTGGTTATAAAGCATAGTAATATTCAACATATCTGAGTAATTCTGGCATCCTGTTCTCTTAAAATAAATGTATTCTAACACTATGAAAATTGAGTTAATTTGTAAAATATAGAAAATTGTTAGAATATTTACTAAGATTCAACTTTAAGGAAAAGTCTAACCCATAATTATTTAGACTTTTAATTAAAAAAATCACTGTAATGACTTTTCAGATTTCATTTTTTTCTCAACTGACAAGGAAGGAGATTGAAAGGAAATAAAACACACTACAAATGCTTCAGCAAGTGGAATTATAACACTTTATAAAAATATCTTAGATCCTAGAAAAGTAGGAAAACCTCCTTTTAAATTTACATTTGCAATCCATCTGCTGTTATTTTTAGCCAGCCATTTGATTTGGGTTGAGAATTTCTGTATTCTGGGAGGGATACTGGTTTTCTTTCAGCACTGATGTTTATTATGTTCTTTCTGGACAACAACTCCATAAGTTTGATGTATCATATTAATTTGTTTTGTAGGAGTTGATCAATTAACTTGAGAAAACTCTATGTAGTGTTGATTCAATCACATAACAAGCATAATTTAATATAAATGGTGCATAAGACATTGATTTTGCCCAACTGCTCTGTAGAATTAGTGTCACTAAGGAAGGCAGCCAAGCTGAACTAACAATATTAAGCATTTGTGCAATTTATCTCTTACTATAATGAACAGTAAATGATATAATGACCAACAAGATTAATGATAAAACAAACATGCTAGTTAGATTCATGCTATAGAAGACCAATTCACAGTATTACTTGGTAATCAATAATTTGAAGATTAATTTAACCAATAGGAGCATAAAATCAAACTGCAATCTCTCCTGAAACATTATTATAGGATTTAAAAATACATATCCAAGATTGGATATGCTACGATATATCTACTAAACTTTTGATGAACTTATTTTCCAGAATCTTAGCCTAAAACTATACATTGCCACAACAATTTATTTTTTTATATTTCTCAAAATTGATGTAACCCAGATGACTAAGGATAGCTCCTTCCTGGTTTTGCTACAAGTTTAGAGGGTATATATTAATAGTAGTCATTCTTAACAAATGCACTTTCCTTCCAGTGGCTTTGCTGAATGTATTTAACTAAAAGAAGACATGTGTGTCTGAGGATGCAAAGATGGAAGGCAAATGGAAGAAATCTCTTAAGGGAAAATACCAAAGGTAACAAAAAATAATCTGATTTATTGTCCTTTCTCATCAGTCTCTTCACTGACTCTGACAGTCATAAATTCTTCTCAGCCTCTATGACGAAATTATGGACTATACATTCAACAGTAAATTGGAAACTTAACTTTTGAGTTCTCATTCCCTAGAAAGAAGTGTTCCAGGGTAGTTCAAAGCCTCATAGTTAGTGAAAGCTTTATTTTGTTTGGTTGTTTATATTTTTTTCCTATGCAAAAGAGTTAAAGTATCATTCCCATGGTCAACTCCAATATAAAAATAATTATCCTAGCTTGGTTTGCATTCACATAAGTCATATAAACTAATTTTATGTTAACAAATTCTAATAGCATCAAGTATACTCTACTAGTATCTACTCTACTATTCTGCCGAGCATCGAGCATCATTTTCTGACACAAAATTATTAGAACAATGTTTGTAGTCAAATGTGCAGATAACAAGTATTTTAAATTATGTGATTATAACATAAAAATAATGCTTAATACAACTTACATAGAACTTTCTATGTCTCAGGTTATACCTTCAAATGCTCCCACCCCTCTGCCCTGACTAGAGTTCTTGTATTGCTCCTATATTCCCCCTCCCTACACCACTATGAATCAGCCTCCTTATATCAGAGATAACATTTGGCAATTGATTTTGGGGGGTTGGCTCACTTCATTTAGCATTATCTTCTCCAACGCCATCCATTTACCTGCAAGTGCCATGGTTTTATTCTCTTTTATTGCTGAGTAAAATTCCATTGTGTATATATGCCACATTTTTTAATCCATTCATCTAATGAAGGGCATCCAGATTGGCTCCACAGTTTAGCTATTGTGAACTCTGCTACTATAAACATTGATGTGGCTGTGTTCCTGTAGTATGCTGATTTTATGTCTTTTGGGTATAGATCGAGATGAGGGATAGCTGAGTCAAATGGTGGTTCCATTCCCAGATTTCCAAGAAATCTCCATACTGTTTTCCATATTGGCTGCACCAATTTGCAGTCCCACCAGCAGTGTATGAGTGTACCTTCTTCCCCACATCCTTGCCAACACTTATTGTTGTTTGTCTTCATAATAGCTGCCATTCTGAATGGAGTGAAATGATGTGGAAGGAGAAGTTAAGTAATTTGCCAAAGATCTTACAGCTATTAAGCAGAAGATGTTCAGTTGGCAACAAACTTGTAGATATTACATATTTTTTTCTAGGTAACAGGAAACTGGATTTGTCTATGCCACTACATTTTTCAAAGGACAGATAAAGATCTTTCTTCTTCATTTGTTTTTCTTTATCTTGTTTTTCCTTCTCAAACAAATCTACATGTTGATCTTCAAATGTAAAATTAGGTACTTATAGTCAGAAGAGAAATTCATAGGTATTTTAAAGAGAAGCCAAATCACTTGGCTACAGGAAGCATAGACACTTCAGTAAACTAGAACTTTAGACTTGTTCTCTGATTTCTACCACTGCAATATGGTTGGGACCCTGAACTCTGACAGCTGCTTTTTGTGCTACAGGTCAGTCATTGAGCACATGGGCTTCATTGATAGCTTCAGCTCACAGAGAGTTTTTGCCTCTTCATAATTATAACTTTCATTACCTTTAAACTTCAGGTTTCTATGGCTACTTGTAACATCTTTTAGCTTGATTTGCCATTCCAAACTGCTTTGTGATATCCTTAATTTATATTTCTGAGAGAGGCTATCTGATTGGTTTAGTTTAGGCAGACCAAATCCTTATCTGCACAGGGTGTACAGATAAGCTCTTCCTGAATTAGACACCCACCTCTGCCCCAGTGGCATTGTTAAAATAAAAAAGTGGTTATCTTTCATCAAGGCCATTGAAGTGATCAAATGAAGATCCTTTTTAGAAAGTTGTAGGCTGGCTAAATCCGTGTTGAGGTTGCTAGCCCAAGATTCATTGATTATTGGCATCAGTATTCATGAACATGCATAATTTTCATGTGCCTCATGTCAAAACCTAGCAATGACTCCCAAACAAAAACTTCTATACAGAGTTATTTTCAGCATTTTTTTTTTTAGTCATACAGTGATTGACATCAAAAAACAGGAAGACTTTCTAAGGTAGAACAGAATATGTAAAAGGAAATATTTTGCTAAAATATAAATGTATAATTTGAAAGATTATTATTTTATCCACCCATAATTGTTTCAGAAAATGTGCTTTATATATTTTCTATCACACTAGTATTTTAGGATAATGATATTAAATAATTAGAAATTCGTGCAAACTACCTACTTAAAATTATAATTTGACATTCTGTAGGCCCTCAAACAAGTTTGTAAATTTTTTAAAGAGAAGGAATAATTATTTATAGGGCTCTACCTTTGGGACTTGAAGCTGGGAGGATTAATTATATTTAAAGTAATTCTCTCTCATATCACCTTTTTCAGTTGCAAATTCTTTGAGGTCTTAGGGTAATTTAAGGTAACCAGAGATGCATTAAAACTTGTTGATTTCCTAACATCCACTGACAATCTTGCATCTTAGTTCAATT